>NC_133057.1:712206-1015294 GCF_048771995.1 Taeniopygia guttata
ATTTCCCCAATTTTATTCCTATTTTCCCCACTTTAATCCCCATTTTCTGCACTTTATCCCCATTTCCCCCTCTTTATCCCCATTTCCCCACTTTTATCCCCATTTCCCCACTTTATCCCCATTTCCCCAATTTTATTCCTATTTTCCCCACTTTAATCCCCATTTTCTGCACTTTATCCCCATTTCCCCCACTTTTATCCCCATTTTCCGCACTTTATCCCCATTTTCCCCACTTTTATCCCCATTTTCCCCCATTTAATCCCCATTTTCCCCACTTTTATCCCCATTTTCCTCACTTTATCCCCATTTCCCTGTTTTTTCCCCATTTCCCCCAGTTTTCCCCTCATTTTCCCCAATTTTTCCCAATCCTGACCCTTTTTAATCCCATTTTCCTCAGTTTTCTCCCCATTTTCTCCTGTTTTTCCCCATTTCCCCCATTTTTACCCTATCCCAACCCTTTTAAATCCCGTTTTCCTCAGTTTTCTTCTCATTTCCCCCCCATTTTCTCCCATTTTTACCCCATCCCAACCCTTTTAAATCCCATTTTCCTCAGTTTTCTCCCCATTTTCTCCTGTTTTTCCCCATTTCCTCAATTTTTACCCCATCCCGACCCTCTTTAATCCCTTTTTCCTCAGTTTTCTTCTCATTTCCCCCCATTTTCTCCCATTTTTACCCCGTCCCGACCCTTTTTAATCCCGTTTTCCTCAGTTTTCTCCCCATTTTCTTCTGTTTTTCCCCATTTCCTCCATTTTTATCCCATCCCGACCCTTTTTAATCCCGTTTTCCCCAGTTTTATCCCCATTTTCTCCCCATTTTCCCCAGTTTTATCCCCATTTTCTCCCCATTTCCCCCAGTTTCATCCCCATTTTCTCCCCATTTTCCCCAGTTTTATCCCCATTTCCCCCCCATTTTCCCCAGTTTTATCCCCATTTTCTCCCCATTTTCCCCAGTTTTATCCCATTCCCCCCACCCCATCCCCCCATTTTTCCCAGCTCAGCCCCAAAACTCCCGTTTTTCCCCCCAAAATCCGGGCAGGGAATTCCCGGAGGATTCCGACTCGGGCAGCGACTTCGAGCCGTCGCTGCGGCCCCGGAGCAAGCGGGGCCCGCCCCGAGGATCCCAAAGGAGCCGCGTAATTCCCAAAATCTCCTTTTTTTGGGGCTTTTCCGCCCTTTTTCCCCATTCCCGCTGCTTTTTCCCGATTTTCCCGGATTTTCCCCCGTTTCCCGCAGGCCCCGAAGCGCTCCCGCCTCTCCGGCAGCGACGGGCGGGACCCGGAGCCGAATTCCCTCTTCGAGGCCGTTTTTTCGGGAAAAGTGGCCACGGAGGTACCAAAAACTGGGAAAATCCCCAGAATTTCAGGATTTCCCCAAAATTCCCTTTTCCCTTCTCAAATCTCCGTTTTTTTCTCAAAATTCCCCTGTTTTTCCTCTCAGTTTTGTATTTTTTCATTGAAGTTCTTGATTTTTTTTCTCCAATATTTTCTTTCTTCCATCAAAATTTGTGCTTTTGAACCCAAAATTCCTGATTTTCCCTCTAATTCATGCTTTTCCCCTTGAATTTCCCATTTTTTCCCCTGAAATTTCCATTTTCTCCTTGAAATTGCTTTCTACGTCTGAAATTCCCATTTTTCCCTCTGAAATTCCAATTTTTCACCTTGAAATGCTCTTTTTTTTTTCCCTGGAACTCTCATTTCCCCCCAAAATTATTATTATTCCACTGAATTTCTCCTTTGTAGGGTTTTCCCACAAAATTTTTTCCCTCCAAATTCCAGTTTCCCACAAAATTTCCGTTTTTCCTCCCAAATTCCCATTTTTCCTTCCAAAATTCCCACTTCTCCCCTAAATTCCGTTTTTCCCTCAAAACTTCCAGTCCCCCTCCCCCCAGCAATTCCAATTCTCCCCCCAAAATTCCAATTTCCCCCCCCAAATTTTCAGGTTTTTCCCTCCAAAATTCCAGGTTTTCCCTCAAAATTTCTGAATTTTTCCCCAAAATCATGTTTTTTCCCCCAAAAATTCCTATTTTTCCCTAAGTTCCCATTTGGCCCTCAAATTTCCATTTTTCTTCCCAAAATTCCCATTTTTTCCCTCCAAAATTCCAGGTTTTCCCTCCAAAATTCCCATTTTATCCCTCAAAAAATTCCATTTTTTTTCCTCAAATTCACATTTTTTTCCCCCAAAATTCCCGCTTTTTCTCCCAAAAAATTCCAGGTTTTCCCCAAAAATTCCCAATTTTTCCCCCTGAAATTCCCAATTTTCCCCAAAAAATTCCTGATTTTCCCTTACAGTATTTTGTTTTTTCCCCAAATTCCCGTTTTTTGCCCCGTTTTTCCCGCCCAGCCGCTGGTGGACGAGTGGCTGGAGCGGTACCGGCGGGACCGGGAGGGCGCCTTCCTGGAGCTGCTGAACTTCACCGTGCGCTCCTGCGGCTGCCGCGGTCAGAAACGGGCTGAAAAACCGGGAATTCGGGCAAAATGGGAAAAATGAGCGAAAAAACGGGAAAAATGGGGGGAAAAATGGGGGAAAATGGGGAAAAAAAAGGGAAAAAACGGGGGGAAAATGGGTGAGTTCCTGGAGCTGCTGAACTTCACCGTGCGCTCCTGCGGCTGCCGCGGTCAGAAATGGGCTGAAAAACCGGGAATTCGGGAAAAATGAGGGAAAAAATGGGAAAAATGGGGGGAAAATGGGAAAAAACAGGGGAAAAATGTGAAAAAATGGGAAAAAACGGGGGAAAAATGGGTGAGTTCCTGGAGCTGCTGAACTTCACCGTGCGCTCCTGCGGCTGCCGCGGTCAGAAACGGGCTGAAAAACCGGGAATTCGGGCAAAATGGGAAAAATGAGCGAAAAAGTGGGAAAAATGAGCGGAAAAATGGGAAAAATTGGGGGAAAATGGGAAAAAACAGGGGAAAAAACGGGGAAAAATGGGTGAGTTCCTGGAGCTGCTGAACTTCACTGTGCGCTCCTGCGGCTGCCGTGATCAGAAACGGGCTGAAAAACCGGGAATTCGGGAAAAATGAGTGAAAAATGGGAAAAAATAGTGAAAAAATGGGAAAAACGGGGGGGGAAATGGGAAAAATGGGGAAAAACGGGGGAAAATTAATGAAAACGAGGAAAAACAGAGGAAATTGGGATGGGGAAAATGGGAGAAAAGCCCTGGAATGAAGGAAAATGGAGGACTCTGGGGCTGGGATTGGGGGAAATTGGGAAAAATGGGGAATTGGGATGGGAAAATGGGGAATTGAGGGATTTCGGATGGGAAAATGAGGAATTCAGGGATATGGGATGGGAAAATGGGAATTCAGGGATTTGGGATGGGAAAATGGGGAATTCAGGGATTTGGGATGGGAAAAATGGGGAATTCAGGGATCTGGGATGGGAAAATGGGGAATTCAGGGATCTGGGATGGGAAAATGGGAATTCAGGGATCTGGGATGGGAAAATGGGAATTCAGGGATTTGGGATGGGGAAAATGGGGAATTCAGGGATCTGGGATGGGAAAATGGGAATTCAGGGATTTGGGATGGGGAAAATGGGGAATTCAGGGATCTGGGATGGGAAAATGGGAATTCAGGGATTTGGGATGGGGAAAATGGGGAATTCAGGGATCTGGGATGGGAAAATGGGAATTCAGGGATTTGGGATGGGGAAAATGGGGAATTCAGGGATCTGGGATGGGAAAATGGGAATTAAGGGATTTGGGATGGGGAATTCGGGGATTTGGGATGGGTAGATGAGGGATTCAGGGATTTGGGATGGAAAATGGGGAATTCAGGGGTCTGGGATGAGGAATTCAGGGATTGGGATGGGAAAATGGGGAATTGAGGGATTTGGAATTGGAAAATGGGAATTCAGGGATTTGGGCTGGGAAAATGGGAAATTCAGGGATTTGGGATGGGGAATTCAGGGATTTGGGCTGCGAAAAATGGGGAATTCAGGGATTTGGGCTGGGAAATTCAGGGATTTGGGATGAGAAAATGGGAATTCAGGGGTTTAGGATGGGGAATTCAGGGAATTGGGATGGGAAAATGGGGAATTCAGGGATTTGGGATGGGAAAATGGGAATTCAGGGATTTGGGATGGGAATTCAGGGATTTGGGCTGGGAAAATGGGAATTCAGGGGTTTGGGATGGGGAATTCAGGGATTTGGGATGGGAAGATGGGAATTCAGGGATTTGGGATGGGGAAAATGGGGAATTCAGGGAATTGGGATGAGGAATTCAGGGATTTGGGCTGGGAAAATGGGAATTCAGGGATTTGGGATGGGAAAAATGGGGAATTCAGGGATTTGGGATGGGAAGATGAAGAATTCAGGGATTGGGATGGGGAAATCAGGGATTTGGGATTGGGAAGATGAGGAATTCAGGGATTTGGGCTGGGGAATTCAGGGATTTGGGATGGGAAAATGGGGAATTCAGAGATTTGGGATGGGAAAATGGGAATTCAGGGGTTTAGGATTGGGAATTCAGAGATTTGGGATGGGAAAATGGGAATTCAGGGGTTTAGGATGGGGAATTCAGGGGTTTGGGATGGGGAATTCAGGGATTTGGGATGGGAAAAATGGGGAATTCAGGGATTTGGGGCTGAGGGAAAAGCAGCTCCGGGAATTTGGGAATTCCAGGCGTGGTGACCCCGCAGATGTTCCGGGAGCTGCAGAATTCCGAGATCATCCGGAGGCTCACGGAGACCTTCCAGGAGGTACCCCCGGAATTCCCGGGCTTGGGGCTTTTCCCGGGAATTGTTCCGCTTCCCAAGGGAATTCTGAGTGTTTTCCCCGGAATTCTGGGCCTTTTCCCTGGAATTCTGGGCATTTTCCCTGGAATTTTCTGGCTTTCCCGGGAATTCTGGGTGTTTTCCCTGGAATTCTGGGCATTTTCCCTGGAATTTTCTGGCTTTCCTGGGAATTCTGGGTGTTTTCCCTGGAATTTTGGGCCTTTTCCCTGGAATTCTGGGCCTTTTCCCTGGAATTTTCTGGGTTCCCCAGGGAATTTTTGGTATTTTCTCAGGAATTCTGAGCCTTTTCCCTGGAATTCTGGGCCTTTTCCCTGGAATTCTGGGTGTTTTCCCTGGAATTTTTATATTTTCTCCAGATTTATTCGCAGGCTTCCCTGGAGTATCATCTATCCCTGGATTTTTGGTGTCTTTTCCCTGGAATTTTGGGGTTTTTAGGACTCCCCAGAGTTCCCCTTCCCCAGGAATTCCCAGCCCAGGCACCGGTTCTGGGTTGGTTTTTAGTGGATTTCTGGTGGCGTTTTAGTGGATTTTTGGTGCATTTCTAGTGGGTTGTTGATGGGTTTTTAGTGGATTTTTGGTGGGATTTTGATGGATTTTTAGAGTTTTTTTGGTGCGTTTCTGATGGATTTTTAGTGGATTTCTGATGGATTTTTGATGGATTTTTGATGGATTTTTAGTGCATTTCTGGTGGATTTTTGGTGGATTTCTGATGGATTTTCAGTGTTTTTTTTTTTTAATTTCTGTACATTTATTTTTATTTATTTACATTTATTTCCCCAGAACTCCCCGCAGTGCCCCCTGTTCCAACACTCCCAGCCCTGGCGCCGGTTCTGGGTGGATTTTGGCTGGAATTTGCTATATTTATTTACATTTTTTTATATTTATTTTCAGGACTCCCTGGAATACCCCATCCTGCTGCCAGTTCTGTGTGGATTTTGGCTGGAATTTCAGTGATTTTGGCTGTTATTTCTGTACATTTCTGTACATTAATTATTATTTATTTCCATTTTTCCCCAGAACTCCCCGGATTACCCCCTCTCCCGCCGCTCCCCGCCCTGGCGCCAGTTCCGGGTGGATTTTGGCTGGAATTTCAGTGGTTTTGGCTGTTGTTTCTGTACATTTCCGTACATATATTTACATTTATATGTATTTATATTTATTTTATCCCCAGAACTCCCCGGAATACCCCCTCTCCCGCCGCTCCCCGCCGTGGCGCCGGTTCCGGGTGGATTTTGGCTGGAATTTCAGTGGTTTTGGCTGTTGTTTCTGTACATTTCTGTACATTTATTCACATTTATATCCATTTTTCCCCAGAACTCCCCGGAATACCCCCTGTCCCGCCGCTCCCCGCCGTGGCGCCGGTTCTGGGTGGATTTTGGCTGGAATTTCAGTGGTTGTGGCTGTTGTTTCTGTACATTTCTGTACATTTCTGTACATTAATTATTATTTATTTGTATTTTTCCCCAGAACTCCCTGGAGTACCCTCTCTCCCGCCGCTCCCCGCCCTGGCGCCGGTTCCGGGTGGATTTTGGCTGGAATTTCAGTGGTTTTGGCTGTTGTTTCTGTACATTTCTGTACATTTCAGTACATATATTCACATTTATATCTATTTTTTCCCCAGAACTCCCCGGAATACCCGCTGTCCCGCCGCTCCCAGCCCTGGTGCCGGTTCTGGGTGGATTTTGGCTGGAATTTCAGTGGTTGTGGCTGTTGTTTCTGTACATTTCTGTACATTTCTGTACATATATTCACATTTATATCTATTTTTCCCCAGAACTCCCCGGAATACCCGCTCTCCCGCCGCTCCCCGCCGTGGCGCCGGTTCCGTGCGGGTTTCTCGGAGCTGCTGGCGGCGCTGGTGCGGCGGGCGCGGCACCGGGAGCTGCGGGACGGGTTCCTGCTGGACTCGTGGCTGGCGTTCCTCACCGGCCTGGCCGACTCCCAGCTGCGCCCGCTGCGCCACACCGGCACCCTGGCAGGTGGGCTAACAGATTTCCCCTCATTTCCCGTGATTTTCCATGATTTTCCCTGATTTTTCCTGATTTTTCCTGATTTTTCCCTGATTTTCTCTGAATTTTCCTGATTTTTCCTGCTTTTTGCCTGATTTTTTCCTGATTTTTCCCTGATTTTTCCTGCTTTGTCCTGATTTTTCCTGCTTTTTCCTGATTTTCCCTGATTATCCATGATTTTCCCCGATTTTTCCTGATTTTCCCTGATTTTTCCTGCTTTTTCCTGATTTTCCCTGATTTTTCCTGATTTTCTCCTGATTTTCCCTGATTTTCCCTGATTTTCCTGATTTTTGCCTGATTTTCCCTGATTTTTTCCTGATTTTCCCTGATTTCCCCCTGATTTTTCCTGATTTTACTGCTTTTCCTTGCTTTTCCCTGATTTATTCTGATTTTTCCTGATTTTTCCCCATTTTTTTCCCATTTTTTCCCAATTTTCCCCATTTTTTCCCAAAATCTCCTGTTTTTGCCCCATTTGCAGCGCTGAAGCTGATGAGCGCGCTGGTGGGAATTTCCCTCATTTTCCACCGTTTTCCCCTGTTTTTTTCCCCATTTTTCCCCTGTTTTTCCCCTATTTTTTTTCCATTTCTTCACATTCTTCCCGCTTTTTCCCAAAATCCCCCGTTTTTGCCCCGTTTGCAGCGCTGAAGCTGATGAGCTCGCTGGTGGGAATCTCCCTCATTTTCCACCATTTCCCCCTGTTTTTTCCCCCGTTTTTCCCCCGTTTTTCCCTGTTTTTTCCCATTTTACCCCATTTTTCCCAAAACCGCCTGTTTTTGCCCCATTTCGCAGCGCTGAAGCTGATGAGCGTGCTGGTGGGAATTTCCCTCATTTTCCACCATTTTCCCCTGTTTTTCCCCCGTTTTTTCCCCGGTTTTTTTTTCATTTTCCCATTTTTTCCTATTTTTTCCCATTTTTTGCCCATTTTTCACCAAAATCCCCCATTTTTGCCCCATTTGCAGCGCTGAAGCTGATGAGCACGCTGGTGGGAATTTCCCTCATTTTCCCCTGTTTTTTCCCCATTTTTTCCCTGTTTTTCCCCATTTTTCCCCCATTTTTTCCCATTTTTTTCCCATTTTTCCCCATTTTCCCCATTTTTTCCCAAAATCCCCCGTTTTTGCCCCATTTCCAGCGCTGAAGCTGATGAGCGCGCTGGTGGGAATTTCCCTCATTTCCCCCTGTTTCTTCCCCATTTTTTCCCTGTTTTTCCCCGTTTTTCCCCGATTTTCCCCCGTGTTTTTCACATTTTTTCCCATTTTTCCCGTTTTTCACCAAAATCCCCCGTTTTTGCCCCATTTCCAGCGCTGAAGCTGATGAGTGCGCTGGTGGGAATCTCCCTCATTTTCCCCCGTATTTTCCCCATTTTTCCCCCCGTTTTTCCCCATTTTTCCCCATTTTTTCACATTTTTTGCCCATTTTTCCCAAAATCCCCCGTTTTTGCCCCGTTTGCAGCGCTGAAGCTGATGAGCGTGCTGGTGGGAATTTCCCTCATTTTCCACCGTTTTCCCCTGTTTTTTCCCCATTTTCCCCCCATTTTTTCCCATTTTTTCCCATTTTTCCCCATTTTTCCCCAAAATCCCCCGTTTTTGCCCCATTTCCCAGCGCTGAAGCTGATGAGCTCGCTGGTGGGAATTTCCCTCATTTTCCCCTGTTTCTTCCCCATTTTTTCCCCCGTTTTTCCCTGTTTTTCCCCATTTTTTTCCCATTTTTCCCCATTTTTTGCCCATTTTTCCCAAAACCGGCCGTTTTTGCCCCATTTGCAGCGCTGAAGCTGATGAGCTCGCGGGTGGGAATTTCCCTCATTTTCCCCTCTTTTTTTCCCGTTTTTCCCCATTTTTTCCCCATTTTTCCCCCTTTTTTTTCCATTTTTTCCCATTTTTTCCCCCATTTTCCCCATTTTTCCCAAAACCGCCCGTTTTTGCCCCGTTTCCAGCGCTGAAGCTGATGAGCGCGCTGGTGGAGGTGGCGCTGGGCGTGGGGCAGCAGCAGGAGCTCTGCCAGCGGCAGCTGCAGGCGGAGGAGGCCAAGGAGCCGGGGCGGAGGGGCACGGAGCGGCTGGAGGCGCTGCAGGAGCGGCACCGCGAGGTCAGAAATGGGGCAAAAAACAGCGAAAACGGGAAAAAACTGAAAAAAACATGAAAAAACGGGAAAAAATGGGCCAAAACGGGGAAAAACGGGGAAAAAACGGGGGAAAAGGGCAAGGAGCCGGGGCGGAGGGGCACGGAGCGGCTGGAGGCGCTGCAGGAGCGGCACCGCGAGGTCAGAAATGGGGCAAAAAACGGCAAAAACGGGAAAAAACTGAACAAAAACGTGAAAAAACGGGAAAAAATGGGCCAAAACGGGGGAAAAACGGGGGAAAAGGGCAAGGAGCCGGGGCAGAGGGGCACGGAGCGGCTGGAGGCGCTGCAGGAGCGGCACCGCGAGGTGAGAATTGGGGCAAAAAACAGCAAAAACGGGAAAAAACTGAACAAAAACATGAAAAAACGGGGAAAAATGGGGAAAAAATGGGCCAAAACGGGGGAAAAACGGGGGAAAAGGGCAAGGAGCCGGGGCGGAGGGGCACGGAGCGGCTGGAGGCGCTGCAGGAGCGGCACCGCGAGGCGAGAATTGGGGCAAAAAACAGCAAAAACGGGAAAAAACTGAACAAAAATGTGAAAAAATGGGAAAAAATGGGCCAAAACGGGGGAAAAACGGGGGAAAAACGGGGGAAAAGGGAAAAAACGGGCAGAAACATGAAGAAATGGGAAAAATCGGGGAAAAAACGGGGGAAAACTGGGGGAAAAGGAAAAAACGGGGAAAAATGGGGAAAACAGAAAAAATGGGGAAAAACAGAAAAAAATGGGGAAAACTGGCAGAAAATGGGAAAAATGGGGGGTAATGGGAAAAATAGGGAAAAAATGGAGAAAGGGGGGAAAAACAGGGAAAATGGGAATGGGAAAAAATGGGGGGGAATGGGAAAAACGGGGAAAAACCAGGAAAAAATGGGAAAAAATGTGTAAATTCATGTTTTGGGTGGAAATTCAGGGATTTCAGGGTGTTTTAGGTGAAAATTTGGGTATTTCGGGGGTTTTAGGTGAGAATTTGGAAATTTTCATTGAAAATTCAGGAATTCTGGGGATTTTGAGGGCTCTTAAGTGAAATTTTGGGGGGATTTAGGTGAAAATTGGTGAATTTTGTGGGGATTTGGGGTGGAATTTTTGGGAGTTGAGGATTTATTGGTATTTTGGTGGCATTTTGAAAGAATTTTGCTGGAATTTGGGTGAAATTTTGGGTATTTTTGGGCGATTGAGTTGGAATTTGAGTGGGATTTGGTGAATTTGGATGGATTTTGGGTGGGATTTGGTGAATTTTGATGGATTTTGAGTGGATTTTGGGTGGGATTTTTTGGGAATTTCGGGAATTTTGGGAATTGCAGCTGCAGGAGCAGCAGGAGGAGCTGGAGCTGCTGATGAACGGGATTTGGGTGGATTTTGGGTGGGATTTGGTGAATTTTGATGGATTTTGGGTGGGATTTGGTGAATTTGGATGGATTTTGGGTGGATTTGGGTGGGATTTTTTGGGAATGTTGGGAATTTTGGGAATTGCAGCTGCAGGAGCAGCAGGAGGAGCTGGAGCTGCTGATGAACGGGATTTGGGTGGGATTTGGGTGGGATTTGGTGGATTTTTATGGATTTTGGGTGGGATTTGGGTAATTTTGATGGATTTTGGGTGGGATTTGGTGAATTTGGGTGGATTTTGGGTGGATTTTGGGTGGAATTTTTTGGGAATTTCGGGAATTGCAGCTGCAGGAGCAGCAGGAGGAGCTGGAGCTGCTGATGAACGGGATTTGGGTGGATTTTGGGTGGGATTTGGTGAATTTGGATGGATTTTGGGTGGGATTTGGGTAATTTGGTGAATTTGGATGGATTTTGGGTGGATTTTGGGTGGAATTTTTTGGGAATGTTGGGAATTTCGGGAATTGCAGCTGCAGGAGCAGCAGGAGGAGCTGGAGCTGCTGATGAACGGGATTTGGGTGGATTTTGGGTGGGATTTGGTGAATTTGGATGGATTTTGGGTGGAATTTTTTTGGAATTTCGGGAATTTTGGGAATTGCAGCTGCAGGATCAGCAGGAGGAGCTGGAGCTGCTGATGAACGGGATTTGGGTGGGATTTGGTGAATTTGGTGAATTTGGATGGATTTTGGGTGGGATTTGGGTAATTTGGATGGATTTTGGGTGGAATTTGGGTGGAATTTTTTGGGAATTTTGGGAATTGCAGCTGCAGGAGCAGCAGGAGGAGCTGGAGCTGCTGATGAACGGGATTTGGGTGGGATTTGGTGAATTTGGTGAATTTTGATGGATTTTGGGTGGGATTTGGTGAATTTTGATGGATTTTGGGTGGGATTTGGGTGGAATTTTTTGGGAATTTCGGGAATTTCGGGAATTGCAGCTGCAGGAGCAGCAGGAGGAGCTGGAGCTGCTGATGAACGGGATCTTCAAGGGCGTCTTCGTGCATCGCTACCGGTGAGGGAACGGCCGAATTCCGGGGGGAAAATCCCGGAAAATGGGAAAAACGGGGAGAAAATGGGGAGAAATGGGGAGAAAATGGCAGAGAAACAGAGAAAATGGGTAAAAATGGGGAGAAACGGGGAAAAATTGGGGAAAAACAGGGAGAAAATGGGGAGGAAATGGGCGAAAATGGGAAGGAAATACGGAAAAACTGAGGGAAAATGGGAAAAAATGGGGAAAATGGGAAAAAAAAGAGAAAATGGGGAGAAAATGAGGAGGAAAGAGGGAAAATGGGGGGAAATTTAATAAAATGGGGAAAAAGAGGAGGAAAATGGGGGAAAATGAAGCAAGAAGGGGCAGGGGGGATTTGGGGGGATTTTGGGGGGGTTTAGGTGGATTTTGGGGGATTTTAGAAAGATTTGGTGGGATTTTTTAGGGTTTTGATTGAATTTTGGGGTATTTAGGTGGGATTTTTTTGGATTTTGGTGGATTTTTGGGGGGATTTTTTAGGATTTCAGTAGGATTTTTTTGAGATTTTGGGGGATTTGGGTGGATTTTGTGGGATTTAGGTGGGATTTGGATTTTGGGGGATTTTTTTTGTTTTGGTGGGATTTGAGGGAATATATTGGTACTTTTTGGATTTTTTTTGGATTTTGGTGGGATTTAGGTGGGATTTTTTTTGGATTTTGGTGGATTTTTACTGGATTTTGGGGGGAATGTTTTGGATGTTTTAGGATTTTGGTAGAATTTTTTTTTGGATTTTGGGGGATTTGGGTGGAATTTTAGGATTTTTTTAAATTTTTTTTGTTTTGGTGGGATTTTTTTGGATTATAGTGGGATTTGAGGGAGTTTTTTTTTTGATTTTTGGGGGTTTTTTTTGTGATTTTGGGGACAGGGACGTGGTGCCCGAGATCCGCGGGATCTGCATGGAGGAGCTCGGGCTGTGGGTGAGGAAATTCCCGGGATCCTTCCTGACCGACAGCCACCTCAAGTACCTGGGCTGGACCCTGCACGACAAGGTTGGGGAAAAAATGGGGAAAAATGGGAAAAAACAGTGAAAAAATGGAGAAAAATGGGGAAAAAATGGGGAAAAACGGTGAAAAAATGGGAAAAAATCAGGAAAAAATGGGAAAATTCCGGTTATTTCCCCACCCACGGCCACCTCAAGTACCTGGGCTGGACCCTGCACGACAAGGTGGGGAAAAATCCCGGGAAAATGGGAAAAAACGGGAAAAAACGGGAAAAAACGGTGAAAAAATGGAGAAAAACGGTGAAAAAATGGAGAAAAAATGGGAAAATTCCGGTTCCTTCCTGAGCCACAGCCCCTCAGGTACCTGGGCTGGACCCTGAATGACAGGGTGGGAAAAAATCCCGGAAAAATGGGGAAAAACGGGAAAAAATGTGGAAAAATGGGGAAAAACGGTGAAAAAATGGGGAAAAACGGTGAAAAAATGGAGAAAAAATGGGAAAAATGAGGAAAAAAATGTGAGAATTCCAGTTCCTTCCTGGACCCTGCACGACAAGGTGGGAAAAAATCCTGGGAAAATGGGAAAAATCCCGGAAAAATGGGAAAATTCACAGAAAAATGGGAAAAAACAGGAAATAACGGGAAAAAATGGGAAAAATGAGGAAAAAATGGGAAAATTCTGGCTCCTTCCTGACCCACAGCCACCTCAAGTACCTGGGCTGGACCCTGCACGACAAGGTGGGGAAAAAATGGGAAAAAAATGGGAAAAACGGGAAAAAACGGTGAAAAAATAGGGAAAAATGGTGAAAAAATGGGAAAAAATGAGGAAAAAATGGGAAAAAAGGGAAAAAAACGGGGAAAAAATCACAGAAAAATGGAAAAAAAAAAGGAAAAAATCCGGGGAAAATGGGAAAAAATGGGAGAAATCCTGAATTCCTGAATTCCCGATTCCTTTGGGGATTAAGGCCCCTGAATTCCCATTTTTTGGGATTTGGGCCCCTGAATTCCTGGGTTTTTTTTGGGATTAGTTTTTGGGGTTTTTTTTGATTTTTGCCCTGAATTCCCATTTTTTGTTTTATTTTTTCTCTGAATTCCCGGTTTTTTAGGATTTTTGGCCCTGAATTCCCGTTTTTCTGGGAATTTCCCCTGAATTCCTGGGGTTTTTTTTGGGGAATTTGTTTTTTTTTTGGATTTTGGCCCCTGAATTCCCATTTTTTTGGGATTTTGCCCCTGAATTCCCTTTTTTTTTTGGATTTTTTCCCTGAATTCCCATTTTATTTGCTATTTCTGGCCCTGAATTCCCAGGGTTTTTTTGGGGATTTGTTTTTTTGGGGGATTTTTGCCTTGAATTCCCATTTTTTGTGATTTTTGGCCCTGACTTCCCATTTTTTGGGGATTTTCCCCCTGAATTCCCAGGGGGTTTTTTTGGATTTTTTTCCCTGAATTTCTGGGATTTTTTGGGATTTTTCCCTGAATTCCTGGGGTTTTTTGGGGGATTTGGATTTTTTTGGGATTTTTCCCCTGAATTCCCATTTTTTGGTGGGGATTTTTCCCCTGAATTCCCGTTTTTTTTGGGATTTTTCCCTGAATTCCTGGGGTTTTTTTGTGGGATTTGGTTTTTTTGGGGATTTTTCCCCTGAATTCCCAGGAGGTTTTTTTGGGATTTTTCCCCTGAATTCCCGTTTTTTTGGGATTTTGGCCCCTGAATTCCCTTTTTTTTTGGGATTTTTCCTTGAATTCCTGGAGTTTTTTTGGGGATTTGGGTTTTTTTTTTGATTTTGTCCCCTGAATTCTCGTTTTTGGGGAGGATTTTTCCTTGAATTCCTGGGTTTTTTTGGGGATTTGGGGTTTTTTTTTGGATTTTGGCCCTGAATTCCCGTTTTTTTGGGGGATTTTTTCCCTGAATTCCTGGGGTTTTTTTGGGATTTGGTTTTTTTTGGGGTTTTGGCCCTGAATTCCATTTTTTTTGGGATTTTTGGCCCTGAATTCCCGTTTTTTTTGGGATTTTCCACTGAATTCCTGGGTTTTTTTGGGGATTTTTTTTTTTTTTTTTTTTGGCCCCTGAATTCCCGTTTTTTTTTTGGATTTTTCCCTGAATTCCTGGGTTTTTTGAGGGATTTGTTTTTATTTGGGATTTTTCCCCTGAATTCCCATTTTTTGGTGGGGATTTTTCCCCTGAATTCCCGTTTTTTTTTTTGGATTTTTCCCTGAATTCCTGGGTTTTTTGAGGGATTTGTTTTTATTTGGGATTTTTGCCCTGAATTCCCATATTTTTTTGGGATTTTCCCCTGAATTCCTGGGGTTTTTTTGGGGGATTTGGTTTTTTGGGGATTTTCCCCCTGAATTCCCTTTTCTTTGCTATTTTTGGCCCTAAATTCCCGTTTTTTTGGCATTTTGTCCCAGCACGGGGAGGTGCGGCTGCGCTGTGTCCGGGCCCTGCGGGGAATTTACGGAATTCCGGAGATGGCGCCGAACCTGGAGCTGTTCACTGAGAGGTTCAAGGTGGGGAAAATGGGGAAAAACGGGGAAAAACGGGAAAAATGGGAAAAACTGGGAGGGAGAATGGGGAAAAATGGGAAAATTGGGGGGAAAGGGGGAGAAAACGGGGAAAAATGGGAAAATTGGGGGGGGGAATGGGGAGAAAATGGGGAAAACTGGGAAAATTGGGGGGGAAATGGGAAAAACTGGGGGGGGGAAATGGGGAAATTGGGGAAAAATGGGAAAAACTGGGAGGGAGAATGGGAAAAATGGGAAAATTGGGGGGGGAAATGGGGAGAAAATGGGGGGTAAATGGGTAAAATGGGGAAAAATGGGGAAATTGGGGGGGAAATGGGAAAAAATGGGGGGAAATGGGAAAAGTGGGAGAAAAATTGGGGGAAAAATGGGGAGAAAATGGGGGAAAATTGGGGGGAGCATTGGGAAAAATGGGGAGAAAATGGGGAAAAAATTGGGGGGGAAAATGGGGAAAAATAGGGAAAATTTGGGGAAAATGGGAAAAATGGGGGGGAAAATGGGGAAATGGGGGGGGAATGGGGGAGGAATGGGGGAGGATGGGAAAAATGGGGGGAAATGGGGAAAAATAGGAAAGATTTGGGAAAAATGGGGAAAAATTGAAAGAATGGGGGAAAATGGGAAAAATGGGGAGGAATGGGGGAAAATGGGAGAATTGGGGGAAAAATAGGAAAAATTGGGGGGAAATGGGGAAAATGGGGGGGAAATAGGAAAAATTAGATGGGAAATGGGAAAAATGGGGGAAAAGTGAGGGAAAAATAGGGGAAATTGGGGGGAAATTGGAAAAATGGGAGAAATTGGGAAAAATGGGGGGGAGAATGGGAAAATTGGGGAAAATGGGAAAATGGGGGGGGGAATGGGGAAAGAATGGGGAAAAATGGGAAAATTTTGGGGGGAAATGGGAAAAAATGAGGAGAAAATGGGAAAATTGGGGGAAATGGGGAAAAATGGGAAAATTTGGGGGAAAATGGGAAAATTTGGGGAAAAATGGGAAGAAAATAGGGAAAAATTAGGGAAATGGGGAAAAATAGGGAAAAGTGGGGGGAGATTGGGAATTTGGGAATTGTGAAATTGTTGGAATTTCGGGAATTTTGGGATTCCAGCCCCGGCTGGCGGCCATGGCCCAGGGGCTGTGGGGATTGTTGGGATCTTTGGGAATTGTTGGAATTTTTTTTTTTTTTTTAAATTTTCGGGGTTTTGGGGATTTTTGGGATTTTTGGGAATGTTGGAATTCCGGGTATTCCGGGAATTTTGGGATTCCAGCCCCGGCTGGTGGCCATGGCCCAGGAGCTGTGGGGATTTGGGGAGTTTTTGGGTGTTTGGGATCTTTGGGAATGGTTGCATTTTCGGGATTTTTGGAATTTTGGGGATTTTTTTTGGGATTTTGGGATTTTTGGGAATGTCGGAATTCCGGGAATTCCGGGAATTTCGGGATTCCAGCCCCGGCTGGTGGCCATGGCCCAGGACAAGGAGCCCGAGGTGGCGCTGGAGGCGCTGAAGCTGCTCACGGAGCTGGACAGGTAAAAACTGGGAATTCGGGAATTTGGGAATTCGGGAATTCGGGATTGGGAATTCGGGAATTGGGCGGGAATTCGGGAATTTGGGAATGGTTTGGGAATGGTTCGGGAATCTGGGATTGGGAAATTGGGATTTGGGATGGAAAATTCAGGATTTGGGGGGGGGGAATTGTGGATTTGAGGATTTGGGATTGGAAAATTTGGGATTTGGGGATTTGGGAATTTGAGATTGGGAATTTGGGTTGGAAAATTCAGGATTTGTGGGGGAGAATTGTGGATTTGAGGATTTGGAATTGGAAAATTGGGGATTTGGGGAATTAGAGATTGGGAGTTTGGAATTGGGGATTTTGGGGGGGGAAATTGGGAATTTGGGGATTTGGGAATTTGGGATTTGGGAATTTGGGTTGGAAAATTCAGGATTTGCGGAGGAGAATTGTGGATTTGGGGATTGGGATTGTAAAATTGGGGATTTGGGGAATTAGAGATTGGGAATTTGGAATTGGGGATTTTGGGAGGGGGGAATTTGGGGATTTGGGAATTTGGGATTTGGGAATTTGGGTTGGAAAATTCAGGATTTGGGGGGGGAAATTGTGGATTTGGGGATTGGGATTGGAAAATTGGGGATTTGGGGATTTGGGAATTTGAGATTGGGAATTTGGGGGGGAGGAATTGGGAATTTGGATTGGGAATTTGGGGATTTGGGGGGAGGAAATTGGGATTTGGGAATTTGGGATGAGGGAAACTGTATGGGGGAATTTGGGATTTGGGAAATTGGGAATTTGGGATGAGGGAAATTGGGATTGGAAATTTGGGGATTTGGGGGAAGAATTTTGGATTTGTGATTGGGAATTTGGGAAATTGGGAGCCTGGGATGGAAAATTCAGGATCTGAGGGGGGAATTTGGGATTGGGGAATTTGGGATTTGGGATCAGGGATTTGGGATCAGGAATTTGGGATTTGGGATCAGGAATTTGGGATTTGGGGGCTCCTGGGGGATCCCAAAATTCCCCAGGATCCAGCAGAGCTCCTGGTGGGGAATTTGGGGGATTCTGGGGGGATTTTGGGAGGATTTTTGGGAATTTTGGAGCATCCCAAAATTCCAGGGGATTTTCTGGAGCTCAGGGAGGGAATTTGGGAGGGAATTTGTGGGAATTAAAATTTTGTTTTCCCATTAAAAATGAGGGAATTTGGGTGTGGCCCCCGGAAGAGCCAAATTCCCGTGGCTTCATCCCAAATTCTGAGCTCAGAATTTCGGGAATTTGGAGCCCCAGGAATTCCAGGAATTGGGAAAAATGGGAAGGAGGGGCCGGAGTGGGGCTGGGGAGCCCCAAATTCCCCCAAAATCCGGGAATTTGGGGCTGGGAAATTTGGGAATTTGGCTTCAGGAGTCCCAAATTCCCAAAATCCCTGGAAATTTTGGGAATCTGGGGAAAATTGTGGTGGAAAAGGGGGAAAATCGGGAATTTGGTGTCCAGGAGTCCCAAAAATCCCAAATTTCTGGGAATTCCTGGTGGAAAAGGGGTTGGGAATGGGGAAAAAATCGGGAATTTCAGGTCCAGGAGTGCCCAAATTCCAGATTTTTTGGGAATTTGGGGGTGGGGGGAATTGGGGACTCAGGAGTCCCAGAATTCCCAGATTTCCTGGGAATTCTTTGGAATTTGGGGGAAATCGTGGTGGAAAAGGGGTTGGGAATGGGGGAATTTTGGGAATTTGTGTCCAAAAGTGCCAGAATTTTTGGGGTTTTTTTTGGAATTTGGGAATTGGGGAGTGGGAAAAGCGGGAATTGGGGACTCAGGAGTCCCAGAATTCCCAAATTCCCTGGGAATTCCTGGGAATCTGGGGGAAAGGTGTTGGGAATGAGGGAAAATTGGGAATTTGGGGTCCGGGAGTGCCCAAAATCCCAGATTTTTTTGAATTTTGGAGTGGGAAAAGTGGGAATTGGGGACTCAGGAGTCCCAGAATTCCAGGAATTCCCGGAATTCCCAGGAACCTGGAAGAAGAGAGGTTGGGAAGGGGGAAAAATTGGGAATTTCGGGTGCAGGAGTGCCCAAAATCCCGGATTTTTTTTTTAATTTTGGACTGGGAAAAGTGGGAATTGGGGATCCAGGGGTCCCGGAATTCCCAGATTTCCTGGAATTCCTGGAATTCCCGGGAACCTGGAGGAACCTGGAAGAAGAGGCGTTGGGAAGGAGGAAAAATTGGGAATTTCGGGTGCAGGAGTGCCCAAAATCCCAGATTTTTTTTGAGTTTTGGAGTGGGAAAAGTGGGAATTGGGGACCCAGGAGTCCCAGAATTCCTGGAATTCCCGGAATTCCCAGGAACCTGAAGGAACCTGGAGGAAGAGGGGTTGGGAAGGGGGAAAAATTGGGAATTTCGGGTGCAGGAGTGCCCAAAATCCTGGATTTTTTGGGAATTTGTGGGCGGGAAAAGAGGGAATTTGGGATCCTGGCATCCCAGAATTCCCAAATCCATGGGAATTCCGGGAATTCCAGGAGCATGGAGGAGGCGCTGTCCCCCGAGGATTGCCGGAGCGTTTTCCCCGTGGTTTTCGTCTCCAGCCGCGCCCTCGCCTCGGCTGCCGGGACATTCCTCTTCCAGAGGTGGGAATCCGGAATTCTGACCGAAATCCCGGAATTCCCGCCCGAAATTCCGGAATTCCCGCCTGAAATCCCAAAATTCCCACCCGAAATCCCAAAATTCCTGCCCAAAACCCCGGAATTCCCTCTCAAAACCCAAACATTTCTGTCCAAAATTCCAGAATTCCCGCCCGAAATCCCAGAATTCCCACCCAAAATTCCTGCCCAAAATCTGGGAATTCCTTCTCAAAATCTGGGAATTCCCACCTGAAATCCCAGAATTCCTAACCAAAATCCTGGAATTCCCGCTCAAAACCCAAAAATTTCTGCCCAAAATCCCAGAATTCCCATCCAAAATTCCAGAATTCCCGCCTGAAATCCCAATATTTTGCCCGAAATACCAAAATTCCTGCTCAAAATCTGGGAATTCCAACTCCAAATCCACAGAATCCCAATCCCAAAATCCTAGGAATTCCAGCCCCAAATCCTGGGAATTCCAGCCCCAAACTTCGGGAATTCCAGCCCCAAACTTCGGAATTACAGCCCCACAATCCTGGGAATTCCAGTCCCGAATTTTGGGAATCCCAACCCCCCCATTCCCGAAGGAATTTTCTGGGAATCGGCTCCGGGCCCCTCCCGGCAGCTGCAATTTCCTCATCCCTTAATTTCCTCATCCCAAATTTTCTCATCCCAAATTTTCTCCTCCCGGCCCTTCCCAATCCCTCGGGAGTGGGGGGAGGGGGGAGGCCTCGTTTTCCCAAATTTCCTCCTCCCATCCCTGTTTTTTTCCCTTTTTTCCTTTTTTTTCCCTTTTTCCCCCCTCCCATCTGTTTTTTTCCCTTTTTTTCCTTTTTTTTCCCCATTTTCCCCCCCCATCCCCATTTTTTCCCTTTTTTCCCTTTTTTTCCCCCTCCTATCCCTGTTTTTTTCCCTTTTTTTCCTTTTTATTCCCTAATTCCCCCCTCCCATCCCCATTTTTTCCTTTTTTTTCCATTTTCCCCCCTCCCATCCCTGTTTTTTCCCATTTTTCCATGTTTTCTCCCCATTCTCCCCGTTTATTCCCATTTTTCCCAATTTTCCCCGTTATCCCCTTGTTCTCTCCCATTTTCCCTCATTTTCCCCATTTTTTCTTTGTTTTCTTCCCATTTCCCCCATTCTCTCCCCATTTTTTCCCATCCTCTCCCAATTTTTCCTGGTTTTTCCTGGTTTTTTTTCCCAATTTTTCCTGTTTTTTCCCGTTTTTTTTTTCCCAATTTTTCCTGGTCTTTTTTCCCAATTTTTCCTGGTTTTTTCCCCAATTTTTCCTTTTTTCCTGGTTTTTTTCCCAATTTTTCCTGTTTTTTCCTGTTTTTTTTTTCCCCAATTTATCCTGTTTTTTTCTGGGTTTTTTTCCCCAATTTTTCCTGTTTTTTCCTGGTTTTTTTTCCCAATTTTTCCTGGTTTTTTTCCCCAATTTTTCCTGTTTTTTCCTGTTTTTTTCCTGTTTTTTTTCCCAATATTTCCTGGTTTTTTTCCTGTTTTTTTTCCCAATTTTTCCTGTTTTTTCCTGGTTTTTTTTTCCCAATTTTTCCTGTTTTTTTCTGTTTTTTTCCCCCCATTTTTCCTGTTTTTTTCCTGGTTTTTTTTCCCAATTTTTCCTGTTTTTTCCTGTTTTTTTTCCCAATTTTTCCTGGTTTTTCCTGGTTTTTTTCCCAATTTTTCCTGTTTTTTCCTGGTTTTTTTTCCCAATTTTCCCTGTTTTTTCCTGGTTTTTTTCCCCAATTTTTCCTGTTTTTTTCCTGTTTTTTTTTTCCCAATTTTTCCTGTTTTTTCCTGTTTTTTTTCCCAATTTTTCCTGTTTTTTTTCCTGGTTTTTTTTCCCCATTTTTTCCTGGTTTTTTCCTGGTTTTTTCCTGTTTTTTTTTCCTCAATTTTTCCTGTTTTTTCCTGTTTTTTTTTTTCCCAATTTTTCCTGTTTTTTCCTGGTTTTTTCCCCAATTTTTCCTGTTTTTTCCTGGTTTTTTTCCCCAATTTTTCCTGTTTTTTCCTGTTTTTTTTTCCCAATTTTTCCTGTTTTTTCCTGGTTTTTTTCCCCAATTTTTCCTGTTTTTTCCTGGTTTTTTTCCCAATTTTTCCTGTTTTTTCCTGGTTTTTTTTCCCAATTTTTCCTGGTTTTTTTTTCCCAATTTTTCCTGTTTTTTTCCTGTTTTTTCCCCCAATTTTTCCTGTTTTTTTCCTGTTTTTTCCTGTTTTTTTTCCCAATTTTCCCGTTTTTTCCTGTTTTTCCTGTTTTTTCCCCAATGTTTCCCGTTTTTCCCGTTTTTCCGCCCGTTTCAGGCTGTTGGATCCCGGCCGCTTCGGGGACGGCGCCGGCGACAACCGAAACTTCCTGCGGCGCCTGGCTGGATTCTTCCTGCACAGCCGGGTGGGAATTCCGGGAATTCCGGGAATTCCGGGAAAATTGGGAATTCCGGGGGGAATTTGGGGATTTTGGGGGGAAATTTGGGGATTTTGGGGGGAAATTTGGGGATTTTGGGAGGAAATTTGGGGGTTTTGGGGAATCCCACCGGAGCTTCCTGCGGCGCCTGGCCGGATTCCTCCTGCACAGCCGGGTGGGAATTCCGGGGAAAATTGGGAAAATCGGGAATTCTGGGGGGAAATTCAGGGAATTTGGGGGGAAATTTGGGGATTTTAGGGGGGAATTTGGGGATTTTGGGGGGAAATTCGGGGATTTTGGGGATCCCACCGGAGCTTCCTGCGGCGCCTGGCCGGATTCTTCCTGCACAGCCGGGTGGGAATTCCGGGGAAAATCGGGAATTCCGGGGGGAAATTCAGGGAATTTGGGGGAAAATTTGGGGGTTTTGGGGGGAAATTTGGGGATTTGGAGGCAAAATTTGGGAAGTTTTGGGAGGAAATTCGGGGAAATTGGGGGGAAGTTTGCAGATTTAAGGAGGAAATTTGGGGATTTAGGGGGAAAATTTGAGAATTTTGGGGAGGAAATTTGGGGAATTTGGGGGTGATTTGGGGAATTTTGAAGGGAATTTGGGGATTTTGGGGGAAATTTTGGGAGTTTTGGGGGAATTTGGGGGTTTTTGGAGGATTTTGGGGAGGAAATTCGGGGAAATTGGGGGAAAATTTGGGGATTTTGGGGGAAAGTTCGAGGGATTTGGGGGTAAATTAGAGAATTTTGGGGAGGAAATTTGGGGAATTCAGGGGTGATTTGGGGATTTTGGGGAATTTTGGAGGGAATTGGGGGATTTTAGGGGAAATTTGGGGATTTTGAGAGGAAATTTGGGGGTTTTGGGGGATTTGAAGAGATTTTTGGGAAAATTTGGGGATTTTGTGGGGAAATTTGGGACTTTTGGGATTTTGGGGGAAAATTTGGGTAGTTTGGGAGGAAATTTGGGAGTTTTGGAGGATTGTGAAGGGAATTTGGGCAATTTGGGGATTTGGGGGGGAAATTGAGAGGGAAATTTGGGAATATTTGGGGGGACTGGAAGGGAACTTTGGGATTTGGGGGAATTTTGGGGTTTTTGGATGCAATTTTGATGGAATTTTCAGGGAATCTTTTGGGAATTTGGGGGATTTTTGGGAATTCCATGTTTTTTGGGAATTCCGGGAATTTTATCCCGAATTCCCGCAGCTGCACGAGCACGCGGCGTACCTGGTGGATTCCCTGTGGGATTTTGGGGTTTTTGAGGGAATTTTGGGCACATTTTCATGGAATTTTTTGGGTTTTTTTTGGGGAATTTCAGGGATTTTTGGGAATTCCGGGATTTTTGGGAATTCCGGGAATTTTATCCCAAATTTTCCCAATTTTCCCGCAGCTGCACGAGCATGCGGCGTACCTGGTGGATTCCCTGTGGGATTTTGGGGTTTTTGAGGGGATTTTGGGCACATTTTGACGGAATTTTTTGGGGTTTTTTTGGGGGGAATTCTGGGGATTTTTGGGAATTCCGTTTTTTTTGGGAATTCCGGGAATTTTATCCCAAATTTTCCCGAATTTCCCCCCAGCTGCACGAGCACGCGGCGTACCTGGTGGATTCCCTGTGGGATTTTTGGGGGTTTTGAGGGGATTTTGGGCACATTTTGGCGGAATTTTTGGGGGTTTTTTGGGGGGAATTTCAGGGATTTTTGGGAATTTGGTTTTTTTTGGGAATTCCGGGGATTTTTTGGGAATTTTATCCCGAATTTCCCGCAGCTGCACGAGCACGCGGCGTACCTGGTGGATTCCCTGTGGGATTTTTGGGGTTTCTGAGGGGATTTTGGGCACATTTTGGTGGAATTTTCATGGAATTTTTTGGGGTTTTTTTTGGGGAATTCTGGGGATTTTTGGGAATTCCGTTTTTTTTTGGGAATTCCAGGATTTTTATCCCAAATTTTCCCAAATTTCCGCAGCTGCACGAGCATGCGGCGTACCTGGTGGATTCCCTGTGGGATTTTGGGGTTTTTGAGGGGATTTTGGGCACATTTTGACGGAATTTTTTGGGGTTTTTTTGGGGGGAATTCTGGGGATTTTTGGGAATTCCGTTTTTTTTGGGAATTCCGGGAATTTTATCCCAAATTTTCCCGAATTTCCCCCCAGCTGCACGAGCACGCGGCGTACCTGGTGGATTCCCTGTGGGATTTTTGGGGGTTTTGAGGGGATTTTGGGCACATTTTCACGGAATTTTTTGGGGTTTTTTTTGGGGAATTTGGGGGATTTTTGGGAATTCCGTTTTTTTTGGGAATTCCGGGGATTTTTTGGGAATTTTATCCCAAATTTCCCGCAGCTGCACGAGCACGCGGCGTACCTGGTGGATTCCCTGTGGGATTTTGGGGGTTTTTGAGGGGATTTTGGGCACATTTTGGTGGAATTTTTTTTGGAATTTTTTTTTGAATTCTGGGAATTTTTGGGAATTCTGGGTTTTTTGGGAATTCCGGGAATTTGATCCCAAATTTCCCGCAGCTGCACGAGCACGCGGCGTACCTGGTGGATTCCCTGTGGGATTTTGGGGTTTTTGAGGGGATTTTGGGCACATTTTGATGGAATTTTTTGGGGTTTTTTTTGGGGAATTTGGGGGATTTTTGGGAATTCCGTTTTTTTTGGGAATTCCGGGAATTTTATCCCAAATTTCCGCAGCTGCACGAGCACGCGGCGTACCTGGTGGATTCCCTGTGGGATTTTTGGGGTTTTTGAGAGGATTTTGGGCACATTTTGATGGAATTTTTTGGGGTTTTTTTGGGGGAATTCTGGGGATTTTTGGGAATTTGGTTTTTTTTGGGAATTCCGGGGATTTTTTGGGAATTTTATCCCAAATTTCCACAGCTGCACGAGCACGCGGCGTACCTGGTGGATTCCCTGTGGGATTTTGGGGGTTTTTCAGGGGATTTTGGGCACATTTTCATGGAATTTTTTGGGGTTTTTTTTGGGGGATTTGGGGGATTTTTGGGAATTTGGGTTTTTTTTGGAATTCCGGGATTTTTTGGGAATTTTATCCCAATTTTCCCGCAGCTGCACGAGCACGCGGCGTACCTGGTGGATTCCCTGTGGGATTTTTGGGGTTTTTGAGGGAATTTTGGGCACATTTTGACGGAATTTTTTGGGGTTTTTTTTGGGGAATTTGGGGGATTTTTGGGAATTCCGTTTTTTTTGGGAATTCCGGGGATTTTTTGGGAATTTTATCCCAAATTTCCCGCAGCTGCACGAGCACGCGGCGTACCTGGTGGATTCCCTGTGGGATTTTGGGGTTTTTGAGGGGATTTTGGGCACATTTTGGTGGAATTTTCATGGAATTTTTTGGGGTTTTTTTTGGGGAATTTGGGGGATTTTTGGGAATTCCGTTTTTTTTGGGAATTCCGGGGATTTTTTGGGAATTTTATCCCAAATTTCCCGCAGCTGCACGAGCACGCGGCGTACCTGGTGGATTCCCTGTGGGATTTTTGGGGTTTTTGAGGGAATTTTGGGCACATTTTGACGGAATTTTTTGGGGTTTTTTTGGGGAATTTCAGGGGATTTTTGGGAATTTCGGGATTTTTGGGAATTCCGGGAATTTTATCCCAAATTTCTCCCCAGCTGCACGAGCACGCGGCGTACCTGGTGGATTCCCTGTGGGACTGCGCCGGGAGCCGCCTGCGGGACTGGGAGGCAACGACGGCGCTGCTGCTGCAAACTGGGACCAGTATGGAACTGGGAGGGACTGGGACGGACTGGGAGGGACTGGGAGGGAACTGGGGGGAACTGGGAGGGACTGGGAGGGACTGGGAGGGACTGGGATAAACTGGGGGGGACTGGGAGGGACTGGGAGGGAACTGGGAGGGAACTGGGGGGGACTGGGTTATACTGGGATGTACTGGGAGGGACTGGGAGGGACTGGGATGGACTGGGATGGACTGGGAGGGACTGGGGGGGGATTTGGGATGAACTGGGACAAACTGGGGATGGACTGGGAGCACTGGGAATGGGACTGGGAGGGAACTGGGACAAACTGGGAGGGACTGGGAGGGAACTGGGAGGGAACTGGGAGGGAACTGGGAGGGACTGGGACGGACTGGGAGGGACTGGGAGGGAACTGGGAGGGACTGGGAGGGAACTGGGAGGGAACTGGGAGGGACTGGGATGGAACTGGGATGGACTGGGAATGGGACTGGGAGGGACTGGGAGGGACTGGGAGGGAGCTGGGAGGGACTGGGATGGACTGGGAGGGACTGGGAGGGAACTGGGGGGGACTGGGGGGGACTGGGGGGGACTGGGATAAACTGGGATGGACTGGGAATGGCACTGGGATAAACTGGGATGGAATGGGACAAACTGGGAATGGGAATGGGACTGGGATGGACTGGGAGGGACTGGGAAGGGACTGGGATATACTGGGATAAACTGGGAGGGAGTGGGATAAACTGGGAGGGACTGGGAGGGAACTGGGAGGGACTGGGAGGGACTGGGAGGGAACTGGGATGGACTGGGAGGGAACTGGGATGAACTGGGAATGGACTGGGAGCACTGGGAATGGGACTGGGAGGGACTGGGATGGAACTGGGAGGGACTGGGGGGGAACTGGGATAAACTGGGATGGACTGGGAGGGAACTGGGAATGGGACTGGGGGGGACTGGGATAAACTGGGACAAACTGGGAGGGACTGGGATGGACTGGGAGGGACTGGGAGGGACTGGGAGGGAACTGGGATGGACTGGGAGGGACTGGGAGGGACTGGGAGGGAACTGGGATGGACTGGGATAAACTGGGAGGGAACTGGGAATGGGACTGGGGGGGACTGGGGGGGACTGGGAGGGACTGGGAGGGACTGGGAGGGACTGGGATAAACTGGGACAATCTGGGATGGACTGGGGATGGACTGGGATAAACTGGGAATGGGAATGGGATGGACTGGGAGGGACTGGGAGGGACTGGGAGGGACTGGGATGGACTGGGAGGGACTGGGAATGGGACTGGGAGGGAATTGGGATAAACTGGGAGGGAACTGGGATGGACTGGGGGGGACTGGGAGGGAACTGGGAGGGAACTGGGAGGGACTGGGATAAACTGGGAGGGACTGGGATGGACTGGGAATGGGACTGGGATGGACTGGGGGGGACTGGGAGGGACTGGGAGGGAACTGGGATGGACTGGGATAAACTGGGAGGGACTGGGAGGGAACTGGGAGGGACTGGGATGGACTGGGATAAACTGGGATGGACTGGGAGGGACTGGGAGGGGACTGGGAGGGACTGGGAGGGAACTGGGATAAACTGGGAGGGACTGGGACAAACTGGGACAAACTGGGATAAACTGGGATGGACTGGGAGGGACTGGGGGGGGTCCATAGTGGTTTATACTGGTCCAGACTGGTCCATACTGGTCTCTCCATTCCCATTCCCACTCCAAACTGGATTTTTTAGCTGCAAACTGGTCTGTACTGGTCTGTACTGGTTTCTGTTGCTCTGTACTGGTTTTTATACTGGTTTATATAGTGGTTTATACTGGTTTATACTGGTTTAAACTGGTCTGTACTGGTTTCCAGCCCTGCCCTTCCAGGAGGAGCAGGCTCTGGTGCAGATCCTGAGCTCCAGCGCTCACTGGGTTATACTGGGTCATACTGGGTTATACTGGGTTATACTGGTCTGTACTGGTTTTATACTGGTTTATACTGGTTTTTACTGGTTTTTACTGGTTTCCAGCCCTGCCATTCCAGGAGGAGCAGGCTCTGGTGCAGATCCTGAGCTCCAGCGCTCACTGGGTTATACTGGGATATACTGGGTTATACTGGTCTGTACTGGGTTATACTGGTCTGTACTGGGTTATACTGGGATATACTGGTTTTTATACTGGTCTGTACTGGTTTTTACTGGTTTAAACTGGTTCCCAGCCCTGCCCTTCCAGGAGGAGCAGGCTCTGGTGCAGATCCTGAGCTCCAGCGCGCTCCGGCTCTGTCAGGGACAGCCCCCGGTGGGGCGCGGCCCCGCCCCCAAGGTGAAAATTTGGGAATTTTCGGGAATTCCGGGGAGAGTTACGGGGATTTGGGGAATTTGGGGAAATTCCGCGGATTTCAGGGAATTCTGGGCAGAATTCCAGGGGAAATTCTGGGGATTTTGGGAAAAATTCCAGGTAAAGTTCAGGAATCCCTGGAATTTTGGGGAATTTTGGGAATTACGGGGTTTTTAGGGGTCAAGTGCCCTGGGAATTGGGGGAATTTTGGGAATCCGGGTTTTTGGGGTCAGGAACCCCTGGAATTTTGGGAATTTTGGGAATTTTGGGAATTCTGGGTTTTGGGGGTTAAGGAAGCCCTGGAATTGGGGGGATTTTGGGAATCCCGGGGTTTTTAGGGGTAAGGAACCCTGGGAATTTCGGGAATTCTGGGATTTTGGGGTCAGGAACCCCGGGAATTTTGGGATTTTGGTTCTCAGGAACCCCTGGAATTTGGGGAATTTTGGGAATTCCGGGGGATTTAGGGGTCAAGTGCCCTGGGAATTGGGGGAATTTTGGGAATTCTGGGGTTTTGGGGTTAAGGAACCCCATGAATTTTGGGAATTTTGGAAATTTTGGGATTTTCGTGCTCAGGAACCCCTGGAATTTGGGAATTCCGGGAATTCCGGGGTTTGAGGTTCAGGAACCCTGGGAATTTTGGGAATTCCGTGTTTTTGGGGTTTTTAGGGGTAAGGAACCCCTGGAATTTTGGGAATTCCAGGAATTCCGGGGTTTGGGGTTTAGGAACCCCTGGAATGTTGGGAATTTTGGGAATTTTGAGGATTTTGGGGTTCAGGAACCCCGGGAATTTTGGGCATTCTGGGTTTTTGAGGTTCAGGAACCCCTGGAATTGGGGGGAATTTTGGGAATTCTGGGTTTTTTAGGGGTCAAGTGCCCTGGGAATTGGGGGAATTTTGGGCATTCTGGGATTTTGGGATCAGGAACCCCTGGAATTGGGGGAATGTTGGGAATTCCGTGAATTCCCATCCCGTTTTCCCGTTGTTTCCCAGGTGTCGGCGCGGGAGCGGCGGGAGCAGCGCGAGGAGCGCGCGCGGCTCAGCCGGAGCCTCATCCCGCTGCTGCCACAGCTCCTGGAGAAGGTCAGAATTCCCGGGAATTCCGGAATTCGGGAATTCCAGACAGCCGCAACATCGGCATTTGGGATTTTTTAGGAATTTTTTGGGAATTCGGAGCGATTTGAGCCGATTTTTTCCTGTTTTCCCCCAGAATTCCTGCGTGTTTTCTATCAAAATTCTCATTTTTCCTCCCAAATTCCCATTTTTTTCCCCCCTAAAATTCCTGGTTTTCCCAAACCTCACTTTTTTTTCCTTAAATTCTCATTTTTCCCATCCTAATCCCAATAAATTTCCTCCCAATCCTTGTCTTTTCCCTAAAATTCCTTATTTTGCCTAAAATTGCCATTTTCCCTCCCCAAATCCCCTTTTTCCCATGGGAAAATCCCATTTCCCCCCCAAAATTCCTGTTTTGTCCCCCAAAATTCCCCTTTTCCCCTCAAAATTCCTGATTTTCCCCCCGGAATTCCCGATTTCCCCCCAGATTCCCGATTTTTCCCCCAAATTCCCGATTTTCTCCCCAGAATTCCCAATTTTCCCCTGTAATTCCCAATTTCCCACCAAATTACTGATTTTCCCCCAGAATTCCCGATTTCCCCCCAAATTCCCGATTTCCCCCAAATTCCCGATTTCCCCCCAAATTCCCGATTTCCCCCTGGCATTCCCAATTTCCCCCCAAATTCCCAATTTTCCCCCCAAATTCCCGATTTCCCCCCCAAATCCCCGATTTCCCCCCAAATTAATTCCCGATTTCCCCCCAAATTCCCGATTTCCCCCCAAATTCCCGATTTCCCCCCAAATTCCCGATTTCCCCCCAAATTCCCGATTTCCCCCCAAATTCCTGATTTTCCCCCAAATTCCCGATTTCCCCGGCATTCCCAGTTTTCGGCGGAGCCGGAGGCGGTGGCGGCGCTGCTGGAGCTGCTGGAGCACCTGGAGCTGGGAATGTTCCGCACCGAGCGCCTGGACAAGGTACCGACCAGTATAAACCAGTATAGACCAGTACGGACCAGTATGGACCAGTTACAGCCCCCTGGGGCCCTCCCAGTCCCTCCCAGTCCATCCCAGTGACCTCCCAGTCCCTCCCAGTCCCTCCCAGTCCATCCCAGTCCCTCCCAGTCCCTCCCAGTCCCTCCCAGTCCCCCTCAAATCCCTCCCAGTCCCTCCCAGTCCATCCCAGTCCCTCCCAGTCCCTCCCAGTCCCCCCCAGTTCATCCCAGTGCTCCCAGTCCCATTCCCAGTCCCATTCCCAGTTTCATTCCAGTTTATCCCAGTCCATCCCAGTCCATCCCAGTCCATCCCAGTGCTCCCAGTCCATCCCAGTCCATCCCAGTCCCATTCCCAGTCCCTCCCAGTCCCATTCCCAGTGCTCCCAGTCCCATTCCCAGTACTCCCAGTCCCATTCCCAGTTTGTCCCAGTCCCTCCCAGTCCCATTCCCAGTGCTCCCAGTCCCCCCCAGTCCCTCCCAGTCCATCCCAGTTTATCCCAGTCCCATTCCCAGTGCTCCCAGTCCCTCCCAGTTTATCCCAGTCCCATTCCCAGTCTCATTCCAGTCCATCCCAGTCCATCCCAGTTTATCCCAGTCCATCCCAGTCCCATTCCCAGTGCTCCCAGTCCCATTCCCAGTGCTCCCAGTCCCTCCCAGTTCATCCCAGTCCATCCCAGTCCCTCCCAGTCCCTCCCAGTCCATCCCAGTCCATCCCAGTGCTCCCAGTCCCTCCCAGTCCCATTCCCAGTGCTCCCAGTCCCTCCCAGTCCATCCCAGTTTATCCCAGTCCCATTCCCAGTGCTCCCAGTCCCTCCCAGTCCCTCCCAGTCCCTCCCAGTTTGTCCCAGTCCCATTCCCAGTCCATCCCAGTTTGTTCCAATCCCGTTCCCAGTGCCTGGAGGCGGTTTTGGGGCGGATCCAGGAGGTTTTTGGGAAGCATTCCCGCCCTTTTCCCGCTCTCTCGGTGCTCCCAGTCCCTCCCAGTCCCTCCCAGTTACCCCAATCCCATTCCCAGTTTATCCCAGTTTGTTCCAATCCCATTCCCAGTTTACCCAGTTTATCCCAGTCCATCCCAATGCCGTTCCCAGTGCCTGGAGGCGGTTTTGGGGCGGATCCAGGAGGTTTTTGGGAAGCATTCCCGCCCCTTTCCCGCTCTCTCGGTGCTCCCAGTCCATCCCAGTTTGTTCCAGTCCCATTCCCAGTTTATCCCAGTCCATCCCAGTTTGTCCCAATGCCGTTCCCAGTGCCTGGAGGCGGTTTTGGGGCGGATCCAGGAGGTTTTTGGGAAGCATTCCCGCCCTTTTCCCGCTCTCTCGGTGCTCCCAGTCCCATTCCCAGTTTGTTCCAATCCCATTCCCAGTTACCCCAGTCCCATTCCCAGTTTATCCCAGTCCATCCCAGTTTGTCCCAATGCCGTTCCCAGTGCCTGGAGGCGGTTTTGGGGCGGATCCAGGAGGTTTTTGGGAAGCATTCCCGCCCCTTTCCCGCTCTCTCGGTGCTCCCAGTCCCATTCCCAGTTTATCCCAGTCCCATTCCCAGTGCTCCCAGTCCCTCCCAGTCCCTCCCAGTTTGTTCCAATCCCGTTCCCAGTTTACCCAGTCCATCCCAATGCCGTTCCCAGTGCCTGGAGGCGGTTTTGGGGCGGATCCAGGAGGTTTTTGGGAAGCATTCCCGCCCTTTTCCGGCTCTCTCGGCCGCCTCGCGGGCGCTGCGGGCGCTGTGCCACCCCCGGCTGTCCCTGCACGGCCTCGGGGACATCGCCCGGAGCCGCCTGGGGGACACCCTCGGGGACAGGTGCCACCTGCTCGTCACACACCTGATCCAGGTGAGACACCTGGGGTGTTTGGGGACATTTGGGGACATTTGGGGACATTTGGGGGTGTTTGGGGACAGCCTGAGGGACATTTGGGGACATTTGGGGACAGCCTCGGGGACAGGTGCCACCGCCTGGTCACACACCTGATCCAGGTGAGACATTTGGGGACATTTCGGGGTGTTTGGGGACATTTGGGGACATTTGGGGACATTTGGGGACATTTGGGGACAGGTGCCACCTGCTCGTCACACACCTGCTCCAGGTGGGACATTTGGGGACATTTGGGGACATTTGGGGACAGGTGCCACCGCCTGGTGACACACCTGCTACAGGTGCGACATTTGGGGACATTTGGGGACATTTGGGGACAGTCTGGGGGACATTTGGGGACATTTGGGGACGTTTGGGGACATTTGGGGACATTTGGGGACAGCCTGGGGGACAGGTGCCACCGCCTGGTGACACACCTGCTCCAGGTGAGACATTTGGGGACATTTCGGGGTGTTTGGGGACATTTGGGGACAGCCTGGGGGACAGGTGCCACCGCCTGGTGACACACCTGATCCAGGTGAGACATTTGGGGACATTTCGGGGTGTTTGGGGACATTTGGGGACATTTGGGGACACCCTTGGGGACATTTGGAGACATTTGGGGTGTTTGGGGACAGCCTGGGGGACATTTGGGGACATTTGGGGACAGCCTCGGGGACAGCCTCGGGGACAGGTGCCACCACCTGGTCACACACCTGCTCCAGGTGCGACATTTGGGGACATTTGGGGACATCTGGGGACATTTGGGGACATTTGGTGACATTTTTTTCCCCCAGGCCGTGTCCCCGGACGAGGACGACATTTGGGGTCTGGCGGCCACCCTGACCCGGCTCTCGGTGCTCTTCAGGTGACACTGGGGACATTTGGGGGGATTTGGGGACATTTGGGGGGTTTGGGGACACCGGGGGGTTTGGGGACATTTGGGGACATTTGGGGACACTGAGGGGTTTGGGACAAGGGTGAGGGGTGGCCCCAAATGTCCCCAACCCCCCTAAATGTCCCCAAATGTCCCCAATGTCCCCAATGTCCCCAATGTCCCCAATGTCCCCAGTGTCCCCAATGTCCCCAATGTCCCCAATGTCCCCAGTGCCCCCAATGTCCCCAATGTCCCCAAACCCCCCCAATGTCCCCAATGTCCCCAAATGTCCCCCCAATGTCCCCAATGTCCCCAATGTCCCCAATGACCCCAATGTCCCCAATGTCCCCAACGCCCCCAATGTCCCCAATGTCCCCAAACCCCCCAATGTCCCCCCAATGTCCCCAATGTCCCCAATGTCCCCAAACCCCCTAAATGTCCCCAATGTCCCCAATGTCCCCAATGTCCCCAATGTCCCCAAATGTCCCCAATGTCCCCAATGTCCCCAATGTCCCCACTGATGTCCCCGATGTCCCCAATGTCCCCAATGTCCCCAATGCCCCCAATGTCCCCAACGTCCCCAATGTCCCCCCAATGTCCCCAATGTCCCCAATGTCCCCAATGTCCCCAATGTCCCCAATGTCCCCAATGTCCCCCCAATGTCCCCAATGTCCCCAATCCCCCCAATGTCCCCAAATGTCCCCAATGTCCCCCCAATGTCCCCAATGTCCCCAATGTCCCCAATGTCCCCAATGTCCCCAATCCCCCCAATGTCCCCAATGTCCCCAATGTCCCCAACCCCCCCAATGTCCCCAATGTCCCCAATGTCCCCAATGTCCCCCCAATGTCCCCAATGTCCCCAATGTCCCCAATGTCCCCAATCCCCCCAATGTCCCCAATGTCCCCAATGTCCCCAATGTCCCCCCAATGTCCCCCCAATGTCCCCCCAATGTCCCCAATGTCCCCAATGTCCCCAATGTCCCAATGTCCCCAATGTCCCCAATGTCCCCAATGTCCCCCCAATGTCCCCAATGTCCCCAATGTCCCAATGTCCCCAATGTCCCCCCAATGTCCCCAATGTCCCCAATGTCCCCAATGTCCCCAATGTCCCCAATGTCCCCAATGTCCCCAATGTCCCCAGTGTCCCCAATGTCCCCCAATGTCCCCAATGTCCCCAATGTCCCCAATGTCCCCTCTGTCCCCGCAGTGACCATGACCTGACCCCCTGGGGGCTCTTCGGGCCCCTTTCGGAGCTCCTGAGGCGCCGCCTCGGGAACGGCAACGGGGACGGGGACAACGGCGTGCCAGCGCAGGTGGGACACACCTGGGACAGGTGGGCACACCTGGGACACACCTGGGACAGGTGGGCACACCTGGGGACACCTGGGACACAGCTGGGACACAGCTGGGACACCTGGGGACACCTGGGGACACCTGGGACACACCTGGGGACAGCTGGGCACACCTGGGCACAGCTGGGACACACCTGGGGACACACCTGGGCACACCTGGGGATGGGTGTGACACACCTGGGGACATGTGGGACACACCTGGGGGACAGCTGGGACACACCTGGGCACACCTGGGCACACCAGGGGACACCTGGGACACACCTGGGACACACCTGGGCACAGCTGGGGACACCTGGGGACAGCTGGGGACACCTGGGGACACCTGGGCACACCTGGGACACACCTGGGACACACCTGGGACATACCTGGGGACAGCTGGGACACACCTGGGGACACCTGGGACAGCTGGGACACACCTGGGGACACCTGGGCACACCTGGGACACACCTGGGACACACCTGGGCACAGCTGGGGGCACCTGGGACACACCTGGGGACACCTGGGCACACCTGGGCACAGCTGGGGAGAGCTGGGGACACCTGGGCACACCTGGGGACAGCTGGGATACACCTGGGACACACCTGGACACAGCTGGGCACACCTGGGCACACCTGGGCACACCTGGGCACAGCTGGGACACACCTGGACACAGCTGGGCACACCTGGGCACAGCTGGACACACCTGGGCACAGCTGGGACACACCTGGGCACACCTGGGCACACCTGGGCACATCTGGGGACACCTGGGGACACCTGGGACACACCTGGGACACACCTGGGCACAGCTGGGGACACCTGGGGACAGCTGGGGACACCTGGGGACACCTGGGCACACCTGGGACACACCTGGGACACACCTGGGACATACCTGGGGACAGCTGGGACACACCTGGGGACACCTGGGACAGCTGGGACACACCTGGGGACACCTGGGCACACCTGGGACACACCTGGGACACACCTGGGCACAGCTGGGGGCACCTGGGACACACCTGGGGACACCTGGGCACACCTGGGCACAGCTGGGGAGAGCTGGGGACACCTGGCACAGCTGGGGACAGCTGGGCACACCTGGGCACACCTGGGGCACCTGGGGACAGCTGGGACACACCTGGGACACAGCTGGGACACACCTGGGACAGCTGGGGACACCTGGGCACACCTGGGCACACCTGGGCACATCTGGGGACACCTGGGACACACCTGGGGCACACCTGGGCACACCTGGGGACACCTGGGGACACCTGGGGACACCTGGGACACACCTGGGGACACCTGGGGCACACCTGGGGACACCTGGGGCACACCTGGGACACACCTGGGGACAGCTGGGACACACCTGGGCACAGCTGGGCACACCTGGGGACACCTGGGGACAGCTGGGACACCTGGGATACACCTGGGGACACCTGGGCACACCTGGGACAGCTGGGCACAGCTCGGACACGCCTGGGGACAGCTGGGAACACACCTGGGATACACCTGGGGACACCTGGGACACACCTGGGACAGCTGGGGACACACCTGGGGACAGCTGGACACACCTGGGGACACCTGGGCACACCTGGGACAGCTGGGACACACCCGGGGACAGCTGGGACACACCTGGGCACACCTGGGGACACTTTGGGCACATTTGGGGCCATTTTTTGGCCATTTCTGGAAATTTTGGTCACTTTTGGTCACATTTGGGGCATTTTGGGGCCATTTTTGGACATTTTGGTGACATTTGGGACATTTTGGGACATTTTGTTCACTTTTGATCCCATTTGGGGCATTTTCTGGCCATATTTGGATGTTTTGGTGGCATTTGGTGACATTTTTGTACATTTTGGGGCCATTTGGTGACATTTGGGGCCATTTTGAGACATTTTGTTCACTTTTGATCCCGTTTGGGGCGTGTTTTGGACATTTTGGTCACATTTGGTCACATTTGGTCACATTTGGTGACATTTGGGTCACCTTTTGGCCATTTCTGGACACGTTTGGTGACATTTTGGTGACATTTGGTGACACTTGGGTCACTTTTTGGCCATTTTTGGACAGTTTGATGACATGTGATGCCACTTGGGTCACTTTTGGGGCTGTTTTGGGACAGTTTGGTCACTTTTGGTCCCATCTGGGGTGGGTTTTTTGCCATTTTTGGACATTTTGATGACACTTGGGTCACTTTTTGGCCGTTTTTGGCCATTTTGGTGCCGTTTGGTGCCATTTTGGTGCCGTTTGGTGCCATTTTGGTGCCATTTTGGTGCCATTTTGGTGCCATTTTGGTGCCATTTGGTGACATTTTGGTGACATTTTGTGGCCGTGTCCCCCCAGGTGATGATCCCGGCCATCTCCTGCCTCTTCTTCCACTTCTTCTGGGAACTCTCCCGAGTTCCCGACTCCGGAGCCTCCCCGGTGAGGAATTCCCAAAAAAACCCCAAATTCCCAAAAAAACCCCCAAATTCCCAAAAAAAAACCCCAAATTCCAAACCCCCCCCTCCAAATTCCCAAAAAAAACCCCCAAATTCCCAAAAAAAACCCCCAAATTCCCAAATCCTCCTCATTCCCCCCCAAAATCCCCCTGGAATCTCTCCTGAATTCCCCAAAATTCCCTCAATCCACGCCAAATCCCCGAAATTCCCGATTTTCCACCCAAATTCCTGATTTTCCTCACGGAATTCCTGATTTTCCACCCAAAATTCCCGAATTTCTGCCCAAATTCCTGATTTCCCCCCAAATTCCCAATTTTCCCCTGGAATTCCCGATTTTCCTCCCAGAATTCCTGATTTTCCACCCCAAATCCCCAAATTTTCGCCCCAAATTCCCAAATTTGCGCCCCAAATTCCCAAATTTCCTCCCCAAATTCCCGGAATTCCGTTTTTTCCAGGAGGATTTGGGGGATCTGCGCTCCCGGGCTCTCCTGCTGCTCTCCCTGTGCCCCCAAATCCCCTAAAACCCCCCCAAAAAACACCCAAAATTCCCAATTTTTCTCCCCAAATTCCCAAATTTCCTCCCCAAATTCCCGAAATTCCCATTTTTCCAGGAGGATTTGCAGGATCTGCGCTCCCGGGCTCTCCTGCTGCTCTCCCTGTGCCAGAGCTGCCTCTCGGAGCCGGAGCCGGAGCTGCGCGAGAAGGTTCCGGAACATTCCCGGGAATTTCCCCGAGGGGCGGGACTGGGGGGCCGGAACATTCCGGAACATTCCCGGGAATTTCCTTGGGGGGGATTGGGATGAGATTCTGGAACATTCTCGGGATGATTCCGGAATATCCCAGGGCTGTTTGGGGTCTGGAATATTCCGGAATTCTGAAACATTCCAAGAAATTTGGAGTCCCGAACATTCTGGAATTCTGGAAAATTCCAAGAATTTTGGAGTCCGGAACATTCTGGAATTCTGGAACATTCCAAGAATTTCGGGTTCAGAATGTTCCGGAATTCTGGAAAATTCCAAGAATTTGGGGGTCTGGAACATTCCCGGGATGATTCTGGAACATTCCAGGGCTGTTTGGGGTTCGGAATGTTCCGGAATTCTGGAATATTCCAAGAATTTGGGGTTCTGGAACATTCCCGAGATGATTCCGGAACATTCCAGCGTTGTTTGGGGTCTGGAACATTCTGGAATTCTGAAACATTCCAGGAATTTGGGGTTCTGGAACATTCCCAGGATGATTCCAGAACATTCCAGCGTTGTTTGGGGTCCGGAACGTTCCAGAATTCTGGAACATTCCAAGAATTTGGGGTCCGGAGCGTTCCGGAATTCTGGAAAATTCCAAGAATTTGGTGTCTGGAACATTCCGGAATGCTGAAACATTCCAAGAATTTTGGGGTCCGGGACGTTCCAGAATTCTGGAACATTCCATGGGTTGGGGTTCTGGAAAATTCCCAGGATGATTCCGGAACATTCCAGGGCTGTTTGGGGTTCGGAACATTCTGGAATATCCCAGGGCTGTTTGGGGTCCGGAACAAAAATGCCAAAAAAAAAAATCCCAGAAAAATCCGGAAATTCCCTAAGAAACCCTCAGAAAATGCCAAAAATATCCCGAAAAAACCCCAAAATTCCCCAGATAATCCTCAAAAAATGCCGAAAAAAATCAAAGAAAACCCCAAAAATTTTTCAAAAAATCCTCAAAAAATGCCCAAAAAATCCCAAAAAATTCCCCAAAAAATCCTCAAAAAATGCCCAAAGAAAAATCCCCCAAAATCCCCCCAAATAATTCCCAAATAATTCCCAAATAATTCCCATTTTCCCTCAGGCCCTGCAGGTTCTGCTGGAGTTGCTGCTGCTCCTGGGCCCGGGGCTGCCCCAAATCCCCAAATTCCCAAATAATTCCCAAAGAATTCCCATTTTTCCCTCAGGCCCTGCAGGTTCTGCTGGAATTGCTGCTGCTCCTGGGCCCGGGGCTGCCCCAAATCCCCAAATAATTCCCAAATAATTCCCATTTTTTCCCATTTTTCCCTCAGGCCCTGCAGGTTCTGCTGGAATTGCTGCTGCTCCTGGGCCCGGGGCTGCCCCAAATTCCCAAAATTCCCAAATAATTCCCAAATAATTCCCATTTTTCCCATTTTTCCCTCAGGCCCTGCAGGTTCTGCTGGAATTGCTGCTGCTCCTGGGCCCGGGGCTGCCCCAAATCCCCAAATTCCCAAATAATTCCCGAATAATTCCCATTTTTCCCTCAGGCCCTGCAGGTTCTGCTGGAATTGCTGCTGCTCCTGGGCCCGGGGCTGCCCCAAATAATTCCCAAATAATTCCCAAAGAATTCCCATTTTTCCCTCAGGCCCTGCAGGTTCTGCTGGAATTGCTGCTGCTCCTGGGCCCGGGGCTGCCCCAAATAATTCCCAAAGAATTCCCAAAGAATTCCCATTTTTCCCTCAGGCCCTGCAGGTTCTGCTGGAGTTGCTGCTGCTCCTGGGCCCGGGGCTGCCCCAAATCCCCAAATAATTCCCAAATAATTCCCAAATAATTCCCATTTTTCCCTCAGGCCCTGCAGGTTCTGCTGGAATTGCTGCTGCTCCTGGGCCCGGGGCTGCCCCAAATCCCCAAATAATTCCCAAATAATTCCCAAATAATTCCCATTTTTCCCTCAGGCCCTGCAGGTTCTGCTGGAATTGCTGCTGCTCCTGGGCCCGGGGCTGCCCCAAATCCCCAAATAATTCCCAAATAATTCCCATTTTTCCCTCAGGCCCTGCAGGTTCTGCTGGAATTGCTGCTGCTCCTGGGCCCGGGGCTGCCCCAAATCCCCAAATCCCAAATAATTCCCAAATAATTCCCATTTTTCTCCCCCTTAGGCCCTGCAGGTTCTGCTGGAATTGCTGCTGCTCCTGGGCCCGGGGCTGCCCCAAATCCCCAAATAATTCCCAAATAATTCCCAAAGAATTCCCATTTTCCCTCAGGCCCTGCAGGTTCTGCTGGAATTGCTGCTGCTCCTGGGCCCGGGGCTGCCCCAAATCCCCAAATAATTCCCAAAGAATTCCCAAATAATTCCCATTTTTCCCTCAGGCCCTGCAGGTTCTGCTGGAATTGCTGCTGCTCCTGGGCCCGGGGCTGCCCCAAATCCCCAAATAATTCCCAAATAATTCCCAAATAATTCCCAAATAATTCCCATTTTTCCCTCAGGCCCTGCAGGTTCTGCTGGAATTGCTGCTGCTCCTGGGCCCGGGGCTGCCCCAAATAATTCCCAAATAATTCCCAAATAATTCCCATTTTTCCCTCAGGCCCTGCAGGTTCTGCTGGAATTGCTGCTGCTCCTGGGCCCGGGGCTGCCCCAAATCCCCAAATAATTCCCAAATAATTCCCAAATAATTCCCATTTTTCCCTCAGGCCCTGCAGGTTCTGCTGGAATTGCTGCTGCTCCTGGGCCCGGGGCTGCCCCAAATTCCCAAATAATTCCCAAATAATTCCCAAATAATTCCCATTTTTCCCTCAGGCCCTGCAGGTTGTGCTGGAGTTGCTGCTGCTCCTGGGCCCGGGGCTGCCCCAAATCCCCAAATTCCCAAAGAATTCCCAAATAATTCCCATTTTTCCCTCAGGCCCTGCAGGTTCTGCTGGAATTGCTGCTGCTCCTGGGCCCGGGGCTGCCCCACACGCGGCTCCGGCTCAGGGCTGAGGCGGCGCTGGAGGCTCAGGTGGGGCTGGCGCTGCTCGACACCGTCTTCGTGCCCCGGGAGGACAACGAAAATCCAGGTGAGAGGCGGGAATTTTTGGGAATTTTTGGGAATTTTTTCCAGAATTTTTTCGGATTTTTTCGGATTTTTTTTGGATTTTTTTCCGATTTTTTCTGATTTTTTACAGATTTTTTTCCTGATTTTTTCTGAATTTTTTTGTAGTTTTTTAAAATTTTTTCAGATTTTTTTCTGAATTTTTTTGGATTTTTTTATGATTTTTTTCCTGAATTTTTTGCTGTTTTATTCGCAGATTTATGGCGACTTTTTTATGACTTATTTAAGTTTTATTCTCGGTTTTTACTGAATTTTTTTCTAGGATTTTTTGGTGTTTTTGGGAGTTTTGCAGCTGCCCCAGAGGCGCAGTTGGGACTGGCGCTGCTCGACACCGTCTTCCTCACCCGGGCGGACAACGAGACACAAGGTGAGACGCGGCAATTTTTTAGGAATTTTTTCCAGAATTTTTTTGGTTTTTTTCCGATTTTTTTCTGAATTTTTTTGGATTTTTTTCGGACTTTTTTCGCTTTTTTTCAGATTTTTTTCGGATTTTTTCAGATTTTTTTCGTATTTTTTTCTGAATTTTTTCTGAATTTTTTTCAGATATTTTTTCTGATTTTTTCTGATTTTTTTTTGGATTTTTTTCAGATTTTTTTGCATTTTTTTCCGATTTTTTTCAGATTTGTTTCAGATTTTTTTCAGATTTTTTTACTGTTTTTTTCACAGATTTATTTTGGATTTCATTCTCGGTTTTTACTGAATTTTTTTCTAGGATTTATTGGGATTTTTGGGGGCATTTTGGGGTTTTGGGGAGTTCTGCCGCCTCCTCCTGCTCTGGGGGGCTCTGGGACCCCCAAATTCCCCAAATTCCCAATCCCAGCATTCCCAACATTCCCAGAATTCCCGGAATTCCCGTTTTTTCCCCTCACAGCCTCCCCGGAGTCGCTGCAGCGGCGCCGCGCTCTCCTGGCCGCGTTCTGCCGCCTCCTCCTGCGGGGGGCGCTGCCGCTGCGCGCCGCCACCGACCTCTTCAAACACTACGCAAAGGTGCCGGAATTCCGGGAATAGACGGGAATTCTCGGAATTCTGGGGTTATCTGGGAATTATCCGGGAAATCCGGGAATTCAGGAATGCCGGGAATTCCAGGAATTATCTGGGAATTATCCAGGAATTCTGGGGTTATCCGGGGTTATCTGGGGTTATCTGGGGGTATCCAGGAATTCAGGAATGTTGGGGTTATCTGGGAATTCCAGGAATTATCTGGGAATTCTGGGGTTATCCAGGAATTTGGGAATGCCGGGAATTCCGGGAATTATCCAGGAATTATCCGGGAATTATCTGGGAATTATCTGGGAATTATCTGGGAATTACCCAGGAATTCCACGGTTATGTAGGGATTTGGGAACGCCAGGAATTCCGGGAATTATCCGGCAATTCTGGGAATTATCTGGGAATTCTGGGGTTATTTGGGGATTTAGGAATGCTGGGAATTCGGGAATTCTGATGGCTGCTGTTCCCTTTTTCCTGGGAATTTTGGGAATTTTTGGCTCTGGGCATTGGGGATTTTCGGGAATTCGGGAATTCAGACTGCTGCCATTCCCGTTTTCCCGGGAATTTCGGGAATTCGGGAATTCTGACTGCTGCCGTTCTCTTTTTCCCGGGAATTTTGGGCTCTGGGCCTTCGGGATTTTTGGGAATTTGGGCGTTGGGGAATTTCGGGAATTGGGGAATTCTGACGCTGCCGTTCCCATTTTCCCAGTTTTCCGGGGATTTCGGGGACATCCTGCGGGAGACGCTGCGCGAGACGCGACAACGCGACGGCGCCGAGTGGGCGCGGACGCTGCTGCTCAGCCTGCAGCAGGTGCGGGATTCCGGGAATTCCGGGAAAATCCGGGAATTCCGGGGGATTCGGGAATTCCAGGAGAAATTTGGGCTTTTTTTGGGGGATTTTCAGCCTTTTTAAGGCGTTTTTTGGGTTGTTTAAATGGATTTTTAGGGGTTTTTTTAAATTATTTCAGGGTTTTCCAAGAGGTTTTCCATGACCAGGAGAAATTTTTTTGGGAATTCTGGGGATTTTTGGGAATTCTGGGGGAAATCGGGAATTCCAGGAGAAATTTGGGATTTTTTGGGGGGATTTTCAGCCTTTTTAAGGCGTTTTTTTGGGTTTTTTAAATGGATTTTTAGGGTTTTTTTTTTAATTATTTCAGGTTTTTTTGGGGTTTCTCATGACCAGGAGAGATTTTTTTGGGAATTCTGGGGGAATTTGGGAATTCTGGGGGAAATTGGGGGATTCTGGGAGGAATTCGGGGCTTTTTTAGGGGGATTTTTGGCCTTTTTTAAGGCATTTTTTAGTGGATTTTTTTTTTTAGGATTTTTTGTGGATTTTGCAGACTTTCTTGTGGATTTTGGGTTATTATTGTGGATTTTGGGGAATATTTGTGGATTTGGGGGAATTATTTTAAATTTTGGGGAATTTTTGTTGGAATTTAAGGAATTTCTGTGGATTTTGGGGAATTTTTGGTGAAATTTTTTTTAGGATTTTTTTGTGGATTTTGCAGAATTTCTTGTGAAATTTGGGTTATTTTTGTGGATTTTGGGGAATATTTGTGGATTTTGGGGATTTTTCTGTAGATTTTGGGGAATTTTTTATGGGAATTTTTGGTAGATTTTGGGATTTTTTTTGTGTTTTTCTGGGGAATTTTGTGTGGATTTTGGGGAATTGTGGATTTTGGGATTTTTTTTTGTAGTTTTTGGGGAATTTTTGTTGTATTTTGAGGAATTTTTGTTGTATTTTGAGGAATTTTTGGTGGATTTTTGGGAATTTTCGGTGGATTTTGGGGAATTTTTGGTGGATTTTTGGGAATGTTTGTTGCATTTTGGGGTATTTTTGTTGGATTTCGAGGAGTTTTTGTTGGATTTTGTGGAATTTTTGTTGGATTTTGGGGAATTTTTGTTGGATTTCGGGGTATTTTTGTTGGATTTTGGGGTATTTTCGTTGGATTTCGGGGTATTTTCGTTGGAATTTCGGGTTACATTTGTGAATTTTGTGCTTTTCCCTGTTTTTTCCCAGCTTTTCACGGAGCTGCTGCTGCAGGAGGGCCCCGCGCTGCGGCGGCTCCCGGAATTCCAGGAAATTCGGGATCTGGGCCGGCGCCTCTCCCTCTTCTTCAGCCTCCGGCACCTGCGGCACCGGCGGCCGCTGCTGCAGCTCCACAGGTTGGGGGGAAAAGCGGGAATTCGGGAAAAGCCCGGGATTCGGGATGGGGATTTGGGGATAAAAGGGGCTGGGAGAGAGAGAATGGCCAAAAAAACGGGAATTTGGGAAAATCACGGAATTCTGCCATGGGGATTTGGGGATAAAAGGGGCTGGGAGAGAGGGAATGGCCAAAAAAACGGGAATTTGGGAAAATCACGGAATTCTGCCATGGGGATTTGGGGCTGGGACAGAGGGAATGGCCAAAAAACGGGAATTCGGGAAAATCCCGGAGGAAATGGCCAAAAAAACGGGAATTTGGGCAAATCCCGGAATTCTGCCACAGGGATTTAGGGATGGGAGAGAGAGAATGGCCAAAAAACGGGAATTCGGGAAAATCCCGGAGGGAATGGCCAAAAAATGGGAATTTGGGAAAATTCTGGAATTCTGCCACGGGGATTTGGGGATAAAAGGGGCTGGGACAGAGGGAATGGCCAAAAAATGGGAATTCGGGAAAATCCCGGAATTCCGGGAAATCCCGGAATGAATAGCCAAAAACCGGGAATTCGGGAAAATCCCGGAATTCCGGGACTGGGAGAGAGAGAATGGGTGAAAATCCGTGAATTTGGGAAAATCCCGGAATTCCGCCACGGGGATTTGGGGATAAATGGGGCTGGGAGAGAGGGAACGAGTGAAAATCCGGGAATTTGGGGAAATCCTGGAATTCCGGGACAGGGATTTGGGGCTGGGAGAGAGGGAATGGCCAAAAAACAGGAATTTGGGAAAATCCTGGAATTCTGCCATGGGGATTTGGGGATTGCACAGAGGGAATGGCCAAAAAACGGGAATTCGGGAAAATCCTGGAGGAAATGGCCAAAAAAACGGGAATTTGGACAAATCCCGGAATTCTGCCACAGGGATTGGGGGTGGGAGAGAGGGAATGGGTGAAAATCTGGGAATTTGGGGAAATCACAGAAGGAATGGCCAAAAAACGGGAATTTGGGTAAATCCCGGAATTCCGGGACAGGAATTTGGGGGATTTTGGGATGGATTTTGTTGGATGTGGGGTGACTTTGTTGTATTTCGGGGTGGATTTGTTGCATTTTGGGGTGACTTTGGGAAATTTGGGGTGCTTTTGTTGCATTTTGGGTGACTGATGGATTTTCGGTGGATTTGGGATATTTTGGGGTGACTTTGTTGCATTTTGGAGTGACTTTGTTGCATTTTGGGGTGACTTTGTTGCATTTTGGGGTGACTTTGGGCTATTTTGGGGTGCTGTTGCTGTATTTTGAGTGGATTTGGGCTATTTTGGGGTGACTTTGGGATATTTTGGGGTGACTTTGTTGCATTTTGAGGTGCCTTTGGGCTATTTGGGGTGACTTTGGGACATTTTGGGGTGATTTTGCTGTATTTGCGGGTGACTTTGGGATATTTTGGGGTGACTTTGTCATATTTTGGGTGGATTTGGGATATTTCGGGGTGCTTTTGTTGTTTTTCGGGGTGCTTTTGTTGCATTTTGGGGTGATTTTGGGGAATTTGGGGTGCTTTTGTGGGATTTTGGGGTGACTTTTTGGCTCCCCAGCGAGGGCATCGCGTTCTCGCTGCTGCCGCCTCCGCGGGGTCTCGGCGCCGTTCCCGGAATTCCGGCGGGATTCCCGCTGAATTTGCCCTTCCTGGAGGTGCTCAGCGAGTTCTCGGCGCGGCTGCAGCGCCCCGACCGCGCACACCTGTGAGCAATGCGGGGTTTGGGGGGATTGGGGGGTTTGGGGGGATTCTGGGGGGATTTGGGGGGATTTGGAGGGGATTTTGGGAATTTAGGGGGAATTTGGGGGGAATTTGGGGGGGATTCAGGGGGATTCAGGACATTCTGGGGGAATTTGGGGGGGTTTGGGGGAATTTGGGGGGAATTTGGGGAATATGGAGGGAATTTGGGGGATTTGGGGGGATTTGGGGAGAATTTGGGAATTTAAGGGGAAAATTCGGGGGCATTTGGGGGTATTCGGGGGATTTTGGGAATTTGGGGGATTTCAGGAATTCGGGGGGATTTGGGGGATTTGGGTGGAATTTGGGAATTTGGGGGGATTTTGGGGGGAATTTGGGGGGATTCAGGGGGTATTCGGGGGATTTCAGGGATTTGGGGGGAATTCGGGACATTCTGGGGGAAATTTGGGGGAACTTTGGGGGATTTGGGGAAAAATTTGGGGGATTTCGGGGGGATTTGGAGAATTTGGGGGACTTCGGGAATTTGGGGGGATTTGGGGGGAATTTGGGGGAAACTTTGGGGAATTTGGGGGGAATTCAGGACATTCTGGGGGGAATTTGGGGGGAATATGGGAGAATTTGGGGAATATGGGGGGAATTTGGGGAAAATTTGGGAAATTCAGGGAATTTGGGGGGAATTTGGGCTGAAATTGGAATTTTGGGCCGATTTTTGGGTGAATATTCTGAATTTGGGGCTGATTTTTGGGTCAATAATTTGAATTTTGGGTGAATAATCTGAATTTCGGGGTAATTTTTGGGTCAATATTCTGAATTTCGGGCTGATTTTTGGGTCAATAATCTGAATTTTGGTCTGATTTTTGGGTGAATATTCTGAATTTGGGGCCGATTTTTGGGTGAATAATCAGAATTTTGGCCGTTCCCTCCGTTCCAGGCTGTCCCTGCTGGAGCGGCGCTGGCGCGAGCTGGGCCTGGGCCCCGATTTTGGGGCGGATTTGGGGGATTTTGGGGCGGATTTGGGGGATTTTGGGGCTCCCCTGCTCTGCTACCGCCGCTCCCTCAGCGCCGCGCCGGGACCCGCCCGCGGCAGGAGAGCCCCGAGGAGCAGCGAGAGGCAGCAGAGAGGTGGAAAATCGGGAATTTGGGAAAAATCCGGGGAAAATTCGGGATTTGGGGGGGAATTATCCCAATTCTGGGAAAAAAAATTCAACTTTAGGGGAAAAAAATCTCAATTTTGGGACAAAAAATGTGAATTTTGGGGGATAATTCTATTAGTGGGGGGAAAAGATCTGAATTTTGGGGGAAACAACTTCAACTTTAGGGGAAAAAAGTCTCAATTTTGGGACAAAAAGTCTCAATTTTGGGGGAAACAAGTTTAACTTTAGGGAAACAAAATCTCAATTTTGGGACAAAAAATGTGAATTTTGGGGGGAAAGTCTATTAGTGGGGGGAAAAGATCTGAATTTTGGGGGAAACAAGTTTAACTTTAGGGGAAAAAAATCTCAATTTTGGGGGAAACAAGTTTAACTTTAGGGGAAAAAAATCTCAATTTTGGAGCAAAAAATGTGAATTTTGGGGGAAAGTCTATGAGTGGGGGGAAAAGATCTGAATTTTGGGGAGAAAAAAGCCAATTTTAGGGGAAAATCTGAGTTTTGGTGGAGTTTTGAGGGGGAAATCAGAATTTTGGGGGGAAAAAATCCAGTTTTGGGAAGAAAAATCTGAATTTGGGGGGGAATCTGATTTTGGGGGGGGAAATCTGAATTTTGTGGTAAAAAAATCCAATTTTGGGGGAAAAATATGAGTTTGGGGGGAAAAGAAGTCCAATTTTAGGAGAAAAATCTGGATTTTGGGGGAAAAAATCTGAATTTTGGGGGAAAAAAAATCCAAATTTTGGGGTGGAAAATAGGAATTTTGGGGGGGAAAAATCTGGTGAAAACCCGGGATTTTGGTAAAAATTGTAATTTTTGGTAGAAACCTCTGGGAATTTGGGGTAAAAAGCTGAAATTTGGTTAAAATGTGAATTTCCAGCCCCCAGCTCCAGCCCGTGGCCGCCCACCCCCACCCTGACCTCGACCGCGCTCCGGGGGGGCCCCCAAAAACGGCGCCCCTCCCCCACCCTGCCCAGGTCAGAGCCCCTCCCCCACCCTGCCCAGGTCAGAGCCCCTCCCCCACCCTGCCCAGGTCAGAGCCCCTCCCCCACCCTGCCCAGGTCAGAGCCCCTCCCCCACCCCAAACACACCCCAAAATTCGGGGGGTATCCCCAAAAAAAACCTAAAAAAAAATTCGGGGGAAATCCCACCAAAAAAAACAAATTTTGGGGGGAAATATCCAAAAAACCACCAAATTTTGGGGGAAAATCTCCCCAAAAAAAAAGCCAAGATTTTTGGGGAAAATACCCAAAAAACCTCCAAAATTTTGGGAGAAAATCCCAAAAAAACCCCAAATTTTTGGGGGAAAATTACAATAAAAAACCCCAAAAATTATGGGACAAAATCCCCACAAAACACCCCAAATTTTTGGGGGAAATCACAAAAAAAAAACCCAAATCTTTGGGGAAATCCCCAAAAAACCCCCAAAATTTTGGGAGAACATACAAAAAAGTCCCAAAATGTTGGGAGAAAAGCCCCCAAAACCCGCAAATTTTGGGTGAAAATCCCAAAAAAACCCAAATTTTGATTTTTTTTTTCCGCCTGCAGCAGCGAATCCAAAAGGAGTTGGGAGTCCCGGTGAGGGAATTTGGGAATTTTGGGGGAATTTGGGAAATTTTGGGGGAATTTGGGAAATTTTGGGGGAATTTTGTAAATTTTGGGGGAATTTGGGATTTTTGGGGGGGAAATTTCAGAGATTTTGGGGAGTTTTGGGGGGGATTTTGGGGGGAAATTTGGGGAATTCGGAGTGATTTAGGGGAGGAATTTTGGGATTTTGGGGGATTTTGATGGAAAATTAGGGAGATTTTGGGGGGAAATTGGGAAATTTTGGGGAGATTTGGGGATTTTTGGAGGTTCCTGGCTGGGAAATTTGGGGGTTTTTTGGTGGGATTTGGGATTTTTTGGGTGGGATTTGGGATTTTTTGGGTGGGATTTGGGATTTTTGGGAGTTGAGGAGGAAATTTGAGATTTTTTGGGGGTTCCTGGGAGAGATTTGGGGTAAATTTGGGGGATTTTGGGGGCAGGGATGGAATTTTTGGGGGAATTTTGGGGATTTTTGGGTTTCCCCCCCCAGGCTGAGTCTGATGGAGGAAGAGGAGGAGGAAGAGGAGGAAGAGCAGAGCCCGAACACCCCCAGGGTGAGACCCCAAAAAAGCCCAAAAACTCCCAGAATTTGGGGGGAAAAACCCAAAATTTGGAACTAAAAAAAACCCCAAAATCTTGGGGAAAAAAAACCCAAAATTTTGTGGAAAACCCCAAATTTTGGGGAAAAAACACCCAAAATTTTGTGGTAAAAAAAACCCCCAAAACTTTCAAAAAACCCCAAAATTTTTGGAGAAAAAAAAAAAAAACAACCCAAAATTTTGGGAAATCAGAAAATTTTGGAAGAAAACCCTAAAATTTTGGGGGAAAAGTCCAAATTTTGGGAATTTCTCTGTAAGAATTTTGGGAATTCCTCCCCAGACCCCCCTGGAGCCGCCCCGGGACCTTTTTGGCTCCTCCAGCCTCGAGTTCCAGGTGAGATTTTGGGGAATTTTGGGGATTTTTGGGGATTTTTGGGGTTTCCCAAAACTTTCACCCCAAAATTCGGCCCCTCCCCTGTTAAAAATGAACATTTTTGGGTGAATTTTGGGCATTTTTGGGGCTTTTCACCCCCAGAGCCTCTGTGAGGACAAAACCCCAAAATTTCCCTTTTTTTTTTTTTTTCCATTTTTGGGTTTTTTTACCCCAAATTTGTGTCCCCACAATTAAAAAAAATCCAAATTTCTGACGGTTTTGGGCATTTTTGGGGAGATTTTGGGAATTTTTTGGGATTATCCCAAATATTTTGGGGTTTTCCTCCCTCTCTTCTCTTTCCAGACTTTCTGAAGACGAAATTCCGAATTTCCCTCCGAGTTTTTTCCCCGTTTTTTGGCGTTTTCACCCCAAAATTCTCATTTTTATCCCAGTTCAACCCCCAAATTTGAGATTTTCGAGCCTTTTTTTTTGGGAATTTTGGGATTTTTCCCGAATATTTTGGGGTTCCCACCCCTTTTATCTCCTCCGGGTTTTCCCAGGGTGGAACTCCCAAATTCCCACTCTTTTTTTCCCAATTTTTGGGGTTTTCACCCCAAAATCCAGTTACAAATTGAGCGGTTTTGGAGGTTTTTTTGGGAATTTTTGGGATTTCTCCCAAATTTTTGGGGCTCCCCAACCCTTTCCCTCATTCCAGATTTTCTGGGAACGGAATTCCCAAAATTCCCACTTGGCTTTTTCCCCTTTTTTGCCGTTTTCACCCCAAAATTCCCCCAATAAAAACCTGCAGCAACTCCTTCGTTTCTGGGCTCTTTATTTGGGAATTTCACGGGAATTTCTCTGGAATTTCCTGGAATTTCTCTGGAATTCCTGGATTTTCCCTGGAATTCTGGGATTTTCTGTGGGATTTTCTCTGGAATTTCTCTGGAATTCCGGGATTTTCCCTGGAATTCCTCTGTCAGAGTTGCAGGACGTAGTGGCGGCTGCGGAATTCTGTGGAATTCCCTCTGGAATTCCGGGATTTTCCATGGAATTCCCATGGAATTCCGGCTCACAGTTGCAGGACGTAGTGGCGGCTGTGGAACTCTCTGGAATTTTCTCCAGAATTCCGGGATTTTCCATGGAATTCTCTGGAATTCCATCAGAGGCGCAGGACGTAGTGGCGGCTGCGGAATTCTGTGATTTTCCGGGATTTTCCATGGAATTCCATCACAGTCTCAGTACGTAGTGTTGGCTGCAGCTGCGGTACCTGACCCGGTATTTTCCATGGAATTCCGGGATTTTCCATGCTCACAGCCGCAGTACGTAGTGTTGGCTGCAGCTGCGGTACCGGACCCAGGATTTTCCATGGAATTCCCATGGATTTTCCATGGAATTCCGTGTCACAACCTCAGTACATAGTGTTGGCTGCAGCTGCGGTACCGGACCCGGGATTTCCCATGGATTTTCTGGGATTTTCCATGGAATTCCGTGTCACAGTCTGAGGACATAGTGGGAGCTGCAGCTGCGGTACCGGACCCGGGATTTCCCATGGAATTCCATGGAATTCCCGGGATTTTCCCTGGAATTCCGTCAGAGTCTCAGTACGTAGTGCTGGCTGCAGCTGCGGTACCGGGCCCGTGATTTCCCATGGATTTTCCATGGATTTCCTGTGATTTTCCGTGGATTTTCCGGGATTTTCCATGGATTTTCCATGCTCACAGTCTCAGTACGTAGTGTTGGCTGCAGCTGCGGTACCGGACCCGTGATTTCCCATGGAATTCCCGGGATTTTCCATGGATTTTCCATGCTCACAATCTCAGTACATAGTGTTCGCTGCAGCTGCGGTACCGGACCCATCGCGGCGCCGTCCCCGGGAGGAGCCGCAGGAACCGAACGCGGAGCCCCGAGCACGAGAGCCCCGGCAGCTCGAAGGAGGCGTGGGCAGGACCCAGCTCCAAACGCCAGGCCCGGCCCAGAGACGGCAAATCCAGCTGGGAAAAATATGGGAGAATTTGGGAATTTTAGCGGATTTTTGGGAATTTTTTGGGAATTTTTTCAGGGAGTTTGGGCGATTTTTCGGTGATTTTTGGCCATTTTTTGTTGATTTTTCAGTGATTTTTGGCGATTTATTCTGACTTTTTCAGGGATATTTGGGAATATTTTTCATTTTTGGGGGATTTTTGGGAGATATTTGGGGATTTGGGGAATTTTTTGCAATTTTTTGGCGATTTCCCAGGAATTTTTGGCAATTTTTCAGCAATTTTTGCAATTTTTTTTGGGAATTTCTTCAGGGAGTTTTGGTGATTTTTCTGGGATTTATTGTGACTTTTTTGAGGGTTTTTGGGAATATTTTACAGATTTTGGGAATTTTTGGGAGATATTTGGGTATTTGGGGAATTTTTGGGATTTTTTGGGTGATTTTCCAGCAATTTCTGGGGTTTTTTGCAGCTTATTCAGCAATTTTTGGGGATTTTTTTAATGGCCACTTTTGGGGATTTTTCCCAGATTTTTGGGACTTTATTGGGATGTTTTGGCCATTTCTGGGGAGTGTTGGGGGATATTTGTGGAATTTTTTGGAATATTTGGGGCTGTTTTGGGCATTTTTGGGGCTGTTTTGGGGTTTTTGGGGCTGTTTTGGGGTTTTTGGCAGCTCGAAGGAGGCGTGGGCGGGACCCAGCTCCAGGCGCCACGCCCGGCCCAGGGATGGGAACTCCAGCTGGGAAAAATTCCAGGGGAATTCAGGAATTTTAGCGGATTTTTGGGAATTTTTTGGGAATTTTTTCGGGGAGTTTGGGCGATTTTTCGGTGATTTTTGGTGATTTTTTGGTGATTTTTTGGTGATTTTTTGGTGATTTTTGGTGATTTTTTTGGCATTGTGACTTTTTCGAGGGTTTTTGGGAATATTTTAGAAATTTTGGGAATTTTTGGGAGATATTTGGGTATTTGGGGAATTTTTGGGATTTTTTGAGGATTTTTTTGGGTGATTTTCCAGCAATTTCTGGGCTTTTTGCAGCTTATTCAGCAATTTTTGGGGATTTTTTTAATGGCCACTTTTGGGGATTTTTCCCAGATTTTTGGGACTTTATTGGGATGTTTTGGCCATTTCTGGGGAGTGTTGGGGGATATTTGTGGAGTTTCTGGGAATTTTTGGGGTATTTGGGCATTTTTGGGGCTGTTTTGGGGTTTTTGGCAGCTCGAAGGAGGCGTGGGCAGGACCCAGCTCCAGGCGCCACGCACGGCCCAGAGACGGGAAATCCAGCTGGAAAAATTCCAGGGGAATTCGTGAATTTTAGCGGATTTCTGGGAATTTTTTCAGGGAGTTTTGGCGATTTTTCGGTGATTTTTCGGTGATTTTTGGCCATTTTTTGTTGATTTTTCGGTGATTTTTGGTGATTTTTGGCAATTTATTGTAACCTTTTCGGGGATATTTGGGAATATCTTTCATTTTGGGGAATTTTTTGGAGATATTTGGGGATTTAGGGAATTTTTTGGAGATTTTCCAGGAATTTTTGGTGATTTTTCAGCAATTTCAGCAATTTTTTAAAAAATTTTTTTTTGGGGTGCTTTGGTGATTTTTTTGGGATTTATTGTGACTTTTTCAGGGATTTTTGGGAATATTTTTCAGTTTTTGGGAATTTTTAGGGGGGATTTTTGGGGTATTTGGGGTTTTTGGGGCTGTTTTGGGGTTTTTGGCAGCTCGAAGGAGGCGTGGGCAGGACCCAGCTCCAGGCGCCACGCGGCAAATCCAGCTGGGAAAAATTCCAGGGGAATTCGGGAATTTCAGGGGATTTTTGGGGCTGTTTCGGGGTTTTTGGGGCTGTTTTGGGGTTTTTGGCAGCTCGAAGGAGGCGTGGGCAGGACCCAGCTCCAGGCGCCACGCCCGGCCCAGGGACTGCAAATCCAGCTGGGAAAAATACCAAATTCGGGAATTTTCAGCATTTAGGAATTTTTTTGGAATTTTTTTGGTGTTTTTTTGGTGATTTTTGGTGATTTTTTGTTGATTTTTCGGTGATTTTTGGCCATTTTTTGTTGATTTTTCAGGGATTTTTAGCGATTTATTGTGATTTTTTCAGGGATATTTGGGAATATTTTTCATTTTTGGGGAATTTTTGGGAGATATTTGGGGATTTAGGGAATTTTGGGAATTTTTTTGGGGTGGATTTTGGGGGGATTTATGGGAATTTTTGGGGGAATTCTGGGGAATTTTTGGAGGAATTGGGGGGGCTTTTTTGGGGTGGAATTTGGGGGGATTTTTTGAGTTTTTTTGGGGTGGTTTTAGGGGATTTTGGGGGGGAATTTTGGGGCATTGTTGGGAATTTTTTGGGGTGGTTTTGTGGGATTTTGGGATTTTTTCGGGACCTTACCTTGAAGAGGGCCGAGAGCTGGGAGCCGCCCTGGATTTTGGGAATTTTGGGGTGGTTTTGTGGGATTTTGGGAGTTTTTTGGGACCCTACCTTGAAGAGGGCCGAGAGCTGGGAGCCGCCCTGGATTTTGGGAATTTTGGGGGATTTTTTTGGGGTTGTTTTGGGGGATTTTGGGAGTTTTTTGGGAGCCTACCTTGAAGAGGGCCGAGAGCTGGGAGCCGCCCTGGATTTTGGGAATTTTGGGGGAATTTTGGGGGAATTTTGGGGGATTTTGGGATGTTTTTGGGACATTACCTTGAATAGGGCCGAGAGCTGGGAGCCGCCCTGGATTTTGGGAATTTCCCAGCGGATGCTCCGGGAGCCCAAATCCAACTCGGCCGATTGGTCGGGGCTGCTCAGCTCCTGCGAGAGGCTGGGAAAGAATTCCTCAGTTCCCAAAATTCCACCCAAAATCCCAAAAAATTCCAGCCCAAATCCCCAAAAATTCCAGCCCAAAATTCCACCCCCAGAGCCCAAAATCCCCCCCAAAATCCCAAAATTCCACCCAAAATCCCAAAATTCCACCCCAAATCCCAAAAAATTCCAGCCCAAAATTCCACCCAAATCCCCAAAAATTCCAGCCCAAATCCCAAAATTCCACCCCAAATCCCAAAATCCTCCCAGAGCCCAAAATTCCACCCAAAATCCCAAAAAATTCCACCCCAAAATTCCACCCCAAATCCCAAAATTCCTCCCAAATCCCAAAAAATTCCACCCCAAATCCCAAAATTCCTGCCCCAAATCCCAAAATCCTCCCAGAGCCCAAAAATCCCAAAAAATTGCAGCCCAAAATTCCACCCCCGCCCCCCCAGATTCCAAAATTCCACCCCAAATTCCACCCCGGATCTCAAAATTTGGGATTCCAACCCAAAATTCCACCCCAGATCCCAAAAAATCCTCTTCAAATTCCCTGAGAATTCCACCCCAAATCCTGAAATTCCACCCCAGATCCCAAAATTCCACCCCAGATCCCAAAAAATTATCTTCACATTCCCTGAAAATTCCACCCCAGAGCCCAAAATTCTACCCAAAATCCCAAAAAATTCCAGCCCAAAATTCCAACCCAGATCCCAAAATTCCACCCCCTAGAGCCCAAAATTCCACCCCAAAATTCCCAAAATCCCCAGATTCCCAAAATTTCACCCAAATCCCTAAAAATCCTTGGATTTTGCCCCAAAATCCAGATTTTATTCCCAAAATTTGGGATTCAATCCCAAAACTCCCACAAATCCCAAAATGCCCCCCAAAAAAATCCACCAAAATCCCTCAAAATTCCCCCCAAATTTCCTCCAATTCCACCCAAAATTTGGGATTCACCCCCAGAATCCCAAAATTCCCCAAAAATTCCCCAAATTCCCCAAATTCCCCGTCCCCACCTGGAGACGCCTTTGGGCACCGGGAGCTGCAGGCAGACGTTGATGGCTTGGCTGGAATTTTTGGGGGAAAATTTGGGCATTTTGGGAAAATTTGGGAATTTTGGGAGTCCCGGGCGGCTGAAAATTCCGGGATTGTCCCAAAAATTACCAAATTTTCCCCAAATTTCACCTTTTAGGGGGGAGGTCGCAGCGGAGCTTCAAATAAAGGTGGATCCTGGAGGAGGAAAAGGCAAAAATTGGGAAAAATTCCTGGAAATTCCAAAAAAATTCGGGGATTCCCTCAGGGGAAAAAATCCCCCAAAATTCCCAAAAGATTCCCCAGAAATTCCTGGAAAATTCACAACAATTCCCAAAAAAATCACCAAAATATTCCCGAAAATTCAAAAAAAATTCTGGAAAAATTGCCAAAAAATTAAAAAAAAATTCCTGAAAAATTCACAAAAATTCACCAAAATTCCTGAAAATATTACAAAAAATTCCCCCCCAAAAAATTCACCATAAAATTCGCAAAAATTCACCCAAAAATTACCGAAAAAAGTGCCAAAAAAATCCAAAAAAATTCCTGAAAAATTCACAAAAAATTCACAAAAATTCCTGAAAAAATTACAAAAAATTCCCCCCCCCAAAATCACCATAAACCCCCCGAAATTCCCCAAAATCCCAAATTCAGGGTACCTGTTGGGGGGCTGCGCGCGGGCGGTGGGGAAGAGGCGGAACGGGAGCGGCGCCGGAATCTCGTCCTGCACCTGGTACTGCATCAGCGTCATCTGCGCCAAAATTCCCAAAATTCCCAAATTCCCAACGATCCCCAGCGTTCCCAAAAATCCCCAAAGCCACCGGCCTCTGCAGCCCCCAAAAATCCCTTTTTTCCCAAAAAAATCTCATTTTTTCTCCAAAAAATCCTATTTTTTCCCCAAAAAATCCCATTTCTGCCCCTAAAAATCCCTTTCCCCCCCAAAGAAACCCCAAATTTCCCATTTTTCCCCAAAAAATCCAATTTTTCCCCCCAAAAGAACCCCAAAACTCCCATTTTCCCAAAAAAAACCCTAAACTCCCATTTTTCCCAAGAAAATCCCATTTTCCCCCCAAAAAAACCCCTAAACTCCCATTTTTCCCAAGAAAATCCCATTTCCCCCCAAAAAAAACCCAAAACTCCAATTTTTCCCAAAAAATCTAATTTTCCCCCAAAAAAATCCTATTAAAAAAAAAAATCTCATTTTCCCCTCAAAAATGCCATTTTTGCCCTAAAAACCCCCCAAAAATCCCTTTTTCCCCCTCAAAATCCCATTTCCCCCTAAAAAAACCCCAAAAATCCTGTTTTCACCCTGAAAAATCCCACTTTCCCTTTAAAAATTCCCATTTTCCCCCCCAAAAATCCCATTACCCCCCCAAAAAAAACCTCTAAAAATCCCATTTTCCCCCCAAAATTCCCATTTTTCCCCTTAAAAAATCCCCGAAAATTCCCATTTTTCCCATAAAAACCCCCCAAAAAATCCCATTTTCCCCCAAAAATCCCCATTTCCCCTCCCAGAATTCCCGAATTCCCGTATTTCCCCGTTGCGGGACCTCTCCGGGCTCGGGCCGCAGGCTGAGGACGCGTCCGGAGCCGAACTCGGCCAGGCTGACGCTGCTGTGGAAGCTGCACTCGTCCACCCGCACCGGCGTGCCGTACCCTGGAACGCCCAAATCCCGGGAATTCCCGAAATTCCGGAGAATTCCCGAAAATTCCAGAAAATTCCGGAGAGTTCCGGGCGGGTTGGGGCGTTTAAAGTCGGGTTTTGGGGGAAAAAAGGGGGCGAAACGGGAAAAAAATGGAATTTCTGAGGAATAAAAAAGGGTTAAAGTGCACTCGTCCACCCGCACCGGCGTGCCATACCCTGGCAATGCCCAAATCCCGGGAATTCCCGAAAATTCCGGAGAATTCCCAGAAATTCCGGAGAATTCGGGCGCGTTTGGGGCGTTTAAAGTGGCGTTTTAGGGGAAAAAAGGGAAAAAAATGGAATTTCTGAGGAATAAAAAAGGGTTAAAAGTGCACTCGTCCACCCGCACCGGCGTGCCGTACCCTGGCAATGCCCAAATCCCGGGAATTCCGGAAATTCCGGAGAATTCCCGAAAATTCCCGAAAATCCCCGAGAGTTCCGGGCGCGTTTGGGGCGTTTAAAGTGGCGTTTTGGGGGAAAAAAGGGAAAAAAATGGAATTTCTGAGGAATAAAAAAGGGTTAAAAGTGCACTCGTCCACCCGCACCGGCGTGCCGTACCCTGGGAATGCCAAATCCCGGGAATTCCGGAGAATTCCGGAGAATTCCCGAAAATCCCCGAGAGTTCGGGGCGGTTTGGGGCGTTTAAAGTGGCGTTTTGGGGGAAAAAAGGGAAAAAAATGGAATTTCTGAGGAATAAAAAAGGGTTAAGCTGCACTCGTCCACCTGCACCGGCGTGCCGTACCCTGGAATGCCAAATCCCGGGAATTCCCGAAATTCCGGAGAATTCCCGAAAATTCCAGAAAATTCCGGAGAGTTCCGGGCGGGTTGGGGCGTTTAAAGTCGGGTTTTGGGGGAAAAAAGGGGGCGAAACGGGAAAAAAATGGAATTTCTGAGGAATAAAAAAGGGTTAAAGTGCACTCGTCCACCCGCACCGGCGTGCCATACCCTGGCAATGCCCAAATCCCGGGAATTCCCGAAAATTCCGGAGAATTCCCAGAAATTCCGGAGAATTCGGGCGCGTTTGGGGCGTTTAAAGTGGCGTTTTAGGGGAAAAAAGGGAAAAAAATGGAATTTCTGAGGAATAAAAAAGGGTTAAAAGTGCACTCGTCCACCCGCACCGGCGTGCCGTACCCTGGCAATGCCCAAATCCCGGGAATTCCGGAAATTCCGGAGAATTCCCGAAAATTCCCGAAAATCCCCGAGAGTTCCGGGCGCGTTTGGGGCGTTTAAAGTGGCGTTTTGGGGGAAAAAAGGGAAAAAAATGGAATTTCTGAGGAATAAAAAAGGGTTAAAAGTGCACTCGTCCACCCGCACCGGCGTGCCGTACCCTGGGAATGCCAAATCCCGGGAATTCCGGAGAATTCCGGAGAATTCCCGAAAATCCCCGAGAGTTCGGGGCGGTTTGGGGCGTTTAAAGTGGCGTTTTGGGGGAAAAAAGGGAAAAAAATGGAATTTCTGAGGAATAAAAAAGGGTTAAGCTGCACTCGTCCACCTGCACCGGCGTGCCGTACCCTGGAATGCCAAATCCCGGGAATTCCCGAAAATTCCGGAGAATTCCTGGAAATTCCGGAGGGTTCGGGGCGGTTTGGGGCGTTTATAGTGGCGTTTTGGGGGAAAAATGGGAAAAAAATGGAATTTCTGAGGAATAAAAAAGGGTTAAAAGTGCACTCGTCCACCCGCACCGGCGTGCCGTACCCTGGCAATGCCCAAATCCCGGGAATTCCGGAAATTCCCGAAAATTCCCGAAAATCCCGGAGGATTCGGGCGCAGTTGGGGCGTTTAAAGTGGCGTTTTGGGGGAAAAAAGGGGGCGAAACGGGAAAAAAATGGAATTTCTGAGGAATAAAAAAGGGTTAAAAGTTGATGGGAAGGGAAAAGTTTGGGAATTTTTGGGGAAATTTTGGGAATTCTGGAAAATTTGGAGCGGGCTGAGGGGGTTTTGGGGCGTTGAAAGTGCGTTTTTAGGGGAAAAAATGGAATTTTTGAGGAATTAAAAATGGGTTAAAATGGGGATGGGAAAAGGGAATTCTGGGAATTCTGGAAAATTCCAGAAAATTCCAGACAATTCTGGCAGGGGCTGGGGGGGTTTGGGGCATTTAAAAGTGGATTTTTAGGGGGAAAGGGGGAAAAAATGGAGTTTGGGGGGGTAAAAAAGGGGTTAAAAGTTGATGGGAAGGGAAAAATGGGAATTTTGGGAAAATTTGTGGGAATTTTGTGTGGATTTTGGGAGAAATTTGGGGGGAATTAAAGGGAATTTTGTGAGGTAAAAGGGTCCTGGAAGGGAAAAGAGGTGGATTTGGGCAGATTTGGGGATTTTTAGGGGGAATTTTGAGGGGATTTTTTGGGGTTTTGGGGATTTTTCGGGTGACTTTGGGATTTTGGGGAAGATTTTGGGGTTCCCAGGAATTTTGGGAAGTTTGGGGGGGGTCTCACCCCTCAGCTCCGATTTTCCCACACAAAATTCCTCCGTGAGGCCGATCCGCAGCTCTGGGGGGAGCAAAGAGGGGTCAGGGACCCCAAAACCACCCAGGACCCCCCAAAAATCCACCCGGGACCCTCCCCAAATTTTTGGGACCCCCCCAAACCCCCAGGACCCCAAAATTCCCTCAAAATCCCCCAAATTCCCTTTTCCCGCCCTTTTTTACTCTTCCAGGACCCCTTTCCCCTCATGAAATTTCCTTTAATTCCCCCAAAATTCCCCCAAATCCCCTCAAAATTCCCCCAGAATTTTTGGGACTGTCCAGAATCATTCCAGGATCCCCAAAACCCTCCAAAATCCCCACAAAATTCCCCCCAAATTCCCCAAAATTCCATCAAAATCCCTCAAATTCCCTTTTCCCGCCCTTTTTTCCCCTTCCAGGACCCTTTTCCCCTCACGAAATTCCCTTTAAGTCTCTCTAAATCCCCCAAAATTTCGGGTTTTTTCCCTCCCAAAATTGGATTTTCCCCAAAAGATTTCAAATTTTCCTCCCAAAAACCTAAAAATTTTTTTTGTTCTCCCTAAACCCCCAAATTTTTCCCCCAAATCTCAGAATTACCATATTTCATCTCCCAAAATTCTGATTTTTCCCTCCCAAAATCAGATTCTTCCCCCCCAATTTCAATTTGCGCCCCCAATTTTCGATTTTTCTGCCCCCAAAACCCCAAAACTTTTTTCTCCCCAAATCCCCCATAATTTGGATTTTTCCACCCAAAACCTGCATTTTTTCCTCCCAAAATTCGGATTTTCCCACCAAAATTTCGATTTTTCCCTCCCAAAATTTCAATTCCCCCCCAAATTTCGATCTCCCCTCCCAAAAATGTGGATTTTTCCCCCCAAAAATCTCAATTTTTTTTGCCCCCCAAAATGTGGATTTCCACCCCAAATTTTCAATTTTTCCCCCAAAATTTGTATTTTTCCCCAAAATCCTGATTTTCTCCCCAAAATTTGGATTTTCCCACCAAAAGTTCGATTTTTCCCTCCCAAAATTTCAATTCCCCCCCCCCCCAAAAATGTGGATTTTTCCCCCAAAATCTCGATTTTTTTGCCCCCCAAAATGTGGATTTTTCACCCCAAATTTTTAATTTTTCCCCCAAAATGTGGATTTTCACCCCAAATTTTCAATTTTTCTCCCAAAACTTGGATTTTTCCCCAAAATTTGGATTTTCCCAGTTGCTGTTACCGGTGCCGGGGGGCAGGAAGGACTTGAGGCGGATCTCGCCCTGCACCTCGACCTTCAGCGGGGAGCCCTGCCCCAAAAACCCAAATTTTGGAGTTTTTTGGGGCAGAACCCCCAAATTCGGGGATTTTTGGGGATATTTTGGGATATTTTGGGGTATTTTTTTGGGTTTTTTGGGCTCACGTTGGCGGCGATGACGACCGAGAGTCGCTCGAGGACGTCCACGAAGAGCTCGGGCCTGGGCGGCTGCCGAGAGATTTTGGGGAGATTTGGGATTTTTGGGGGTTTTATTCAGAATTTTTGGGGATTTTTTTTTTCAGAATTTTTGGGGATTTTTTTTTTCAGAATTTTTGGGGATTTTTTTGTGGATTTTTTTTAATTTTCTGGGGATTTTTTTTGGAATTTTTAGGGATTTTTTTGAGATTTTTTGTGCATTTTTAAGAAAATTTTCTGGGGATTTTTTTCAAAATTTTGGGGAATTTTTTTGGGGATTTTTTTGGGGGGAATTATGTGGAGATTTTTTTTGGGATTTTTTGAGGGAATTCTTTTGAGATTTTTTTGGGACTCTTTTGAGACTTTTGTGGAAATTTTGGGATTTTGGGGGGAGTGTTTGGGGGGATTTTTTTCTGGAATTTTGGGGGGATTCTGTGGGAATTTTGGGGGGCATTTTTCTTTATTTTTTGGGGATTTTTTTTTTAGTATTTTTGGGAATTTTTTGGGATATTTTGGGGATTTTGGGGGGGATTTTTGGGGGGGGAGGGGATTTTTTGGTGGGGGTGTTTTGGTCATTTTTAGCCGATTTTTTTGGGGTTTTTTTGAAGATTTTGGTCCGGAATTTTTGGAATTTCGGGAATTTTGTTCCGGAATTTTGGGAATTTTGGGAATTTCGGGAATTTAGGTCCGGAATTTTGGGAATTTTGCTCCCACCTGGTCCCCCCGGGCGGGGGGAAGGGGTCTGGCGGCCGCCGCCCCCGGCGCCACTCGGCTCTGCTGCGTCTCCGCCCCGAACTGCAACAAAACACCGAAAATCCGGGAATTCCCGGAATTCCGGCAGTTTCCCGGGAATTCCAGGGAATTTTGGGGAATTTGGGAACGCACCAGCCCCACGGAGCCCAAATCCAGGAGGCTGAAGGGTTTGGGCACCTCCGGCTCCGACTGCACCAGACTCCGCAGGACCTCGGGGGTCGTCGTCTGGATGTGCCCGAAATCCTGGAATTTGGGGGGAAATCCGGGAGTTTGGGGGGAAATCCTGGGATTTGGGGGGAAATCCGGGAATTTGGGGCAAAAATCCTGGAATTTGGGGGAAATCCGGGAGTTTGGGGCAAAAATCCTGGAATTTGGGGGGAAATACGGGAGTTTGGGGCAAAAATCCTGGAATTTGGGGAGAAATCCGGGAGTTTGGGGCAAAAATGTGGAATTTTGGGGGGGAAATCCTGGAATTCGGGGGGAAATCTGGAAGTTTGGGGCAAAAATCCTGGAATTTGGGGGGAAAATCTGGGAATTTGCGGGAAAATTGGAATTTGGGGGGAAATCCGGGAATTTGGGGGAAAATCTTGGAATTTGGGGGAAGATCCTGGAATTTGGGGGGAAATCTGGGAATTTGGGGGAAAATCCTGGAATTTGGGGAGGAAAATACCGGAATTTGGGGGGAAATGCAGGAATTTGGGGGGAAAATCCTGGAATTTGGGGGGAAAATCCTGGAATTTGGGGGGAAATCCTGGAATTCGGGCAGAAATCTGGGGCATAAATCCTGGAATTTGGGGGGAAAATCTGGGAATTTGGAGGAAATTGGGAATTTGGGGGGAAATCCAGGAATTTGGGGGGAAAATCTTGGAATTTGGGGGGGAAATCCTGGAATTTGGGCAGAAATCTGAGGCAAAAATCCTGGAATTTGGGGGGAAAATCTTGGAATTTGGGGGAAGATCCAGGAAATTTGGGGGGAAATCCAGGAATTTGGGGGGGAAATCCTGGAATTTGGGGGGAAATTAAGGATTTTGGGGGGAAATCTGGGAATTTGGGGGGAAATGCAGGAATTTGGGGGAAAATCCTGAAATTTGGGGGATTTTTTGGGAGATTTTGAGGGATTTGGGGGGGTCCAAAAGGCCCAAAGTGGCCCCAGGACCCCCCGGGTTGGCCCCAAAGGGGCTCCCCAGTAACTCCCAGTTCATCCCAGTCCCTCCCACTCCATCCCAATCCCCTCCCAGTCCCTCCCAGTTTATCCCAAACCCCCTCCCAGTCCCTCCCAGTCCATCCCAGTAACTCCCAGTCCCTCCCAGTTTATCCCAAATTCCCTCCCAGTGCCTTCCAGTCCATCCCAGTTTATCCCAGTTCCCCCAAATCCCCTCCCAGTCCCCCCCAGTGCCTCCCAGTCGCTCCCAGTCCCTCCCAGTGCTCCCAGTTACCACCAGTTCCTCCAGCAGCTCCCCGACCAGCGCCAGGTTCATTCCCAGACTTTTCTCACTCAGGGGGCCGCAGAAATCCCGGAGCAGCGTCACCAGCCTGGGACCCAAAATCCCTGAATTTCAGCCCAAAATCCAGCCCAAACGCTCCCAAAAATCCCAGCAAGAATTCCCAAAAATCCCAGAAAAAAAAACCAAAAACCCCCAGGAAAAAATTCCCAAAATCCCAGCTAGAATTCCCAAAAATCCCAGCAAGAATTCCCAAAAATCCCAGGAAAAAAACCCAAAAACCCCCAGGAAAAATTTCCAAAAATCCCAGAAAAAAACCCCACAAACCCCGGAAAAAATTCCCAAAAATCCCAGAAGAATTCCCAACAATCCCGGAAAAAGAAATCCCAAAAACCCCGGAAAAAGTTCCCAAAAATCCCGGGAAAAAAAATCCCAAAAACCCCGGAAAAAGTTCCCAAAAATCCTGGAAAAAAATTCACAACAACCCTCAGGAAAAATTCCCAACAATCCCGGAAAAAATCCTCAATGACTCAAAAATAACTTGCCCCAAAAATCTTTAAAAATTTCCCAAAAAAATCCTTAAAATTCTCTCAAAATTCCCCTCCAAAATTCCCTCAATCTATCACAAACATTCCCAAAAATTCCAGGAAAAATGCCCAAAACCCCCAGAAAAAAAATCCCCCAAAAAATCCCTTAAATATCCACCAAAACTCCCCAAAATCCTCCCCAAGATTGCCAAAAGAATTCCCTAAAAATTCCCCTCCAAAATTCCCAGAAAATTCCCTGAAAATCCTTGGAATAAAATTGTAAAAATTAAGAAAAAAAGTCTCTTAAAAATCCCTAAAAATGAAGGAAAAAAAACCTCATAAAAATAACTAAAAATTAAGAAAAAAATCTTTTAAAAATCCCTAAAAATTAAGAAAAAAATCTTTTAAAAATCCCTAAAAATGAAAAAAAAAATCACTTAAAAATCCCTAAAAATGAAGAAAAAATATCTTAAAAATCCCTAAAAATGAAGAAAAAAAAAAATCTCTTAAAAATCCCTAAAAATGAAGAAAAAAAATCTCTTAAAAATCCCTAAAAATGAGGACAAAAATCTCTTAAAAATCCCTAGAAAATCACCAAAAAATCCCAAAAAACGCCCCAAAAATGCCCCCAAAAATGCCCCAAAAATTCCCAAAAAATCCCCAGATTTTCCCAAGCTCCTGGAATTGCTGGAATTTTGGGATTTACCTGTTGAGGAACTCGATGATGGTGAAGGGGGAGGCGTCGCCCTCGGTGCTGGCCCCGAAGAAAAGCCCCCCGTGCCTGACGTGGGCGAAGTGGAGCCCCCCGAGGCTCTGGGGACACAAAAATCCTTAAAAAAAATCCAAATTCCACCCCAAAAACCTCAAATCCTGAAAATTCCCCAAAAAAATCCACCCCAAATGTTGAGAATTCCCATAAAAATCCAATGGAATGCCACAAAAATCCACCCCAAAAACGCTTCCAGGATATCTGAATTCCACTCAAAAAATCCCTCAATTTCTCCCCAAAATCCCCTCTCAGTACCTCCCCCAAATCTCCCCCCAAAATGCCACCAGGACATCCCAAATCCCCCCAAAAATCCTCAAAACCCAAAAATCCCCCAATTTCTCCCAAAATCCCCCTCAGAACCCCATAAAATTCCCTCAAAATCCCCCTCAGAACCCTCCAAAATCGCCCCCAAATCCCCCTGAAAATGCCCCAAATCCCCCCAAAACCCCGCCAGGATCACCCAAATCCCCTCAGGACCCCCAAAAAATCCTCAAAACCCCCAAATCCCCCAATTTCTCCCAAAATCCCCCAATTTCTCCCAAAATCCCCCAATTTCTCCCCAAATCCCCTCAGAACTCCCCAAAGTCCCCCTCAGAACGCCCTCAAAATTGCCCCCAAAATTCCCCTCAGAACACCCCCAAATCTCCCTGAAAACACCCCAAAATTCACCAAAATCCCCCAAAAACTCCACCGAGCTCTTCCAGGACCCAAAAATCCCCAAATCTTCAAATTTTCCCCCAAATCCCCTCAGAACTGCCTAAAATCCTCCTCAAAAAGCCCCAAATTCCCCTCAGAACCCCTCAAAATTCTCCCCAAATCCCCCTCAGAACGCCTCAAAATCGCCCCTAAATCCCCCCGAAAACGCCCCAAAATGGCCCCAAAATCCCCCAAATTTCTCCCCCAAACCCCCCCCAGGCCGGGCCGGGCCGGGATTTGCCCAAAATCCGCCGTTTTTGCCCCAAACTGACCTGGAAGGGCGGGGGCTGCTCCACCCCGCGGCGGAAAAACTCCGGGACGGGAACGGGGGAGCCCCCCCGGACTGAGGGGGGGTCAAGGAAATTTGGGGGAAATTTGGGGGGATTTGGGGGGATTTGGGGGAAATTTGGGGGTCTCAAGGAAATTTGGGGGAAATCCGGGGGGATTTGGGGGTCTGAAGGAAATTTGGGGGAAATTTGGGGGGATTTGGGGGTCTGAAGGAAATTTGGGGGGATTTGGGGGGATTTGGGGCTCTCAAGGAAATTTGGGGAAATCCGGGGGGATTTGGGGGTCTCAAGGAAATTTGGGGGGATTTGGGGGTCTGAAGGAAATTTGGGGGAAATTTGGGGGGATTTGGGGGTCTGAAGGGAATTTGGGGGAAATTTGGGGGAAAATTTGGGGGTCTGAAGGAAATTTGGGGGGATTTGGGGGTCTGAAGGAAATTTGGGGGGAATCCGGGGGGATTTGGGGGTCTCAAGGAAATTTGGGGGAATTTGGGGGGTCTGAAGGAAATTTGGGGGAAATTTGGGGGAATTTGGGGGTCTGAAGGAAATTTGGGGGAAATCCGGGGGGATTTGGGGGTCTGAAGGAAATTTGGGGGAAATTTGGGGGGATTTGGGGGTCTCAAGGAAATTGGGGGAAATTTGGGGGGATTTGGGGGTCTGAAGGAAATTTGGGGGAAATTTGGGGGGATTTGGGGGTCTCAAGGAAATTTGGGGGGATTTGGGGGTCTGAAGGAAATTTGGGGGAAATTTGGGGGGATTTGGGGGGATTTGGGGGTCTGAAGGAAATTTGGGGAAAATTTGGGGGATTTGGGGGTCTCAAGGAAATTTGGGGGAAATTTGGGGGGATTTGGGGGTCTGAAGGAAATTTGGGGGGATTTGGGGGGATTTGGGGGTCTCAAGGAAATTTGGGGGAAATTTGGGGGGATTTGGGGATCTCAAGGGAATTTTGGGGAAATCCGGGGGGATTTGGGGGGTCTCAAGGGAATTTGGGGGGAATTTGGGGGGATTTTGGGGTCTCAAGGAAATTTGGGGGAAATTTGGGGGGATTTGGGGGTCTCAAGGAAATTTGGGGGGATTTGGGGGTCTCAAGGAAATTTGGGGGAAATTTGGGGGGATTTGGGGGTCCCGGGGGGGTTTGGGGGGTCCTGAGGGGTTTGGGGGCAAATTTTGGAGGTCGTGAGGGCTCTGGGGGGGATTTGGGGGTCCTGGGAGGGTTTAGAGGGTTCCGAAGGGGTTTTGGGGTGGATTTTGGGGTCCCGAGGCGAATTTTGGGGTCTCGGGGTGGATTTTGGGGTCCCGGGGTGGCTTTTGGGGTCCCGGGGTGAATTTTGGGGGGATTTGGGGCTGTTTTGGGGGATACAGTCCCGGTGGATCAGGAGATCCCCCTTGGAGCTGAGGATGAAGAGCTGCGAAAGCATCTGAGGGGGGGAGGAGGAAAATCGGGGATCAGAGACCCCAAATTCCCCAAAATCCCCCCAAAATCCCCCAAATCCCCCAAACTGAGCCCCCACCCCCAAATCTGAACCCGCCAAAAACCGGAGCCTCCCTCAAAGCCGAGCCCCCCAAACCCCTGAGCCCCCCCCAGACCCCCGAGCCCCCCAACCCCTCCCCGCCCCCCAAAAATCCCCTCAGGACCCCCAAAAAACCCCAAAATCCCCCAAAAAAGCGACGCGGCCCCTTTAAGAGGGGGCGTGGCCAACCCCCCCCGACCCGCGAACCTCCGCGCCGCTTCCCGCCGCCGCCGCGCGCAAAGCCCCGCCCACCGTGGGCGTGGCCTCGCCGCGCGTGCACCCCACTGCGCCTTCCTATTGGCTGATCTGCCCGCGCCTCCGCGCGTCCTCTGTCGTGATTGGGCGGCGCCGCCGTCGCGCGGAGGGCGGCCGCTGCGTTTCGATTGGCCGCGCGGCCGTCACGTGGGTGCGGAGTTTTCGCGCCACTCGCCGTGAGGGGAAGGCGGTGGCGGGAAAAGGGCGGGAGCGGCCGTGAGGGGAAATCGCGATCCTGAGGGGAAATCGCGATCCTGAGGGGAAATCGCGATCCTGCCTGAGGGGAAATCGCGATCCTGAGGGGAAATCGCGATCCTGAGGGGAAATCGCGATCCTGAGGGGAAATCCTGATCCTGAGGGGAAATCGCGATCCTGAGGGGAAATCGCGATCCTGAGGGGAAATCGCGATCCTGAGGGGAATATCGCGACAGAGACCCGCGACAGCAGCGGCCGCGCCATGGCCCCGCGCGACTACGACAGCGAGAAAGGTTTGGGGCCGGCGGGGGGCGCCGGGGCTGCGTTATTGACCCGTTATTGACCCGTTATTGACCCATTATTGACCCGTTATTGACCCGTTATCGACCCGTTATTGACCCGTTATTGGCCCGTTATTGACCCATTATTGACCCGTTATTGGGACTCTCCCCAATTCGCTCCGTTTTCCCCTCAGAGAAGGCGAAGCGCTTCTTTCAGGAGTTTTACCGGGATGGACCCGACGGCCGCAAGGAGTTCCCGTACCGGGAGCAGCTGGTGAGGGCGGCACCCCCAAATTTACCCGAAATCGCCTCAAATCCCCTCAGGTTTCACCCCGAACCCCCCAAATTCTGCTGAATTCCCTCCCAGCCCCACAAATCCCACCCCAAACCCCTTCCCACCCACCCCAAATCTCCCCAAACCCCCACAAATTCTCATAAACTCCTTTCCACCGCCCCAAATTCCCCCTAAATCCTCCAAATCCTCCCCAAATTTCTTCCAGCCTCCCCCAAATCCTCCCCAAAATCCCCATTTTCACATCAAAATCCCCATTTTCACCCCAAAACCCCCTTTTAATCCCCAAACTCCCCATTTACCCCTCAAATTCCCCATTTTCCCCCCCAAACTCTCCATTTCCCCCCCAAACTCCCCATTTTCCCCCCCAAACTCCCTGTTTCCCCCCCAGATTCCCTTTTATCACTCCCCAAACCCCATTTTTCACTCCCAAAACCCCCAATTTTCACCCACAAACCCCATTTTCCCCCCAAATTCTATTTTTCACTCCCAAAACCCCTAATTTTCACCCCAAACCCCCATTTTCACCCCAAATCCCCATTTTTCACTCCCTAAACCCCATTTTCCCCCCAAACTCCATTTTTCACTCCCCATTTCCCCCCCAAACTCCCCCTTTTCCCCCCCAAACCCCCTTTTCCCCCCCTAAACTCCCCATTTTCACCCAAATCCCCGTTTTTTCCCCCAAACCCCCATTTTCCCTCCCAAACTCCCCATTTTTCTCCCCATTTTTCCCCCCAAACTCCCCATTTTCCCCCCAAACCCCGTTTTTCACCAAAATCCCCGTTTTTCCCCCCAAACCCCGCAGGCGCTGCTGGCCCGGCGGGAGCGGGTGGCCCTGTGGGTGGCTCTGGACGACGTGGCCGAGGACGAGCCCGAGCTGGCCGAGGCCGTGGTGGAGAACGTGCGGCGCTACGGCCGCGTCTTCTCGGACGCCGTGCACGAGCTGCTGCCACAGTTTGGGTCTGCTGAGGTCAGGGACCCCAAATTTGGGGTTTTTGGGGTTTTTTGTGAGATTTTGGGGGGCTTTTTGGGGGTTTTTGGGGGGTCTTTAGGCGGTTTTAGGGTCATAGGGGTCAATGGGGGTCAGTGTCCGGCGCTACGGCCGCGTCTTCTCGGACGCTGTGCACGAGCTGCTGCCCCACTTCGGCTCTGCTGAGGTCAGCAGCCCCAAATTTGAGGTTTTTTGGGAAATTTTGGGGGGTTTCTAGGAGATTTTGGGGGTTTTTGGGGGGTTTTAGGGTCATAGGGGTCAATGGGGGACAGCGTCCGGCACTCCAGCCACGTCTTCTCGGACGCTGCCCAGGAGCTGCTGCCCCAGTTTGGGTCTGCTGAGGTCAGGGAACCCAAAATTTGGGGTTTTTGGGGAGTTTTTGGGAAATTTTGGGGGGTTTTTAGGAGTCTTTAGGAGTTTTTGGGGGGTTTTAGGGTCATAGGGGTCAGTGTCCGGCGCTACGGCCGCGTCTTCTCGGACGCCGTGCACGAGCTGCTGCCCCACTTCGGCTCGGCCGAGGTCAGGGACCCCAAATTTGGGGATTTTAGGGTTTTTTGTGAGATTTTTCAGGGCTTTTTGGGGGTTTTTGGGGGGTCTTTAGGGGGGGTTAGGGTCATAGGGGTCAGTGTCCGGCGCTACGGCCGCGTCTTCTCGGACGCCGTGCACGAGCTGCTGCCCCAGTTTGGCTCTGCTGAGGTCAGCAGCCCCAAATTTGGGTTTTTTTGGGAGATTTTTGGGGTTTTTAGGAGGTTTTAGGGGTTTTGGGGGGGTCTTTAGGGGTTATTGGGGTGTTTTAGGGTCATAGGGGTCAGTGTCCGGCACTACGGCCGCGTCTTCTCGGACGCCGTGCACGAGCTGCTGCCACAGTTCGGCTCGGCCGAGGTCAGGGAAACCCAAATTTGGGATTTTTGGGAAATTTTGGGGGGGTTTTATGACATTTTAGGGGTTTTGGGGAGTCTTTAGGGGTGTTTTAGGGTCATAGGGGTCAATAGGGGTCAGTGTCCGGCGCTACGGCCGCGTCTTCTCGGACGCCATGCACGAGCTGCTGCCCCAGTTCGGCTCTGCCGAGGTCAGGGAACCCAAATTTGGGGATTTTGGGAAATTTTGGGGGGATTTTATGAGATTTTAGGGGTTTTGGGGGGTTTTTGGGGTGTTTTAGGGTCATAGGGGTCAATGGGGGTCAGTGTCCGGCGCTACGGCCGCGTCTTCTCGGACGCCGTGCACAAGCTGCTGCCACAGTTCGGGTCTGCCGAGGTCAGGGAGCCCCAAATTTGGGATTTTGGGTTTTTTTTGGGAAAATTTGGGGTTTTTGGGGGGGTTTTGGGGGGTCTTTAGGGGTTTTTGGGGGGTTTTAGGGTCATAAGGGTCAATAGGGGTCAGTGTCCGGCGCTACGGCCGCGTCTTCTCGGACGCCGTGCACGAGCTGCTGCCACAGTTTGGGTCTGCTGAGGTCAGGGACCCCAAATTTGGGATTTTTGGGGTTTTTTGGGAAAATTTGGGGCTTCTGTGGGGTCTTTAGGGGTTTTTGGGGGGTTTTAGGGTCATAGGGGTCAATGGGGGTCAGTGTCCGGCGCTACGGCCGCGTCTTCTCAGACGCCGTGCACGAGCTGCTGCCCCAGTTCGGGTCTGCCGAGGTCAGCAGCCCCAAATTTGGGGATTTTGGGTTTTTTTGGGAAAATTTGGGGGTTTTGGGGGATTTTAGGGTCATAGGGGTCAATGGGGGTCAATGTCCGGTGCTACGGCCGCGTCTTCTCGGACGCCGTGCACGAGCTGCTGCCCCACTTTGGGTCTGCTGAGGTCAGGGACCCCAAATTTGGGATTTTTGGGGTTTTTTGGGAAAATTTGGGGCTTCTATGGGGTCTTTAGGGGTTATTAGAGGGTTTTAGGGTCATAGGGGTCAGTGTCCGGCACTCCGGCCGCGTTTTCTCAGACACTGCCCAGGAGCTGCTGCCCCAGTTTGGGTCTGCCGAGGTCAGGGACCCCCAAATTTGGGGATTTTGGGGTTTTTTGTGAGATTTTGGGGGGTTTTTAAGAGCATTTTTGGGGGATTTTAGGGGGTCCTGAGGACTTTTGGGGTCATGGGGGGTCAATGTCCCGCACTCTGTTGAGGTCACGGAGCCCCAAATAGGGGATTTTGGGGGTTTTGGGACACTTTTGGGGGTTTTGGGACACTTTTGGGGGTTTTGGGACACTTTGGGGGGTTTTGGGACACTTTTGGGGGTTTTGGGAGATTTTGGGGGGTTTTAGGGGGTCCTGGGGGGATCTGTGTGAGATTTTAGGGTGGGAGGGATTTAGGATTGGGGTTTGGAGAGGTTTTTGGTCATTTTGGGTGGTTTTGGGGTTTTTTTTTGTGGTTTTGGGTGGGATTTTGTGGTAATTTTGGGACAATTTTGGATGAGGGGTCCCCCAGTCCCCCCCAAGCCCCCTCCCCAAATTTCCCCCCCGGGACCCCCTGGACGTGTACCTGGAGCATTTTGGGGGGTTTTGGGACGTTTTTCAGTGGGATTTTAGTTGTTTCGAAGGGGATTTTTTGGTAATTTTGGGTGGAATTTTGGGACAATTTTTGGTGAGGGGTCCCCCAGTCCCCCCCTGAGCCCCCTCCCCAAATTTTCCCCCACAGGCCGCCCCCCGGGACCCCCTGGACGTGTACCTGGAGCATTTTGGGGTGGTTTTGGGGCGTTTTTGGGTGGAATTTTAGTTGTTTTGAAGGGGATTTTTTGGTAATTTTGGGATATTTTTTGGTGAGGGGTCCCCCACTTGCCCCCTGAGCCCCCTCCCCAAATTTCCCCCCACAGGCCGCCCCCCGGGACCCCCTGGACGTTTTGGGGTGGTTTTGGGGCATTTTTCAGTGGGATTTTAGTTGTTTTGAAGGGGATTTTGGGTGGAATTTTGGGATAATTTTTGGTGAGGTGTCCCCCAGTTCCCCCCTGAGCCCCCTCCCCAAATTTTCCCCCACAGGCCGCCCCCCGGGACCCCCTGGACGTGTACCTGGAGCATTTTGGGGTGGTTTTGGGGCGTTTTTGGGTGGAATTTTAGTTGTTTTGAAGGGGATTTTTTGGTAATTTTGGGATATTTTTTGGTGAGGGGTCCCCCACTTGCCCCCTGAGCCCCCTCCCCAAATTTCCCCCCACAGGCCGCCCCCCGGGACCCCCTGGACGTGTACCTGGAGCATTTTGGGGTGGTTTTGGGGCGTTTTTGGGTGGAATTTTAGTTGTTTTGAAGGGGATTTTTTGGTAATTTTGGGATATTTTTGGTGAGGGGTCCCCCAGTTCCCCCCTGAGCCCCCTCCCCAAATTTCCCCCCCCAGGCCGCCCCCCGGGACCCCCTGGACGTGTACCTGGAGCATCGGCTGCTGCTGGAGCAGCGGGGCCGGGCCGGGGGCGCCCCCCGGACCCCCCAAAATCAGTACCCCCCTGAGCTGCTGCGGCGCTTGTGAGTCTGGGCAGGGCCCTGGGGACCCCAGACCCAATTCCTGGGCACCCCAAAATCCCAAACCCCCCCAAATCCCCTTTTCCCCTCATCTTTCCCCAATTTTCTCTCATTTTCCCTCTCTTTCACTCCCCAATTTTTCCTCATTTCTTCCCCAGTTCTCCCCCATTTTTCCTCCTACGAACCCCATTTTTTACCCCAAACCCCCATTTTTTACCCCAAATCTCCCATTTTTTACCCCAAACTCTCATTTTCCTCTCTCACAATTCCCATTTTCCCTGAAATGCCCGTTTTTCTCCCCAAAGTGAGCTGTATTTCCGCGCCCCCTCCTGCTCCAAGCCGCTGTCCCCATGGGAGCTCCAAGCACGATTTTCCCCCCTCCAAACCCCATTTTTAACATCAAAACCCCCACTTTTCCCCCACAATTCCAGGGTTTTTCCCCCCATTAACCCCATTTTTCTGTTTTTTCCCAAAACTGCCGTTTTTCGCCCCAAAGCGAGCTGTATTTCCGCGCCCCGTCCTGCTCCAAGCCGCTGTCCCCGCGGGAGCTGTGAGCCCCTTTTTTCCCCCTCCAAACCCCATTTTTCCCCCAGAATTCAGTTTTTTTTCCCTTTTAAACCCCATTTTTTCTGTTTTTTCCCAAAATCGCCATTTTTTGCCCCAAAGTGAGCTGTATTTCCGTGCCCCCTCCTGCTCCAAGCCACTGTCCCCACAGGAGCTCCGAGCCCCATTTCTCCCCCTCCAAACCCCATTTTCCCCCAGAATTCAAGGCTTTTTCCCCTTTAAACCCCATTTTTTCTGTTTTTTCCCAAAATCGCCGTTTTTCGCCCCAAAGCGAGCTGTATTTCCGCGCCCCGTCCTGCTCCAAGCCGCTGTCCCCACGGGAGCTCCAAGCCCCATTTTCCCCCCTCCAAACCCCATTTTTAACATCAAAACCCCATTTTTCCCCCAGAATTCTGGGTTTTTTTCCCCAATTAACCCCATTTTTTCCGTTTTTTCCCAAAATCGCTGTTTTTCGCCCCAAAGCGAGCTGTATTTCCGCGCCCCCTCCTGCTCCAAGCCACTGTCCCCACGGGGACATATTTCCCCCTCCAAACCCCATTTTCCCCCCAGAATTCTGTTTTTTTTCCCCGATTAACCGATTTTTTTTCTGTTTTTTCCCAAAATCGCCGTTTTTCGCCCCAAAGCGAGCTGTATTTCCGCGCCCCGTCCTGCTCCAAGCCGCTGTCCCCGCGGGAGCTGCGGGCCGGCAGCATCGGGGCCCTGGTGACCGTGCAGGGGATCGTCACCAGGGCCAGCGAGGTGCGGCCGCTGCTGCGCGTGGCCACCTACAGCTGCGACCAGTGCGGCGCCGAGACCTACCAGCCGGTACTGGGATGGACTGGGATATACTGGGAGGGACTGGGAGTGGGTTTGGGGGGGTTTTGGGGGGATTTGGGGCAGTTTCAGGGGGTCTGGGGACAGTTCTGGGGGCTCAGTGCCACCTACAGCTGCGACCAGTGCGGCGCCGAGACCTACCAGCCGGTACTGGGACAAACTGGGATGGACTGGGACGGACTGGGACATACTGGGACATACTGGGAGTGGGTTTGGGGGGATTTGGGGCAGTTTCAGGGGGTTTGGGGACAGTTCTGGGGGCTCAGTGCCACCTACAGCTGCGACCAGTGCGGCGCCGAGACCTACCAGCCGGTACTGGGACAAACTGGGATGGACTGGGACGGACTGGGACATACTGGGACATACTGGGAGTGGGTTTGGGGGGATTTGGGGCAGTTTCAGGGGGTTTGGGGACAGTTCTGGGGGCTCAGTGCCACCTACAGCTGCGACCAGTGCGGTGCCGAGACCTACCAGCCGGTACTGGGACGGACTGGGACAAACTGGGAGGGACTGGGATGGACTGGGATATACTGGGAGGGACTGGGAGTGGGTTTGGGGGGATTTGGGGCAGTTTCAGGGGGTTTGGGGACAGTTCTGGGGGCTCAGTGCCACCTACAGCTGCGACCAGTGCGGCGCCGAGACCTACCAGCCGGTACTGGGACATACTGGGATAAACTGGGATATACTGGGACATACTGGGAGTGGGTTTGGGGCGGTTTTGGGGGGATTTGGGGCAGTTTCAGGGGGATTTGGGGCAGTTTCAGGGGGTTTGGGGACAGTTCTGGGCTCTCAGTGCCACCTACAGCTGCGACCAGTGCGGCGCCGAGACCTACCAGCCGGTACTGGGATATACTGGGATGGACTGGGAGGGACTGGGATGGACTGGGAGGGACTGGGAGTGGGTTTGGGGGGATTTGGGGCAGTTCTGGGGGGATTTGGGGCAGTTTCAGGGGGTTTGGGGACAGCTCTGGGGGGCTCAGTGCCACCTACAGCTGCGACCAGTGCGGCGCCGAGACCTACCAGCCGGTACTGGGATATACTGGGACAAACTGGGAGTGGGTTTGGGGGGATTTGGGGGAATTTGGGGTGGTTTTGGGGAGATTTGGGGCAGTTTCGGGGGGTTTGGGGACAGTTCTGGGGGCTCAGTGCCACCTACAGCTGCGACCAGTGCGGCACTGAGACCTGCCAGCCGGTACTGGGACAAACTGGGATGGACTGGGAGGGACTGGGATATACTGGGATGGACTGGGAGGGGGTTTGGGGGGATTTGGGGCAGTTTTGGGGCAGTTTCAGGGGGTTTGGGGACAGTTCTGGGGGCTCAGTGCCACCTACAGCTGCGACCAGTGCGGCGCCGAGACCTACCAGCCGGTACTGGGATGGACTGGGAGGGACTGGGATGGACTGGGAGGGTTTTTTTATGGAATATTTGAGGTTTTGGGGCAGTTTCAGGTGCATTTTTGGGGGGATTCTCTGAGTTTTTGGGGTCTCTCCCCTCACAGATCAAAGGCAGCCTTTTCTAGGGGCACTTCTGGGGGTCTTGGGGGGAAGTTTTAGGGTCTTTGGGAAATTTTTGGGGTTCAGGTGGATTTTTGGGGTTCGGGTGGGATTTTTTGGGGTTTGGGTGGGATTTTTTGGGGGGATTGTTTGACTTTTTGGGGTTTTTCCCCCTCACAGATCGAAGACGCCATTTTCCCACCTCTTCCAGGGGCACTTCTGGGGGTCTCAATGGGAAATATTTTGGATTTTGTGTGGATTTTTTGGGGTTCAGGTGCATTTCTTTGGGTTCAGGTGCATTTCTTTGGGTTCAGGTGGAATTTTTGGGGTTCAGGTGGGATTTTTTGGGGTTTGGGTGGGATTTTTTAGGGGAATTGTTTGACTTTTTGGGGTTTTTTCCCCTCACAGATCGAAGGCGCCATTTTCCCACCTTTTCCAGGGGCACTTCTGGGGATCTTGGGTGGAAATTTTGTGATCTTGGGTAGATTTTTTGGGATTCAGGTGGATTTTGGGGGTTCAGGTGGGATTTTTTGGGGGAATTGTTTGACTTTTTGGGGTTTTTCCCCTCACAGATCAAAGGCGCCATTTTCCCACCTTTTCCAGGGGCACTTCTGGGGGTCTCAGTGGGAAATATTTTGGATTTTGTGTGGATTTTTTGGGGTTCACGTGCATTTCTTTGGGTTCAGGTGGAATTTTTGAGGTTCAGGTGGGATTTTTTGGGGGATTGTTTGACTTTTTGGGGTTTTTCCCCCTCACAGATCGAAGACGCCATTTTCCCACCTTTTCCAGGGGCACTTCTGGGGGTCTCAGTGGAAAATATTTTGGATTTTGTGTGGATTTTTTGGGGTTCAGGTGCATTTCTTTGGGTTCAGGTGGAATTTTTGGGGTTCAGGTGGGATTTTTTTGGGTTCGGGTGGGATTTTTTGGGGGAATTGTTTGACTTTTTGGGTTTTTTTTCCCCTCACAGATCGAGGGCCCGACCTTCACGCCGCTGCTGCTGTGCCCGAGCCGGGAGTGCCAAACCAACCGCTCGGGGGGACGGCTCTACCTGCAGAGCCGCGGCTCCAAATTCACCAAATTCCAGGAGCTGCGCATCCAGGAGCACGTGAGTCGGGGGGATCCCCAAATTCCTGACAGAAAACCCCAAAATCCCAAAAAATCCCCTCAGGAAACGCCAAAATCCCCTCAGAAATGGCTCCAAAATGGCGCCCGGGGGCTGCAAAATGGCAGCCAGGGTCTTTAAAATGGACTCCAGGGTTTTAAAGTTGGCTCCAGATCCACCAAATTCTGGAATTTTGGATTCAGGAGCTCCTGAATCAGGGGGGATCCCTGAATTCCTGACAGAAAACCCCAAAATCCCAAAAAATCCCCTCAGGAAACTCCAAAATCCCCTCAGAAATGGCTCCAAAATGGCGCCCGGGGCCTGCAAAATGGCGGCCGGGGTCTTAAAATTGGCTCCAAATCCACCAAATTCTGGGAATTGTGGATTCAGGAGCTCCTGAATGAGGGGGGATCCCCGAATTCCTGACAGAAAACCCCAAAATCCCAAAAAATCCCCTCAGGAAGCTCCAAAATCCCCTCAGAAATGGCTCCAAAATGGCGCCCGGGGGCTGCAAAATGGTGCCCGGGGGCTGGGAATTGGCTCCAGATCCACCAAATTCTGGGAATTGTGGATTCAGGAGCTCCTGAGTCAGGAATCCCCGAATTCCCGACGGGAAACCCCAAAATCCCAAAAATCCCCTCAGGAAACGTCAAAATCCCCTCAGAAATGGCTCCAAAATGGCGCCTGGGGGCTGTAAAATGGTAGCCAGGGTCTTAAAATTGGCTCCAAATCCACCAAATTCTGGGAATTGTGGATTCAGGAGCTCCTGAATCAGGAGGGATGCCCGAATTCCTGACAGAACGCCCCAAAATCCCAAAAAATCCCCTCAGGAAACACCAAAATCCCCTCAGAAATGGCTCCAAAATGGCGCCCGGGGGCTGCAAAATGGCAGACAGGGTCTTTAAAATGGACTCCAGGGTTTTAAAGCTGGCTCCAAATCCACCAAATTCTGGAATTTTGGATTCAGGAGCTCCTGAGTCAGGGGGGATCCCCGAATTCCTGACAGGAAACCCCAAAATCCCAAAAATTCCCCTCAGGAAACGCCAAAATCCCCTCAGAAATGGCTCCAAAATGGCGCCCAGGGGCTGCAAAATGGCGGCCAGGGTCTTTAAAATGGACTCCAGGGTTTTAAAATTGGCTCCAAATCCACCAAATTCTGGGAATTGTGGATTCAGGAGCTCCTGAGTCAGGGGGGAGCCCCAAATTCCTGACAGAAAACCCCAAAATCCCAAAAATTCCCCTCAGGAAACTCCAAAATCCCCTCAGAAATGGCTCCAAAATGGCGCCCGGGGGCTGCAAAATGGCGGCCGGGGTCTTAAAATCGGCTCCAAATCCACCAAATTCTGGGAATTGTGGATTCAGGAGCTCCGGAGTGAGGTGGGATCCCCGAATTCCTGACGGGAAACCCCAAAATCCCAAAAAATTCCCTCAGAAAGCTCCAAAATCCCCTCAGAAACGGCTCCAAAATGGCGCCCGGGGGCTGCAAAATGGCGGTCGGGGGCTGGGAATTGGCTACAGATCCACCAAATTCTGGGAATTGTGGATTCATGAGCTCCTGAGTGAGGGGGGATCCACAAATTCCTGACAGAAAACCCGAAAATCCCCAAAAAATCCCCTCAGGAAATTCAAGAATTGCCTCAGAAATGGCTCCAAAATGGTGGGTGGGGCCTGCAAAATGGACTCAGGGTTTTAAAACTGGCTCCAAATCCACCAAAATCTGGGAATTTTGAATCCAGGAGCTTGTGGATGACGGGGGATCCCAAAATCCCCTCAGGAAATTCCCAAATTCCCTCAAAATTGGATTAAAAATGGCGGCAGGGGCGTTCAAGATGGCGGCGGGGCCCCTCAGGCTGGCGCGGGTGGGTGCGAGCTGACCCAAAACGGGGGGAAACGGCCCCAAAAACCCCGTCTGGGCTCAGGTGTGTGACAGGTGCCCCTGTGCCCGCAGTCGGACCAGGTGCCCGTGGGTCACCTGCCGCGCTCGCTGTCGCTGCACCTGAGCGGCGCCAACACGCGCCAGGCCCAGCCCGGCGACCACGTCCGCGTCACCGGCGCCTTCCTGCCCCTGCTGCGGCCCGGCTTCCGGCAGGTGACACAGGTGAGCGCACCTGGGCACGCCCAGAACACACCTGGCACACCCAAAATGTACCTGGGCACGCCCAAAATGTACCTGAGACCCCAAAAACCTCACCTGGGCACACCCAAAACTCACCTGGGCACGCCCAAACCACACCTGTGCACGCCCAGAGCTCCCCTTCCTGCCCCTGCTGCGGCCCGGCTTCCAGCAGGTGACACAGGTGAGCGCACCTGGGCACGCCCAGAACGCACCTGAGACCCCAAAAACCTCACCTGGGCACACCCAAAATGTACCTGGGCACACCCAGAGCTCCCCTTCCTGCCCCTGCTGCGGCCCGGCTTCCAGCAGGTGACACAGGTGAGTGCGCCCAAAACACACCTGGGCACACCCAAAACACACCTGAGACCCCAAAAACCTCACCTGGGCACACCCAAAACCCAGAGCTCCCCTTCCTGCCCCTGCTGCGGCCCGGCTTCCGGCAGGTGACACAGGTGAGCGCACCTGGGCACGCCCAGAACGCACCTGAGACCCCAAAAACCTCACCTGGGCACACCCAAAACACACCTGGGCACGCCCAGAGCTCCCCTTCCTGCCCCTGCTGCGGCCCGGCTTCCGGCAGGTGACACAGGTGAGCGCACCTGGGCACGCCCAGAACGCACCTGAGACCCCAAAAACCTCACCTGGGCACACCCAAAACTCACCTGGGCACACCCAAAACTCACCTGGGCACATCCAAAACCCAGAGCTCCCCTTCCTGCCCCTGCTGCGGCCCGGCTTCCAGCAGGTGACACAGGTGAGTGCACCTGGGCACGCCCAAAATGTACCTGGGCATGCCCAAAACACACCTGGGCACACCCAGAACACACCTGGCACACCCAAACCTCACCTGGGCACACCCAAAACACACCTGGGCACACCCAAATCCCAGAGCTCCCCTTCCTGCCCCTGCTGCGGCCCGGCTTCCAGCAGGTGACACAGGTGAGTGCATCCAAAACACACCTGGGCACACCCAAAATGTACCTGGGCACACCCAGAACACACCTGAGACCCCAAAAACCTCACCTGGGCACACCCAAAACACACCTGGCACACCCAGAGCTCCCCTTCCTGCCCCTGCTGCGGCCCGGCTTCCAGCAGGTGACACAGGTGAGCGCACCTGGGCACGCCCAGAATGTACCTGGCACACCCAAAACTCACCTGAGACCCCAAAAACCTCACCTGGGCACGCCCAAAACTCACCTGGCACACCCAGAGCTCCCCTTCCTGCCCCTGCTGCGGCCCGGCTTCCAGCAGGTGACACAGGTGAGCGCACCTGAGCACACCTAAAACACACCTGGCATACCCAAAGTGTACCTGGGCACGCCCAAAACACACCTGGGCACGCCCAAAACACACCTGGGCACACACAAAATGTACCTGGGCACACCCAAAATACACCTGGGGGGTGGAATTTGCCCTCAAAATTCCCTTTTTTTTCCCTCCCAAATCTCACCTGTCTGACCCCGAATCTCTCCTGTTCCCTCCAAAAAACTCCATTTCCACACCCAAAAAAACCTCAATTTCCCCCCCCATCCCCATTTTGTTCCCCAAAAATAGCTTTTCCCCAAAAAATTCCCATTTTTTTTCCCAAATCTCCGTTTTTTACCCAAAATCCTGTTTTTTCGCCCCAAACCAGGGCCTGCTGTCCGAGACCTTCCTGGAGGGGCATCACCTCCTCCAGCCTCACCAAAAATCCACATTTTTCCCCCAAAAATCCCCATTTTTCCCCTAAAATTCCCATTTTTTCCCCAAAATTCCCGTGGTTTTTTTTTTCCAAATTCCCATTTTTTTTTCCCAAAATCCTGTTTTTTACCCCAAACCAGGGCCTGCTGTCCGAGACCTTCCTGGAGGGGCACCACCTGGCCAAGGTGAACAAGAGTGAGGAGGAGGAGGGGGAGGGAGCGGAGCTGAGCCCCGAGGAGCTGCAGGAGATCACGGGCACCGGTGAGATCTGGGGCCAAAAACCGGGATTTTGGGCAAAAAACAGGATTTGGGAAAAAAATGGGGGGGGTTGGGCAAAAAAAATGGGGATTTTGGGCAAAAAATTGGGATTCTTTGGGGGGAAATTGAGATCTTGGAAAAAAAAGGAGCATTTGGGACAAATATGGGTATTTTGGGCAAAAAATGGGGGATTTTGGGACAAAAATAGGGATTTTGGGCAAAAATGGGGATTTTGGGGGGTAAAATGGGGATTTGGGGGCAAAAATAGGGGCATTTGGGGACAAAATGGGGATGTTGGGTAAAAATAGGGATTTTGGGTAATCCCAGAGCTGATTTTGGGGCCACTTGAGCCGATTTTGGGGTTCCTGAGCAGATTTTGGGGCCATTTGAGCCATTTTTGGGGTCCCTGAGCAGATTTTGGGGCCATTTGAGCCATTTTTGGGGTCCCTGAGCTGATTTTGGGGTCCCTGAGCAGATTTTGGGGCCATTTGAGCCATTTTTGGGGTCCCTGAGCAGATTTTGGGTCCGTTTGAGCAGATTTTGGGGCCATTTGAGCCGATTTTGGGGCCGTTTGAGCAGATTTTGGGGCCGTTTGAGCAGATTTTGGGGTCCCTGAGCAGACTTTGGGGTATTTAGAGCCGATTTGGGGGTTCCTGACGCCGGAATTCCCGATTTTTCCCGTTCCAGGGGAGGATTTTTACGGGAAGCTGGCGGCCTCCCCTTGGCAATTCCAGATGATTTTGGGGCCGTTTGAGCCGATTTTGGGGCCGTTTGAGCCGATTTTGGGGTCGCTGAGCAGATTTTGGGTCCGTTTGAGCCGATTTTGGGGTCCCTGACCCCGGAATTCCCGATTTTCCCCGTTCCAGGGGAGGATTTCTACGGGAAGCTGGTGGCCTCCCCTTGGCAATTCCGGCCAATTTTGGGGCCATTTGAGCCATTTTTGGTGTCCCTGAGCCGATTTTGGGGCCGTTTGAGCCGATTTTGGGTCCGTTTGAGCCGATTTTGGGGTTCCTGACGCCGGAATTCCCGATTTTCCCGTTCCAGGGGAGGATTTCTACGGGAAGCTGGCGGCCTCCCCTTGGCAATTCCGGCCAATTTTGGGGCCGTTTGAGCCATTTTTGGGGTCCCTGAGCCGATTTTGGGGCCGTTTGAGCCGATTTTGGGGCCGTTTGAGCCGATTTTGGGGTTCCCGACCCCAGAATTCCCGATTTTCCCGTTCCAGGGGAGGATTTTTACGGGAAGCTGGCGGCCTCCCCTTGGCAATTCCAGCCAAATTTGGGGTCCCTGAGCAGATTTTGGGTCCGTTTGAGCCATTTTTGGGGTCCCTGAGCAGATTTTGGGGCCGTTTGAGCAGATTTTGGGGCCGTTTGAGCCGATTTTGGGGTTCCTGACGCCGGAATTCCCGATTTTCCCGTTCCAGGGGAGGATTTCTACGGGAAGCTGGCGGCCTCCATCGCCCCCGAGATCTTCGGGCACGAGGACGTGAAGAAGTCGCTGCTGCTGCTGCTGGTGGGCGGCGTGGAGAGGAGCCCCCGCGGGATGCGCATCCGGGGTGAGCGGAGCCCGGGAAAAACACGGGAAAAGCACGGGGAAAACACGGGAAAAACACGGGGAAAACACGGGAAAAACACGGGGAAAACACGGGAATATCACGGGAATATCACGGGAAGAACACGGGAAGAACACGGGAAAAACACGGGGAAAACACGGGAATATCACGGGAATATCCTGGGGAAAACACGGGGAAAAACACGGGAATATCACGGGAAAAACACGGGAAAAACACGGGAATATCACGGGAAAAACACGGGAAATATCACGGGAAAATCACGGGAAAAACACGGGAAAAACCATGGGAATATCAGGGGGAAATCCTGGGAAAAACACGGGAATATCAGGGGGAAATATCCTGGGGAAATCACGAGGAAATCCTGGGAAAATCACGGGAAATATCCCAGAAAAATCATGGGGAAAGCACGGGGAAATCCTGGGAAATATCCCGGGAAAATCACAGGAAATATCCCAGAAAAATCATGGGGAAATCATGGGAGTATCAGGGGGGAAAACACGGGAAAAGCATGGCGAAACTCACAGGAAAATCATGGGGAAAATCCTGGGAAAAGCACAGGGAAATCATAGGAAAAGCATGGGGAAATTTGGGAAAAGCACAGGAAATATCCTGGAAAAAGCTTAGGAAAATCACATGAAAGTCCAGAGGAAATATCAGGGAAATCCTGGGAAAATCAGGGGGAAATCCTGGAAAAAGCAGGGAAAAATCCTGGGGAGATCACAGGGAAATCCAGGGAAATATCCCAGGAAAAGCGTGGGAAAAGTACAGGAAAATCTTGGGAAACATCCCAGAAAAAAATCCTGGGAAAAGCACAGGAAAATCCTGGGAAATCTTGTTTCCTGTTTTCTCCCTTTTCCCCCCTTTTTCCTCTTTTCCCAAATCTGTGGGTTTTTTCCCTAAATCTGGGGATTTTTGCCCTAAATTTGTTTTTTTTCCACTAGATCTGGATTTTCCCCCTTTTTTTCTCCTAAATTTGTTTTCTTTTGCCCTAAATCTAGGTTTTGGTTTTTTTCCCTAAATTTGTTTTTTTTTCCCCAGGGAACATCAACATCTGCCTGATGGGGGACCCGGGCGTGGCCAAGTCGCAGCTGCTGACCTACATCGACCGCCTGGCGCCGCGCAGTGCGTGCTTCCTCCCGCTCCTCCTCCTCCTCCTCTCCTTCCTCCTCCTTTCCTTCCTCCTCCTCTTCCTCCTCCTCCTCCACCGCCTGCTTTCCTCCCTCCTTCCTCCTCCTCCTCCTCCTCCTTTCCTTCCTTCCTTCCTTCCTCCTCTTCCTCCTCTTCCTCCTCTTCCTCCTCCTCCTCCTCCTCCTCCTCCTCCTCCTTTCCTTCCTCCTCCTCCTCCTCCTCCTCCTCCTCCTCCTCCTCCTCCTCCTCCTCCTCCTCCTCCTCCTCCTCCTCCTCCTCCTCCTCCTCCTCCTCCTCCTCCTCCTCCTCCTCCTCCTCCTCCTCCTCTCCTTCCTCCTTCCTTCCTCCTCCTCCTCCTTTCCTTCCTTCCTCCTCCTCCTCCTCCTCCTCCTCCTTTCCTTCCTTCCTCCTCCCATTTCATGCCCATTTTTCCCATTTTTTACCCATTTTTCCTGTTTTTTCCCCAACTCAGGCCAGTACACGACGGGGCGTGGCTCCTCCGGCGTGGGGCTGACGGCGGCGGTGCCCTTTATGCCCATTTCCCCCCATTTTTTACCCATTTTTACCCATTTTACACCCATTTTCCCCCATTTTATACCCATTTTTAGCCATTTTTTCCCCATTTTTGCCCATTTTTTCCCCATTTTCCCCAGGCCAGTACACGACGGGGCGCGGCTCCTCGGGCGTGGGGCTGACGGCGGCCGTGCTGCGCGACCCATTTTTAACCATTTCATGCCCATTTTATGCCCATTTTTACCCATTTTTTCCCCATTTTTAACCATTTCCCCCCCATTTTCTCCCCAAACAAGGCCAGTACACGACAGGCCGCGGCTCCTCGGGCGTGGGGCTGACGGCGGCCGTGCTGCGCGACCCATTTTTACCCATTTTATACCCATTTTTACCCATTTTTTCCCCGTTTTTCCCCATTTTCACCCATTTTTTCCCCATTTTTTCCCATTTTCTCCCCAAACCAGGCCAGTACACCACAGGCCGCGGCTCCTCGGGCGTGGGGCTGACGGCGGCCGTGCTGCGCGACCCATTTTTAACCATTTCATGCCCATTTTACACCCATTTTTCCCCATTATTTCCCCATTTTTCACCATTTTAACCCATTTTTTCCCCATTTTTAACCATTTTTTCCCTGTTTCTCCCCAAACCAGGCCAGTACACGACGGGGCGCGGCTCCTCGGGCGTGGGGCTGACGGCGGCCGTGCTGCGCGACCCATTTTTAACCATTTCATGCCCATTTTTTCCCAGTTTATATAAATTTTTCCCATTTTCACCCATTTTTTCCCCATTTTTCCCCATTTCCCCAGGCCAGTACACGACGGGGCGCGGCTCCTCGGGCGTGGGGCTGACGGCGGCCGTGCTGCGCGACCCGCAGAGCGGCGAGCTGGCGCTGGAGGGCGGCGCGCTGGTGCTGGCCGACCGCGGCGTGTGCTGCATCGACGAGTTCGACAAGATGGCGGAGGGGGAGCGCGTGGCGCTGCACGAGGCGCTGGAGCAGCAGAGCGTGGCCGTGGCCAAGGCGGGCGTGGTGGCGTCCCTCAACGCGCGCTGCGCCGTGCTGGCCGCCGCCAACCCCGCGCTCGGCCGCTACGACCCGCGGCGCAGCCTGGAGCACAACCTGCAGCTGCCGGCCGCGCTGCTCTCGCGCTTCGACCTGCTCTGGCTGCTGCAGGACCGGCCCCAGCGCGACCGAGACCTGCGGTGGGCGCCAACGGGGGGGGTTTGGGTTGGGTTTGGGGCCAATGGGAGGGGTTTGGGATCAATGGGAGGGTTTGGGTCAATGGAAGAGCCTTGGGGTTGGGTTTGGAACCAATGGGAGAGTCTTGGGGTCAATGGGAAGGGTTTTGGTTGGGTTTGGGGTCAGTGGGAGGGGTTTGGGGTCAGTGGGAGGGGTTTGGGGGCTGTGGGAGGGGTTGGGGTTGGGTTTGGGGTCAATGGGTTGGGTTTGGGGTCAATGGAAGAGGCTTTGGGCTGGGTTTGGGTCAATGGGAGGGTCTTGGGGTTAATGGGAGGGGTTGGGATTGGGTTTGGGATCAATGGGAGGGTTTTGGGATTGGGTTTGGGGTCAGTGGGAGGGGTTGGGGTCAATGGGAGGGCTTTAGGGTTGGGTTTGGGGTCAATGGAAGAGGCTTTGGGTTGGGTTTGGGTTCAATGGGAGGGGTTTTGGGTTGGGTTTGGGTCAATGGGAGAGTCTTGGGGTCAATGGGAGGGGTTTGGGGTTGGGCTTGAGGTCAATGGGAGAGTCTTGGGGTCAATGGGAGGGGTTGGGGTTCATTTTGGGGTCAATGGGAGGGGTTTGGGGTCAATGGGAGGGGTTTGGGGTCAGTGGGAGGGGTTGGGGTCAATGGAAGAGTTTTGGGGTCAATGGGAGGGGTTGGGAGTCAATGGGAAGGGGTTGGGGTCAGTGGGAGGGGTTTTGAGTTTGGTTGGGGTCAATGGGAGGGGTTGGGGTCAGGTTTGGGGTCAGTGGGAGGGTATTGGGGCCAATGGGTTGGGTTTGGGGTCAATGGGAGGGGTTTTGGGTCAATGGGAGGGTCTTGGGGTCAGTGGGAAGGGTTTGGGGTTGGGTTTGGGGTCAGTGGGAGGGTCTTGGAGTCAGTGGGAGGGGTTTGGGGTCAATGGGAGGGGTTGGGGTTGGGTTTGGAACCAGTGGGAGGGTTTTGGGGTCAATGGGAGGGGTTGGGGGAGGGTTTGGGGGCTGTGGGAGAGGCTTTGGGTCAATGGAAGAGTTTTGGGGTCCGTGGGAGGGGTTTGGGGTCTATGGGAAGGGTTTGGGGTCAGTGGGAAGGGTTTGGGGTCAGGTTTGGGGTCAATGGAAGAGGCTTTGGGTCAGTGGGAGTGGTTTGGGGTGAATGGGAAGGGTTTGGGTCAATGGAAGAGGCTTTGGGTTGGGTTTGGGGTCAATAGGTGGGGTTGGGGTTGGGTTGGGGTCAATGGGAGGGGTTTGGGTCAATGGGAGGGGTTTGGGGCAGTGGGAAGGGTTTGGGGTCAGTGGGAAGGGTTTGGGGAACGGTTTGGGGGCAGTGGGAGAGTCTTGGAACCAATGGGAGGGGTTGGGGTTGGGTTTGGGGTCAGTGGGAGGGGTTGGGGAAGGGGTTGGGGGCAGTGGGAGAGTCTTGGGGTCAATGGAAGAGGCTTTGGGTCAGGTTTGGGGTCAGTGGGAGAGTCTTGGGGTCCGTGGGAGGGGTTTGGGGTCAATGGGAGGGGTTGGGGTTGGGTTTGGAACCAGTGGGAGGGTTTTGGGGTCAATGGGAGGGGTTTGGGGTTCATTTTGGGGTCAGTGGGAGGGGTTTTGGGATTGGGTTTGGGGTCAATGGGAGGGTCTTGGGGTCAATGGGAGAGTCTTGGGGTTGGGTTTGGGGTCAATGGGAGGGGTTTGGGGTCGGGTTTGGGGTCAATGGAAGAGTCTTGGGGTTGACTTTGGGGTTGGGTTGCGTTGAGTTGGGGTCAATGGGGGAGTTTTGGGGTTGAGTTTGGGGTCAATGGAGGAATCTTTGGGTTGGGTTGGAGAGAGCCCCAGAATTCCGATTTTCCTCCCAAATGTCCCAAAATCTTGGTTTTTTGCCCCGATCCAGGCTGGCCCAGCACATCACCCGCCCCAAACCCACTGGGAATGTCCTGGGCCAAACTGGGCCAAACTGGGACGGACTGGGACAAACTGGGACAAACTGGGATGAACTGGGATGGGTCCCCCAATTGCCAAAATTCGGGAATTTCCCAAAATTGCTGTTTTTTGCCCCGTTCCAGGCTGGCCCAGCAGATCACCCACCCCAAACCCCTCTTGGCTCCACTGGGAATGTCCTGGGCCAAACTGGGACAAACTGGGATGAACTGGGACGGACTGGGATGGGTCCCCCAAATCCCAAAATTTGTGAATTTCCCAAAATCGCCGTTTTTTGCCCCATTCCAGGCTGGCCCAGCACATCACCCGCCCCAAACCCCTCTTGGCTCCACTGGGAATGTCCTGGGCCAAACTGGGATGGACTGGGATGGACTGGGATGGGTCCCCCAATTGCCAAAATTCGTGAATTTCCCAAAATCGCTGTTTTTTGCCCCGATCCAGGCTGGCCCAGCACATCACGTACGTGCACCAGCACTGCCGGGAGCCCCCGAGCGCCTTCCGGCCCCTGGACATGAAACTCATGAGGTGGGTGCCACCAAAATACACTTCTTTAGCCCCAAAATCCACTTCTTTAGCCCCAAAATCCACTTCTTTAGCCCCAAAATCCACATTTTTAGCCCCAAAATCCACATTCTTAGCCCCAAAATCCACATTCTTAGCCCCAAAATTCACCTTTTTAGCCCCAAAATTCGCCTTTTTATCCACAAAATTCACCTTTTTCACCCCGAATTTCACCTTTATCACCCCAAAATTCACCTTTCCTTTCCCCGATTCTGCTTTTTTAATCCCCAGATTTCACGTTTTCCTCCCCAAATTTCATATTTCTTCCTGAAAACTCAACTTTCCACCCCAAATTTCACTTTTTTCACCCCAAAATTCACCTTTTTATCCCCAGAATTCACCTTTATAACCCCAAAATTCACTTTTATAACCCCAAAATTCACTTTTATAACTGCAAAATTCACCTTTCCACCCCAAATTTCACCTTTTTATCCACAAATTCACCTTTTTCATCCCAAAATTTACCTTCTTCATCCCAAAATTCACCTTTTTTACCCCAAAATTCCCATTTTCCACCCCAAAATTCACCTTTCCACCTCAAAATTTACTTTTTTCACCCCAAAATTCACCTTTCCACCCCAGAATTCACCTTTCCATCCCAAAATCCCACTTTTTCCCCCATCCATGCTGTATATAATTTAAATTTCCCCAAAATCCAGTTTTTTCCCCCCAAACCAGTCTCTCACTAATTTAACCTTCCCCAATTTTCCCAAAATCCCGTTTTTTTACCCCAAACCAGTCTCTCACGAATTTAACTTTCCCCAATTTTCCCAAAACCCCGTTTTTTTGCCCCGAACCAGTCTCTCACTAATCTGAATCCCCCCAATTTTCCCAAAACCCCGTTTTTTTACCCCAAACCCATCTCTCACTAATTTAACTCTCCCCGATTTTCCCAAAACCCCGTTTTTTCCCCCCAAACCAATCTCTCACTAATTTAACTTTCCCCAATTTTCCCCAAATCCCGTTTTTTTGCCCCAATCCAGTCTCTCAATAATTTGAATTTTCCCAAAATCAGTGTTTTTCTCCCCAAACCAGTCTGTATATAATATAATTTGTTCCCAAAACCCCGTTTTTTTGCCCCAAACCCATCTCTCACTAATCTGAATCTCCCCGATTTTCCCAAAATCCCGTTTTTTCTCCCCAAACCAGTCTCTCAATAATTTACCTTTCCCCAATTTTCCCAAAATCCCGGTTTTTTGCCCCATTTCAGGCGGTACCTGTGCGCGTGCCGGCGGCGCTGCCCGCGGCTGCCCGAGGCGCTCGGCGAGTTCCTGACGGCCGCGTACGTGGAGCTGCGGCGGGAGCGCGGCCGCGGCCTCTACACCTCTGCCAGGACCCTGCTGGCCGTGCTCAGGCTGTCCACTGCCCTGGTAATGACCTCTGACCCCCACTGACCATCACTGACCAGCACTGACCGGCACTGACCAGCACTGACCAGCACTGACTGACCCTGTCCCCGTGGCTCAGGGGTTATTTACACCCCTGCCAGGACCCTGCTGGCCGTGCTGCGCCTGTCCACCGCCCTGGTAATGACCCCGAGTGACCCCCAGTGACCTCTGACCCCGAGTGACCAGCACTGACCATCCCTGACCATCACTGACCGGCACTGACCATCAGTGTCCCCGTGGCTCAGGGGTTATTTACACCCCTGCCAGGACCCTGCTGGCCGTGCTCAGGCTGTCCACCGCCCTGGTAATGACCCCCAGTGACCTCTGACCCCGAGTGACCATCACTGACCAGCACTGACCAGCACTGACCAGCACTGACTGACCCTGTCCCCGTGGCTCAGGGGTTATTTACACCCCTGCCAGGACCCTGCTGGCCGTGCTCAGGCTGTCCACCGCCCTGGTAATGACCCCCAGTGACCTCTGACCCCGAGTGACCATCACTGACCATCCCTGACCAGCACTGACCAGCACTGACTGACCCTGTCCCCGTGGTCAGGGGTTATTTACACCCCTGCCAGGACCCTGCTGGCCGTGCTGCGGCTGGCCACCGCCCTGGTAATGACCCCTGAGTGACCTCTGACCCCCAGTGACCATCACTGACCATCACTGACCAGCACTGACCAGCACTGACCATCAGTGTCCCCGTGGCTCAGGGGTTATTTACACCCCTGCCAGGACCCTGCTGGCCGTGCTGCGCCTGTCCACTGCCCTGGTAATGACCTCTGACCCCGAGTGACCCCGAGTGACCAGCACTGACCCCGAGTGACCCCCAGTGACCAGCACTGACCTCTGACCCCGAGTGACCCCCACTGACCCTCCCAGGCTTTGCTGCCCTGGGGCTGTTTATGCACCTGCCAGGACCTTGCTGGGCCAAACCAGCCCCAAATGGGCCCAAAATCGGCCCAAATGACCCCAAATTAACCCAAAATCAGCCCAAAATCGGCCCAAATGACCCCAAATTAACACAAAATCAGCACAAAAAAGGCTCCAAATCTGCCCCAAATGGACCCAAAATCACCCCAAAAAAGGCTCTAAATCTGCCCCAAATTAACGCAAAATCGACCCAAAATTTGGGGCTGATTTTGGGCTGATTTTGGTGTATTTGGGCTGATTTTGGGGCAGGTTTTTGGGTGATTTTGGTGTATTTGGGGCAGAATTTGGGGCAGGATTTTGGGGTGAATTTGGCTGGTTTTGGGGCAGGATTTTGGGCTGATTTTGGGCAGGATTTTGGTGTGAATTTGGGCTGATTTTGGTGTGAATGTGGCCGTTTTGGGGCAGGATTTTGGGGTGAATTTGGGGTGAATTTGGGGCAGTATTTTGGTGTGAATGTGTCCGATTTTGGGGTGAATTTGGGGCAGGATTTTGGTGTGAGTTTGGGCTGATTTTGGGGTGAATTTGTCCGATTTTGGGCAGGATTTTGGGGCAGGATTTTGGGGCAGGATTTTGGGCTGATTTTGGGCTGATTTGGGCAGGATTTTGGGGCAGGATTTTGGTGTGAGTTTGGCCGATTTTGGTGTGAATTTGGCCGGTTTTGGGGCAGGAGTTTGGGCTGATTTGGGCCGATTTTGGTGTGAATTTGTCCGTTTTTGGCGCAGGCGCGGCTGCGTCTCGGGGCGGTGGTGGAGAAGGACGACGTCACCGAGGCGCTGCGGCTGCTCGAGGCCGCGAGAGACTCACTGCGGGGAGACACCGAGCCCGTTCCGAGGTAAAAACACCCGATTTTGGGCAAAAACGGGAATTTGGGGGAAAAACGGGAATTTTGGGGGGAAAAAATGTGAATTTTGGGGAAAAACGGGAATTTGGGGGAAAAACGGGAATTTGGGGGAAAAACGGGAATTTTGGGTGTGTTTGGGTTACCGGGAGTGGGGGGAATTTGGGGTTTTTTGGGGAATATTTGGGTTAAATCCTGGTGGATTTGAAAAAATGTTTTGAGTTTTTTTGGGGTAAATCTCAATGGATTTGGGTTTTTTTGGGATAAATCCCAGTGGATTTGGGGAATTTCTTGGGGGCTTTTTGGGTTAAATCTCAGCAGATTTGGGTAATTTTTTGGGTTAAATCTCGGCAAATTTGGGTAATTTTTTGGGGTAAATCTCAGCGGATTTGGGGAAGTTTTTGGGTTAAATCCCGGCAGATTTGGGTAATTTTTTGGGTTAAATCCCGGCGGATTTGGGTAATTTTTTGGGTTAAATCCCGTTAGATTTGGTTAAATTTTTGGGTTAAACCCCGTGGGACCCGTGTAATTCCTGTGTTTTCCCGTGTAATTCCCGTGTAATTCCCGTGCAATTCCCGTGCAATTCCCGTGTAATTCCCGTGTAATTCCCGTGTTTTCCCGTGTAATTCCAATGTAATTCCCGTGTTTTCCCGTGTAATTCCCGTGTAATTCCCGTGCAATTCCCGTGCAATTCCCGTGTAATTCCCGTGCAATTCCCGTGCAATTCCCGTGTTTTTCCCGTGTAATTCCCGTGTAATTCCCGTGTTTTTCCCGTGTAATTCCCGTGTTTTTCCCGTGTAATTCCCGTGTAATTCCCGTGTAATTCCCGTGTAATTCCCGTGTTTTTCCCGTGTAATTCCCGTGTTTTTCCCGTGTAATTCCCGTGTAATTCCCGTGTTTTCCTGTGCAATTCCCGTGTTTTCCCGTGTAATTCCCGTGTATTTCCCGTGTAATTCCCGTGTTTCCCCGCAGGTGCCCGCGGCCGTCGGAGGCGATTTTCGGGGTCCTGCGGGAGTTGGGGGGGCCCGGGGGGCGCTCGGTGCCCCTCCCCCACGCGCTGGAGGTGCTGGGGGCGCGCGGCTTCACCCCCGCACAGGTCAGCGCCGCCCTGGCCGAGTACGAGGGGCTGGACGTGCTGCAGGTGAATCCTGCCAGGACCCGCATCACCTTCGTCTGAAAATACCAAAATCACCCCAAAATATCCGGGAGTTTGGGCAAAACCGAGAAAACCCCGCAAAAATCACACAAAAAACGGCCAAAATACCCCAAAAATCCCGAATTTTGGGGGCTGGACGTGCTGCAGGTCAACCCTGCCAGGACACGCATCACCTTCGTCTGAAAATACCTAAATCAACCCAAAATATCCGGGGATTTGGGTAAAACGGCGAAAATCCCACAAAAAACGGCAAAAATCCCACAAAAAATGGCAAAAAAACCAAAAAAACGGCCAAAAATCCCGAATTTTGGGGGCTGGACGTGCTGCAGGTGAACCCCGCACGGACACGCATCACCTTTGTCTGAAAAACACAAAATCAACCCAAAAAATACGGGGATTTGGGCAAAACCGCGAAAATCCCACAAAAAACGGCCAAAATCCCACAAAAAACGGCCAAAATTCAGGGAAAAATGGGAAAATCACCCCAAAACTTCCCCTGGAAGCCCAAAATTCAAAGCAGGGACCCCAAAATCCCCCCCAGGTTTTTATTTTTGTGCTTTTTTTGTAGCAATAAATGGATTTTTATCAATAAAAAAAGTTTAAATTTCTCCGTTTTGGGTCGTTTCTTTGTTCTCCCTCCTCTCAGAACCCCCCCTAACCCAAAAAGCCCCAAAAATCCCATTTTCCACCCCAAAAATTCCCATTTTCCACCGAGAAATCCCAAATTCCAGAGGGGGAATCCCAAATAATTCCCGGAGTTTCCTCCATAAAAACCCTTAAAAAAAAAAACCTCCTAAAAATCAGATTTCTCCATCTCAAACTCCACTTTTTTCACCCAAAAACCCCCGAATTTGGGACCCCCCCAAATTCCAGAATTTTCCATCGGGATCCCCCCAAATTCCGGAATTTTCCCAAATTTTTGGGGTTCCCAAAGCCCAAAAAAGACTCAAAACCCCCAAATTTCCTCTTTTAAATCCAATTTTATTGCCCCAAACTCCCCCGAAGTTCCCCTAAAATTCCAGGACGGTTTTTGGGGTTAATTGGGACATTTTTGGGGCAGTTTTTGGGACATTTTTTGGGGTGATTTAGGGCAGTTTTTGGGGTGAATTGGGGCAGTTTTTGGGGTGATTCGGGGCAGTTTTGGGGCATTTCCGGGTGGTTTTTGATGCATTTTTTGGGGTGATTTGGGGCGGTTTTGTGGCATTTTTTGGGGAATTTCAGGGCAGTTTTTGGGACATTTTTTGGGGTGATTTGGGGCAGGTTTTTGGGCAGTTCAGGGCGGTTTTTGGGGCGATTCGGGGCAGTTTTTGGGGCATTTCAGGACATTTTTTGAGTCGATTTGGGGCAGTTTCTGGGCTATTTTTTGGGGCATTTTAGGGCAGGTTTTGGGGCAGTTTTTGGGGTAATTTCAGACAATTTTGGGGTCTCTAGAAGAAGAGGCCGCGCATGCGGCGGCCGATGCCCTGGCGGTCGTAGAGGACGTTGAATTTGTTTTTGGGGCAGTTTTTGGGGCAATTCGGGGCTGGTTTTGGGGCTGTTTTTGGGGCAGTTCGGGGCTGTTTTTGGGGCATTTTTTGGGGTAATTTTGGGCAGTTTTGGGGTCTCTAGAAGAAGAGGCCGCGCATGCGGCGGCCGATGCCCTGGCGGTCGTAGAGGACGTTGAGTTTGTTTTTGGGACATTTTTTGGGGCGATTTGGGGCTGTTTTTGGGGCTGTTTTGGGGGCTGTTTTGGGGCCATTTCAGGGCGGTTTTTGGGGTAATTTCGGACAGTTTTGGGGTCCCTAGAAGAAGAGGCCGCGCATGCGGCGGCCGATGCCCTGGCGGTCGTAGAGGACGTTGAATTTGTTGACGAACTGGTTCATGGTGTTGCAGGTCTTGGTGATGGTGCCCAGATACGCCATCAGCCCCACGTCGTTGCATTGCTGGGGGAAAAAACGGCAAATTCGGGAAAATTACGGAATTTTCGGGAATTCCCCCAAAAATCCCCGAGGTTTCGGGGCCTCCCGGGGAGGTTTTGGGGCCTGGGGAAGCCCCCGGGAATTCCTGAGGGTGGAAAAGGGGAAATTTTGGGGGTCTCGGGGGGTTTGGGGGCTCCTTCCCAAAAAATTGGGGGATTTTGGGGATGTTCCCAAAAAATTCCAGGTTTTGGGGATTTCTGGGTGGTTTTGGGGCCTGGGAAATCCGGGAAACGCCCCAAAAATTGCTGAGGGTGGAAAAGGGGAAATTTTGGGGGATTTGGGTGCGTTTGGGGTTGATTTTGGGGTGGTTTTTGGGGAGGATTTTGGGGTGGATTTGGGGCAGATTTTAGGGAGGATTTTGGGGTGGGTTTGGTGGATTTTGGGGTGGATTTGGGGCAGATTTTGGGGATTTTGGGGTGGATTTGGGATGGGTTTTGGGATAGATTTAGGGGATGGATTTGGGGCAGGTTTGGAGTGGATTTTCGGGAGGATTTGGGGGATTTTAGGGAGGATTTTGGGCAGATTTTGGGGTGGATTTGGGGCAGATTTTGGGGTGGGTTTGGGGCAGATTTTGGGGAGGATTTTGGGGAGGATTTTGGGGTGGGTCTGGTGGATTTTGGGCAGATTTTGGGGTGGGTTTGGGACAGATTTTGGGGTGGGTCTGGGGCAGATTTTGGGGAGATTTTGGGACAGATTTTGGGCAGATTTTGGGGTGGGTTGGGGCAGATTTTGGGGTGGGTTTGGGGGATTTTGGGGCAGATTTTGGGGAGGATTTTGGGGTGGGTTTGGGGCAGATTTTGGGTTGGGTTGGGGGCAGATTTTGGGGTGGGTCTGGGGGATTTTGGGGCAGATTTTGGGACAGATTTTGGGGAGGATTTTGGGGTGTGTTTGGGGCAGATTTTGGGGTGGGTTTGGGGGATTTTGGGGAGATTTTGGGGCAGATTTTGGGGAGGATTTTGGGCCAGGTTTGGGGCAGATTTTGGGGTGGATTTTGGGGTGGATTTGGGGGATTTTGGGGCAGATTTTGGGGTGTGTCTAGGGGATTTTGGGGCAGATTTTGGGGTGGATTTTGGGCAGATTTTGGGGTGGATTTTGGGGTGGGTTGGGGGCAGATTTTGGGGTGGATTTTGGGGTGGGTTGGGGGCAGATTTTGGGGTGGATTTGGGGGATTTTGGGGCAGATTTTGGGGTGAATTTGGGGGATTTTGGGGCCCCTCACGTCGTAGAAGTCAGTTTTGAACTTGTCGGTGCTGAGCACGGGCAGGCAGTGGCACAGGGCGCACGCCTCCCGCAGGATCTCGTGGTTGAACGGAACCTCCCCTAAAAAAAACCACAATTTTGGGGCCCAGAACCCCAAAATTCAGGCTCAGAAACACCTCAAAACCAGAGAACCCAAAAAACCCCAAAATCCTCCCAAAAAACCCCAAAATCCTCCCCCCAGACAGCTCCAAACACCCCAAAATCTCCTCAGGACTCCCCCAAAGATTCCCCCAAAATTTGGGGTCAAGGAAACCCCAAAAAAACCCAAATTTGGGGGCAGGGATCCTAAAAATGAACCAAGACCCCCCAGGAGACCCCAAAATTTGGATTAGGAACCCAAAATTGGGGTAAGGGCCCTCAAAATTACCCCAAACCCACCGAAAATCCATAAAAAAAAACCTCAAAAATGGATCAGGAGTCCCAAAAAAACCCAAAATTTGGGGTCAGGGAGCTCAAAACTCCCCCCAGGACCCCCAAAACCAACCCAGGACCCCCTGAGCCCCCCCAGGGCCCTCCCAGAGACCCCAAAGCCCTGAAAAAATCTGGGAAAAGCCCCAGAATTTGGGGGAAATCCCTGAAATTTGGGAAAAAACTTTGAAATGTGGGGAAAACCCCAAAAAAGAGCGAAACATGCTGCGAAAAAACCCCCTGAAAATGCAGAAAAAAAACAAAAAACAAAACAAAAATTGGGAAAACCGCTGGAATTTGGGATAAATCCTCCAAAATTTGGTATAAAAGACTGGAATTCAGTAAAAACCCCCACCAAAAAAATTCATAAAAATTTGAAAATTAATTTTAAAAACTCATAAATACAAGGAAAAAACCCCAAAATTTGGCTAAAAACGCCCTGAAAATTCAGGGAAAAAATCCTAAAAATTCCGGCGCTCTGCAGAGACCCCAAACCCCCCCCGAGTTTTGGGAAAAGCCCCAAAATTTGGGTTTTTGGCCCCGGTGCTCACCGGCCTCGGCGGCGCGGACGTACTCGAGGATGAGGCGGACGCGGCTGTGCAGCATCTTGATGGCGCTGTGCTGGGCAATCAGGTGCTCCGCCACTTTTGGGGAAAATTTGGGGGTTTTTGGGGGGTTTGGGGATGGCAGAAACCCCCCAAAGAGTCCAGCAGGAAAAAAAAAAAATTGCCACGAAAAAGGCCCAAATCCACCCAAAAATCCTCCCCAAAACCACCAAAATCCTCCTCAAAAAGCCCAAAATCCACCCCAAAAATCCTCCCCAAAAAACTCCAAATCCACCCAAAAATCCTCCCCAAAAACCCCAAAATCCTCCTCAAAAAGCCCAAAATCCACCCCAAAAATCCTCCTCAAAACCCCCAAAATCCTCCTCAAAAAGCCCCAAATCCACCCAAAAATCCTCCCCAAAATGCCCTAAAAAAAAACTCCAAATCCACCCCAAAAATACCTCCAAAAATCCTCCCCAAAATGCCCTCAAAAAGCCCCAAATCCATCCCAAAAAAATCCTCCCCAAAATGCCTACAAGAAATCCCAAATCCACCCCAAAAATCCCCTCCCCAAAATCCCCCAAAAATCCCCAAATCCACCCCAAAACTCCTCCCCAAAAAACTCCAAATCCACCCCAAAAATCGCCCCCCAAAATCCCATCAGGTTTTGGGGATGAAATCCAGGGTGATTTTTGGGGTGAAATCCGGGGCTTTTGGGGCTGTTTCAATGGGGTTTTGGGGTGAAATCCGGGGGTTTTTGGGGTGAAATCCGGGGGTTTTTGGGGTGAAATCCGGGGGTTTTGGGGCTGTTTCAATGGGATTTTTGGGGTATTTTTGGCGGAATTTCGGGTTTTCCCGCTGCGGATTTTTGGGGTGTTTTTGTCAGCCCGATCCAGGGTGGATTTTGGGGTGAAACCCGGGGATTTTTGGGGCGAAATCCAGGAGTTTTTGGGGATGTTTCAATGGGGTTTTTGGGGTGAAACCCGGGGATTTTGGGGCTCACCCGTGCTGTTCTCCCCTCCGCCCGTGGCCGTCATCCTGGCCACGTGGTCCACGCCGATCCTCTCGGCCTCCTCGGTGGCGAGCGTGTACGGCAGCTCGGCAAAGAGCATGGTGGCCTGGGCGCCAGAACGGCCCAAAATGGCCCGAAATTACCCCAAAATGGTCCCAAAACTACCCCAAAATGGTCCCAAAACTGGCCCAAAATTACCCCAAAATGCTCCCGAAACTGGCCCAAAATTACCCCAAAATGCTCCCAAAATGGTCCCCAAAATTACCCCAAAATGCTCCCAAGACAGCCCCAAAACAGCCCCAAAATTACCCCAAAATGCTCACAAAAATTGCCCCAAAATTACCCCAAAATGCTCACAAAAATTGTCCCAAAATGAGCCCAACATAGCCCCAAAATAGCCCCAAAACAGCCCCAAAATTACCACAAAATGCTCCCAAAAATTGCCCCAAAACTAGCCCAACATTGGCCCAAAACAGCCCCAAAACAACCCCAAAAACGGCTGCAAAACTGACCCAAATTTATCAGAAAAGTGCCCCAAAATTATCCCAAAACTGGCCCAAAATTGCCCCGAAATTGTCCCAAAATGGCCCCGAAATTGGCCCAAAATTGCCCCAAAAACAGCTGCAAAATTGACCCAAATTTATCAGAAAAGTGCCCCAAAATTGTCCCAAAACAGCCCCAAAATTGTCCCAAAATCATCCCAAGATTGGCCAAAATTGCCCTGAAATTGTCCCAAAATGGCCCCGAAATTGGCCCAAAATTGTCCAAAAATGGCCCCAAAATTGTCCCAAAACAATGGCCCCAAAATTGGCCCAATTTTGTCCCAAAATTGCCCCAAGATTGGCCAAAAATGGCCCCAAAATTGTCCCAAAATTATCCCAAAATGGTCACAAAATTGGCTCAAAATATCCCCAAAATGGTCCCCAAATTGTCCCAATTCAACCCCAAAATTGGCTCAAAATTGGCCCAAAACAGCCCCAAAACTCAACCAGATTTCCCCAACACCCCCAAAATTTCATCAAATTTCCCTCACATTTCCCCAAATCCCCCCAAATTTCCCCAAAATCCCCCCAAAACCCCCCGAAGTCCCCCCAGTTTCCCAAAACTCTCCTGAAATTCCCCAAATTTCACCAAAAACCCCGAAAAATCCCCCAATTTTTCCCAAATCCCCTGAAATTCCCCCAAACTCCCCCAGAATTCCCCAAAATCCCCAAAAAATCCCCCAATTCTCCCCAAATCCCCTGAAATTTCCCCCAAACTCCCCCAGAATTCCCCAAATTTCCCCAAAATCCCCGAAAAATCCCCCAATTTTCCCCAAATCCCCTGAAATTTCCCCAAACTCCCCCAGAATTCCCCAAATTTCCCCAAAATGCCCCAATTTTCCCCAAACTCCCCCAGAATCCCCCAATTTCCCCAAAATGCCCCAATTTTCCCCAAACTGACCTCGCCGTTGATGATGTCGATGACGGACTCGAAGACGCTCACGGGGAGCTGAGGGGGGGGAGGGGTCAGCCCCAATTTTGGGGGGTCCCAGAAATTCAGGAAACCCCAAAAATGGGGATTTTTCCCTCGTTTTGGGTTGTTTTTCCCAAAATCGGGGGGTTTTGCCCCAAACTCACATCGGTGTGCTTGGTCATGGGGTTGAGCTTCAGGAACAGGGGGCTCTCGATGATCTCACACACCTGGGGGAAAATTCACATTTTTGGGGTGAAACCCACCCAAAAAAATCCCAAAATGTTCCCAAATTCCGGTGGGGAGCCTCGAAATGTTCCCCAAAATTGAGAAAAAGGCAAAATTCCAACGGAAACGGGGAAAAAATGGGGGGAAATGGGGAAAATGTCACTCCAAGGGGACTGAAACAGCCCAAAATGTCCCAAAATCGCAGCAAGGAACCCAAAATCCCATCAGGAGCCCCCAAAAATCAGATCAGGAACCCAAAATCTCCCTAAAGTCCCCTAAATCCCCTCAATTCCCCCCAAAATCCCCTTCAACCCCCCTCAAATCCCCCAAAATTCTTCCAAAATTCTTCCCCAAACCCCTCCGGAATCCCCTCAATTCCCCCCAAAATTTTCCCAAAATCCTTCCCAACCCCCACCAAAATCCCCTCGATTCCCCCCAAAATCCCCTCAAACAACCCCCAAATTCCCCTCAAACCTCCCCAAAATCCCCTCAAACCCCCCCAAAATCCTCTCAAACCCCCCAAATTCCCCTCAACCCCCCCAAAATCCCCTCAAACCCCCCCCAAACCCCCCAAAATTCCCTCAAATCCCCCCAAATTCTCCCAAATTCCCCCAAACCCCAAAAATTCCCCAAAATTCCCCAAAATTCCCCCAAAACCTCCAGACCTGTTTGTGCACGTGGATGTCGGCGGGCTCGGGGGGTCCCCCCGTCGTGTACCACCCCAAAAACTCCAGGTCCTTGAACACCTGCTTGACTTTTGGGGGGAAAAACACGGATTTGGGACCCCCCGGCAGCCAGGAACCCCAAACTCCAACAGGAGACCCAAAATCACCTCAAATTGCCTCAAAATCCCCCCAGGAACCCCAAAATTCCACAAGGAGACCCAAAATGCCCCAAAATCGCCTCAAAATCCCACCCAGGATTGCCAAAATTCCCTCAAATCGCCTCAAAATCCCCCCCAGGAACCCCAAAACTCCAACAGGAGACCCAAAATGCCCCAAAATCACCTCAAAATCCCACCCAGGAACCCCAAAACTCCATCAGGAAACCCAAAATCCCCCAAAATTCCCTCAAAATCCCCACCAGGAAACCCCAAAATTCCCTCAAATTCCCACAAAGCCTCTTCAAAAGCCCCCAAAATAAACTCAACCACCCCCGCCCCCAAAATTAACTCAAAACTCCCCAAATTTTCTCCGGCATCCCCAAAACCCCCAGAATTTTCCCAAAATCCCCGGAATTTCCCCCAAAATCCTCACACTGTTCCTCCTTGGTGTAGCAGTACTCCTTGTCCACGAGCAGCGCTCCCAAAATCCTCCCAAAACCCCCCAAAATTGACTCAAAACTCCCCAAAATCCCCTCAAAACCCTCTGAAACCCCCAGAATTTTCCCAAATCCCCAGAATTTTCCTAAAACTCCTGGAATTTCACCCAAAATTCCCTCTCACACTGCTCCTCCTTGGTGTAGCAGTACCCCTCGTCCATGAGCAGCACTCCCAAAATCCCCTCGAAACCCCCCAAAATCTCCTCAAAACTCCCCAAAATCCCCTCAAAACCCTCCGAAACCCCCAGAATTTTCCCCAAAATCCCCGGAATTTTCCCAAAACCCCGGAATTTTCCCAAAACCCCCAGAATTTCCCCCAAAATCCCCTCTCACACTGCTCCTCCTTGGTGTAGCAGCGCTCCTCGTCCATGAGCAGCACTCCCAAAATCCCCTTGAAACTCCCCCAAATCTCATTGAAACCCCCCCAAAATCCCCGGAATTTTCCCAAAACCCCCGGAATTTTCCCAAAAATCCCCAAAATTTTCCCAAAACCGCCGGAATTCACCCCAAAACGCTCACACTGCTCCTCCTTGGTGTAGTAGTACTCCTTGTCCACGAGCAGGGCGGGCCCGGCGCCGTGAGCCAGGAGCTCGAAGGAGTTCATCACCTCGATGTTGCGTCCCTCCTGCCGCCCGATCAGCGCCCCGATCACTGCGGTTTGGGGCGAATTTGGGGGATTTTGGGCAATTTGGGAAATTTGGGGTTTTTTAGGGGGGAATTTGGGGGTTTTTGGGGTTTTTTAGGGGGGGATTTGGGTGTTTTTGGGGCCATTCGGGGCAGATTTTGGGGTTCATCACCTCGATGTTCCGGCCCTCCTGCCGCCCGATCAGCGCCCCGATCACTGCGGTTTGGGGCGAATTCAGCCGATTTTGGGCAATTTGGGGTTTTTAGGGGGTAATTTGGGGGTTTTTGGGGCCATTCGGGGCAGATTTTGGGGTTCATCACCTCGATGTTCCGGCCCTCCTGCCGCCCGATCAGCACCCCGATCACTGCGGGTTGGGGCGAATTTGGGGGATTTTGGGCAATTTGGGAAATTTGGGGGGAATTTGGGGTTTTTTAGGGGGGAATTTGGGGGTTTTTGGGGCCATTCGGGGCAGATTTTGGGGTTCATCACCTCGATGTTCCGTCCCTCCTGCCGCCCGATCAGCGCCCCGATCACTGCGGTTTGGGGCGAATTTGGGGGATTTTGGGCAATTTGGGGCTTTTAGGGGGGAATTTGGGGGGTTTCAAATTTTTTTGGGTCAGAATTTGGGGTTTTTTGGGGCAGAACTCAAATTTTTTTGGGTCAGAATTTGGGGTTTTTTAGGGCAGAATTTGGGGTTTTTGGGGGCAGAACTCCAATTTTTTTGGGTCAGAATTTGGGGTTTTGTGGGGCAGAAATTGGGGCACATTTGGAACAGAATTTTGGGTTTTTTGGCACAGAATTTGGGTTTTTTGGGGATAGAATTTGGGGCACATTTGGAACAGAATTTTGGGTTTTTTGGGTCAGAATTTGGGTCAGAATTTAGGGGGTTTTTTGTGTCAGAATTCAGATTTTTTGAGCCCTTTACCCACCCTGCCCTTGGGGCAGAATTTGGGGTGGATTTGGGGCAGTATTGGGTTTTTTTTGGGCCAGAATTTGGGTCAGAATTCGGGGTTTTTGTTGTGTCAGAATTTGGGGTTTTTTGGGGCAGAATTCGGGGTTTTTTGGGGCAGTGTTTGGGGCAGTATCCAGGGTTTTTTTTTGTGGCAGAATTTGGGTTTTTTGGGGTCAGAATTGGGGTTTTTTGTGTCAGAATCGGGGTTTTTTGTGTCAGAATTGGTGTTTTCTGTGACAGAATTGGGGTTTTTGTGTCAGAATTGGTGTTTTTTGTGACAGAATCAGGGTTTTTTGTGTCAGAATTCGGGTTTTTTTGGGGCAGTGTTTGGGGTTTTTTTTTGCAGCAGATTTTGGGTCAGAATTTGAGGTTTTTGTGTCAGAATTTGGGTGTTTTTGTGCCAGAATTGTGTTTTTTGTGTCAGAATTCGGGTTTTTTTGGGGCAGTGTTTGGGGCAGTATTTGGGGTTTTTTTTTGCAGCAGATTTTGGGTCAGAATTGTGTTTTTTGGAGCCCGTACCCACCCTGGCCGTTGCGTCCCTCCTGGGAGCGCAGGCGGATCCAGTGGTCCGAGATGTTGAGGATGACCAGCGGGTGCAGGGCCACGGCCACGCTGCCGGTCACTCCTCCGGCCATCACCTGCGGCGTGCCTGCGGGAATTCGGGAATTCTGAGGGAAATTTGGGAATTTCGGGGGAATTCAGGAATTCTGGGGGGTTTGGAGGGAATTCTGAGGGAAATTCGGGAATTCTGAGGGAAATTCGGGAATTTCGGCAATTCCAGGGCCACGGCCACGCTGCCGGTCACTCCTCCGGCCATCACCTGCGGCGTGCCTGCGGAAAATTGGGAATTCTGAGGGAAATTCGGGAATTCTGGGGAGATTCGGGAATTCTGGGGGGGTTTGGAGGGAATTCTGAGGGGAAATTCGGGAATTTCGGGAATTCCAGGGCCACGGCCACGCTGCCGGTCACTCCTCCGGCCATCACCTGCGGCGTGCCTGCGGGAATTCGGGAATTCTGAGGGGAAATTTGGGAATTTTGGGGTAAATTCGGGAATTCTGGGGGGTTTGGAGGGAATTCTGAGGGAAATTCGGGAATTCTGAGGGAAATTCGGGAATTCTGGGGGGAAATTTGGGAATTCTGGGGGGTTTGGAGGGAATTCTGAGGGAAATTCGGGAATTCTGGGGGGAATTCGGGAATTTTGCAATTTGGAAGGAATTCCCAATGCTCTGGGGCCATTCCCAGGATTTTGGGGCCATTCTCAAGATTTTGGGGCCATTCCTGGTAATTTGGGGGCCATTCATGAAGTTTTGGGGCATTCCTGAAATTTTGGGGCATTCCTGGTAATTCTGGGGCCATTCCCGGGATTTTGGGGTTAATTCCTGGGATTCTGGGGACATCCCCAGGGATTTTGGGGTTAATTTCTGGGATTTTGGGGACATTCCCGGGGGTTTCGGGACTTCCCCTGTGTTTTTTCCCCTCACGATCTCGATTTTTTCCCCTCCCGGTGCCATCCCCGGTTCCCGTTACTCCCGGGGCCCTTCCCGGTAATTTCCCCCATTATTCCCGGGATTTTGGGTTTAATTCCCGGTCATTTTGGGGCCATTCCCGGTAATTTGGGGTTAATTCCCGGTAATTTTAGAGCCATTCCCGGGGGTTTTGGGACTATCCCTGAATTTTTCCCCCTCACGATCTCGCCGTTCCCGGTGCCGCTGCCGGTGCCGTTCCCGGTAACCCGCCCCGCCGCTCCCGGCGGCCCAGCCGTTACCTGCCCCATCCACCTCCATGCCGCCGTTGCTCCCGCCGCTGTTCCCGGTGCCGTTCCCGGTCCCGGTTCCGTTCCCGGTTCCCATCCCGGGGCCCCCCCCGCCTCCTCCTCCCGCCGCCGCCGCCATCTTGGCGCCCTCACGGGGCATGCGCCATCAGCTGGGAGGCGGGGCTTGGCCACGGCGCGTTTTGATTGGACAATGCTATGAGGGGGCGGGGCTTGCTAGAGCCGGGGCTGTGAGGCGAAGTTTTGATTGGAGGTGATCCAAGGGGCGGGGTTTAAAAAGGGCGGGATGTGAGAGCGGAGTTCTGATTGGTCAATGCTTGAGGGGTGTCCCCCAAAAGGGGGCGTGTCCTTCCAAAGGGTGTGTCCCCAAAAAAGGGGGTGTCCCCAAAAAAGGGGCGTGTCCCCCCAAAAAAGGGTGTCCCCCAAAAAAGGGGGTGTCCCCAAAAAAGGGGCGTGTCCCCCAAAAAAAGGGGGTGCCCCGGTAAAAGGCACCGCTGGGATTCGAACCCGGGATCTCCTGGTTACTAGACAGTTGCTTTAACCAAATAAACCCCTAAAAATCGCCGGTTTTCACCCAAAATTCGGGTGTTTTTTTCCCAAAATTAGGGTTTTTTTCCTCAAATTTCAGGGGTTCCCCACAAATGGAGTGTCCCTGATTAAATGAGGGGGTGTCCCCCCCTAAAAAGGGGGTGCGGGGACAAAAGGCACCACTGGGATTCGAACCGAGCATCTCCAGGTTAATTTAACCAAATAAGCCCATAAAATTGGAAGTTTTTCACCCAAAATTCGGGGTTTTTGGTCCAAATCCGAGTTTTTCCTTCTTAATAGAGAGGCGCCCGTTAAACTGGGGGTGTCCCCCCCAAAAAAAGGGGGTGCGGGGACAAAAGGCACCGCTGGGATTCGAACCCAGGATCTCCTGTTTACTAGACAGGCGCTTTAACCAACTAAGCCCCAAAAAATCGCCGTTTTTTGCCCAAAATTCGGGGTTTTTTTCCCCAAAATCGTGGTTTTTCAGCCCAAACGGATTGTCCCCGATTAAACTGGGGGTGTCCCCCCAAAAAAAGGGGTGCGGGGTCAAAAGGCACCGCTGGGATTCGAACCCAGGATCTCCTGTTTACTAGACAGGCGCTTTAACCAACTAAGCCACGGCGCCGCCTGCCCCGCTCGCGCCGCCGGCTCCTTCCCGCGCCTGCAGCGCGCATGCGCGGGGGCGGCGGCGCGGGGGGGGTTGGGGGGATTTTGGGGAGATTTTGGGGAAATTTTGATGATTTTTGGGCGGATTTTTGGGGGGATTTTGGTGATTTCGGGGGGATTTTGGGGTGGCCTTGGGGGGATGGTTTGGGGGTGATTTTGGGGTGGTTTTGGGGAGATTTTGGGGGATTTTGATGATTTTGGGGCAAATTTTTGGGGGCATTTTGGGGGGATTTTGGGGTGATTTTTGGGTGGGATAAAGGGGGATTTTGGGGTGATTTTTGGGTGGGATAAAGGGGGATTTTGGGGGGATTTTTGGGTGGGATAAAGGGGGATTTTGGGGGGATTTTGGGGGGGACTGTGGGGGGATTTTTGGGGGATTTTTGGGGGATTTTGGGGGGGATCTTGGTGGGATTTTGGGGTGGTTTTGGGGGGGGTTTGGGGTGATTGTGGGAGGATTTTGGGGTGATTTTGGGGTGATTTTGGGGGGATTTTGGGGGGACTTTGGGGGTATTTTTGGGGTGGTTTTGGGGGGGATTTTGGGGTGGTTTTGGGGGCATTTTGGGGAGATTTTGGGGGATTTTTGGGTGGGATAAAGGGGGATTTTGGGGTGATTTTTGGGTGGGATAAAGGGGGATTTTGGGGGGATTTTGGGGGGGACTGTGGGGGGATTTTTGGGGGATTTTTGGGGGATTTTGGGGGGGATCTTGGTGGGATTTTGGGGTGGTTTTGGGGGGGGTTTGGGGTGATTGTGGGAGGATTTTGGGGTGATTTTGGGGGGATTTTGGGGGGACTTTGCGGTATTTTTGGGGTGATTTTGGGGGGTTTTTGGGGAGGGGTTTGGGGGGATTTTGCGGGTATTTTTGGGGGAATTTTGGGGTGGTTTTGGGGGGATTTTGGGGGCAATTTGGGGTGATTTTTTGTGGGAATTTTGGGGGGAATTTGGGGGGATTTTGGGGTGGTTTTGGGGTGATTTTGGGGGGATTTTTGGGGGGATTTTGGGGTGGTTCTGGGGGGATTTTTGGGGGGGATTTTGTTGTGATTTTGGGGGGATTTTGAGGGGATTTTGGGGGGATTTTGATGATTTTGGGGCGGATTTTTGGGGGGATTTTGGGGTGGCTTTGAGGGGGATTTTTGGGGTGATTTCGGGGTGGTTTTGGGGGGATTTTGGGGTGATTTTGGGGGGACTTTGGGGTGATTTTGGGGGGGGATTTTGAGGGTGATTTGGGGGAGATTTTGGGGTGGTTTTGGGGTGATTTGGGGGAGATTTTGAGGGTGATTTGGGGGAGATTTTGGGGTGCCTTTGGGGTGATTTTTGGGGTGATTTTGATGATTTTGGGGCGGATTTTTTGGGGGGATTTGGTTATGATTTTGTTGTGACTTTGGGGTGATTTTTGGGGTGATTTTGATGATTTTGGAGGGATTTTTGGGGGATTTTGATAATTTTGGGGCGGATTTTTGGGGGTATTTTGGTGATTTTTTGGGGGGGGGTCTCGAGTGACCCTTGGGGGGGTGGGGGAGGGGTGTCCCCCCCCCCAACGGTCGCCATAGCAACGGGGGGTGGGGGGGGGGGGAATGCCGTTGCCGCGGTTGCCATGGCAACGTTTGGGGGTGGGGGGGGGATCCCGCCTTCCCCTCCCCCACCCCGGGGTCACCCCCAAGGACGGGGGGGGGGGGAGGGGAGGGGGGGGAGGGGCGGGGTCGGCTCGTGCCGCCCCTCCCCCCCCACCCGACGCCACACGTGACGCGGCGGTGACGTCACGGCCCCCCCCCCCAAAAAAAAAGGCGCGTGGGAACGCCGGGGTGGGGGAGGGGCGGGGCGGGGGGGGCGATGCCGCAGGGTGAATCATCGGGGGGGGAGGGGCGGGGGGGCGGGGGGCCCGCGTGAGGTCCCGGGGACCCTATGGGGACCTATAGAGCCCTATGGAACCCTATAGAGCCCTATAGACACACCCGGACCCTATAGAACCCTATAGAACCCTATGGGGCCCTATAGAGCCCTATGGAACCCTATAGACACACCCGGACCCTATGGGGCCTATGGGGCCCTATAGATCCCTATGGAACCCTATAGGCACCCCCAGACCCTATAGAACCCTATGGAGCCCTATGGGGCCCTATAGACACACCCGGACCCTATGGAGCCCTATAGACTCCCCCAGACCCTATGGAGCCTATGGGGCCCTATAGATCCCTATGGAACCCTATAGACATACCCAGACCCTATAGAACCCTATAGATCCCTATAGACACCCCCAGACCCTATAGAACCCTATAGAGCCCTATAGACACCCCCAGACCCTATAGAACCCTATGGAGCCCTATAGACACCCCTGGACCCTATAGAGCCCTATAGACGCCCCCAGACCCTATGGAGCCTAGGGAACCCTATAGATCCCTATGGAACCCTATAGACACCCCCAGACCCTATGGAGCCCTATGGGGCCCTATAGATACACACAAACCCTATGGAGCCTATGGGGCTCTATAGACACTCCCAGACCCTATGGAGCCTATGGGACCCTATAGATCCCTATAGATCCCTATGGAACCCTATAGACACACCCAGACCCTATGGAGCCCTATGGGGCCCTATAGATACACACAAACCCTATGGAGCCTATGGGGCTCTATAGACACCCCCAGACCCTATGGAGCCTATGGGACCCTATAGATCCCTATGGAACCCTATAGAACCCTATAGACACACCCAGACCCTATAGAACCCTATGGAGCCCTATAGACACCCCCGGACCCTATAGAGCCCTATAGACACCCCCAGACCCTATGGAGCCTAGGGAACCCTATAGATCCCTATGGAACCCTATAGACACCCCCAGACCCTATGGAGCCCTATGGGGCCCTATAGATACACACAAACCCTACGGAGCCTATGGGGCTCTATAGACACTCCCAGACCCTATGGAGCCTATGGGACCCTATAGATCCCTATGGAACCCTATGGAACCCTATAGACACCCCCGGACCCTATAGAGCCCTACGGGACCCCGTGGAGCCCTATAGGACCTTACAGAGCAACCCGGACCCTATAGAGCCCTATAGGGCCCAATGGAGCCCACCGGACCCTATAGAACCCCATAGAGCCCTATAGACACCCCTGGAACCTATAGAGCCCTACAGGACCCTATGGAGCCCTATAGAGCCCTACAGACACCCCCAGACCCTATAGAGCAACCCCAGACCCTATGGAGCCCTCTAGGGCCCTATAGAGCCCCATAGGTCCCTACAGACACCCCCGGAACCTATAGAGTCCTACAGGACCCTATAGAGCCCCACAGCCCCCAGAGCCCCTATAGCCCCCACAGCCCCCACAGCCCCCACAGCCCCTATAGCCCTCACACCCCCTATAGCCCCTATAGCCCCCACAGCCCCTATAGCCCCTATAGCCCCCATAGCCCCCACACCCCCTATAGCCCCTATAGCCCCCACAGCCCCTATAGCCCCTATAGCCCCTATAGCCCCCATAGCCCCCACATCCCCCACAGCCCCCACAGCCCCTATAGCCCCCACAGCCCCCACAGCCCCTATAGCTCCCACACCCCCTATAGCCCCCATAGCCCCTATAGCCCCCACAGCCCCTATAGCCCCTATAGCCCCCACAGCCCCTATAGCCCCCATAGCCCCTATAGCCCCCACAGCCCCCATAGCCCCTATAGCCCCTATAGCCCCTATAGCCCCCATAGCCCCCACAGCCCCTATAGCCCCTATAGCCCCTATAGCCCCTATAGCCCCCACAGCCCCCACAGCCCCCACAGCCCCCACAGCCCCCACAGCCCCTATAGCCCCTATAGCCCCTATAGCCCCTATAGCCCCTATAGCCCCTATAGCCCCTATAGCCCCTATAGCCCCTATAGCCCCCACAGCCCCCACAGCCCCCACAGCCCCTATAGCCCCCATAGCCCCCACACCTCCCACACCCCCTATAGCCCCCACACCCCCTATAGCCCCCACAGCCCCCACAGCCCCCATACCCCCCATAGCCCCTATAGCCCCCATAGCCCCTATAGCCCCCATAGCCCCCACAGCCCCCATACCCCCCATAGCCCCTATAGCCCCCATAGCCCCTATAGCCCCTATAGCCCCCATAGCCCCCACAGCCCCTATAGCCCCTATAACCCCCATAGCCCCTATAACCCCCATAGCCCCTATAACCCCCATAGCCCCTATAGCCCCCACAGCCCCCATAGCCCCTATAGCCCCCACACCCCCTATAGCCCCTATAGCCCCCACAGCCCCCACACCCCCTATAGCCCCTATAGCCCCTATAGCCCCCACAGCCCCTATAGCCCCCACAGCCCCTATAGCCCCTATAGCCCCCACAGCCCCCACAGCCCCCACAGCCCCTATAGCCCCCATAGCCCCTATAGCCCCCACAGCCCCTATAGCCCCCATAGCCCCCACAGCCCCCACAGCCCCCACAGCCCTTATAGCCCCTATAGCCCCCACAGCCCCTATAGCCCCCATAGCCCCCACAGCCCCCATAGCCCCCACAGCCCCTATAGCCCCTATAGCCCCCACAGCCCCCACAGCCCCCACAGTCCCCACATCCCCCACAGCCCCTATAGCCCCCACAGCCCCTATAGCCCCCACAGCCCCTATAGCCCCTATAGCCCCCACAGCCCCTATAGCCCCTATAGCCCCTATAGCCCCTATAGCCCCTATAGCCCCTATAGCCCCCACAGCCCCCATAGCCCCCACAGCCCCCATAGCCCCCACAGCCCCTATAGCCCCTATAACCCCCATAGCCCCCATAGCCCCTATAACCCCCATAGCCCCTATAGCCCCCACACCCCCTATAGCCCCTATAGCCCCCATACCCCCCCCTCTGGCCCAGCCCCCCCCGCTCCATCCGGGCCCCCCCGCCCCTCCCCCCCCGCAGCTGCATTGGTGACTCACCCCGGCCGCAGTGCCGGGGGGGGCACCTATGGGGGCTATAGGGGCCGCCGGCACCTACCGGGGCCTATAGGGACCCACAGGGAGAGGCACGGGCACCTATGGATGTATAGAGACCCATAGGAACCCATAGGGGCGGCTATAGGGGCCTGCGGGCACTCGTGGGGTCACAGGGAGCCACGGGGACCTATAGGGACCTATAGAGAGCTATGGGGAGCTATAGGGACCCACAGGGAGAGGCACGGGGACCTATGGATGTGTAGGGACCCATAGGAACCCATAGGGGCGGCTATAGGGGCCTGCGGGCACCCGTGGGCCCATGGGGAGCTACAGGGACATATAGAGATGTATAGGGATGTATAGAACATGAATGGGGACATATAGAATGTGTAGGAGGATGTAGAACGTGTGTAGGGACGTATAGGACGTGTACAGGGATGTATAGAATGTGTACAGGGACGTATAGAACACGTACGAAGACATGTAGAACACATAGGGGGACATATAGAACATGTATGGGGACATATAAAATGTTTGTGGGGATGTTTAAAACGTGTATGGGGACGTATAGAACTATAGAATGTGCATGGGGATGTATAGAACATGTGTAGGGGTAGGTAGAGCATCTATAGGGATATATAGAACATATATGGGGACATATAGAACATGTACAGCGGCATATAGAACGTGAATGGGACATATAGAATGTGTACAGGGACATACATATAGAACGTGTAAGGGGACATATAGAACATGTATGGGATGTATAGAATGTGTAAAGGGACGTATAGAGTGTGTATGGGGATTTATAGAATGTGTATAAGGACATATAGAATGGGTATGGGGACATATAGAACGTGTACAGGGGTGTATAGAACGTGTACCGGGATGTATAGGAGGTGTAAAGGTTGTATAGAACATGTACAGGGACGTATAGAAGGTGCACAGGGACATATAGAACGTGTACGGGGGCTCAGAAGCAACGCAGCCCCTATAGGAGCACCTATAGACGGGTGCGGCGCCTATAGACGGACGGACGGACGGACACCGGGCGGGGTGTAGGGGCTGCGCAGGGATCTGGAGGGGTCTATAGGGAATCCATAGGGGTGTGTAGGGGCCTATAGGGGTGTAGGGGGCCTCTGTGCGTGTCACAGCGCCCCCAAATTCGCTGTCTCCGCCCCATTCACCCCCATTCATTCACTCCCAGACCCATTCATGGCCCGCCCCATTCATCTCCCCCACCCCATTCACCCCCAGCCCCAATTTACCCCCATTGATCCCCCCCAGCCCCATTCATGCCCTGCCCTATTCATCCCCCCAGCCCCATTCATGCCCTGCCCTATTCATTCCCCCAACCCCATTCACCCCCATTAATCCCCCCACCCCATTCATCCCCCCCCAGCCCCATTGACCCCCATTCATCCATCCCCCAGACCCATTCATGCCCCACCCCATTCATTTACTCCAGCCCCATTCACCCCCAGTCCCAATTTACCCCCATTCATCTCTCCAGCCCCATTCATGCCCTGCCCCATTCATGCCCCACCCCATTCATTCACCCCCAGCCCAAATTTACCCCCATTCATCCCCCCCCACCCCATTCCCCCCCCACCCCATTCATCCACTCAGCCCCATTCACCCCCATTCACCCCCCCCAGACCCATTCATTCCCCCGCCCCATTCATTCCCCCTGCCCCATTCACCCCCAGCCCCATTCATGCCCCACCCCATTCATTCACGCCCAGCCCCATTTCCCACCCATTCACCCCCATTTATCCCCCAGCCCCATTCATTCCCCCTGCCCCATTCATTCACTCCAGCCCCATTCACCCCCAGCCCCAATTTACCCCCATTCATCTCCCCTGCCCCATTCATTCCCCCCACCCCATTCATCCCCTTACCCCATTCATTTCCCCCACCCCATTCATCCCCTTACCCCATTCACCCCCCCACCCCATCCATCCCCCCCACCCCATTCACCCCCCCCAGCCCCGCCCCACCCCCCCTCCCCCTCCCATTCATCCCCCGCTGTTCATTCATCCCTCCGCGGCGGGTCTCTCTGCGCATGCTCCTTCCCCCCCCCCCCTTACGACCCCACCCCTTTTTTCCCGGGCCCGTCCGGATTTTATGAATGGGCCATTGACGTCATCGGAGACCCCCCACGTGGGGCCGCGCGCGTATAAAGGGGGCGGAGCGGCGCTGTCCGCGGTGCTGAAGGGCGAAACGACGCCGCGACCACCGCGACCCCCCCCCCGAATTTCCCCTTCTCACCGCGACCCCTCCCTTCACCTCAACCCCTCCCCCCCTCCCTTTCGCGACCCCCCCCTCCCCCCACCCTCCTCACCGGGATCAACCCCCCCCCCGCGCCCGCTTCGAGCCCCCTCCCCCACCCTTATCAAGACCCCCCCCCATTATTTTTGGCATCCCCCCACACCGAGCGCCGCCCCCTCCCCAGGCTGGAAAAGGGGGGGGGGATCCCCCGGAACAGCCGAGACCCCCCCGGAGCCGGTAAGAGCCGCCCCCCCACATTGGGATTTGGGGGGGGGGAGGGGGGGATTGGGTGGGGTCCCCCCTCCCCCCACCCCCACCCCCACCCCCACCCCCACCCCCCATGGGGGGTTTTTTTGGGGGGTTTTTTTGGGGGTTTGAGTGTGCGAGGAGCGCGTGGGCGCGGGGGGAGGGGGGGATGGGCGCGTGTGGGTGCGATGCCGGAGGGGGGGGGGATGGGTGGGGGATGGGTGGGGGATGGGCGTGGGTGTGGCCGGGGGGGTTCCCGGGGGTGGGGGAGGGGAGGGGGAGTGGGAAGGGGTGGGGGAGGGGGGGGCGCTCACGTGCGGGTGGGCGCGCGGGCGCGTGAGGGGGCGTGTTCACACGTGTGTGTGTGCGTGATCCAGGTGTGTCTGTACATGTTCTGAGCGTGTGTGTGTGTGATCCAGGTGTGTTCACACCTGTGTATGTTCCAGGCATGTTCACACATGTGAGTGTGCGTGATCCAGGTGTGCTCACACCTGTGTATGTTCCAGGCATGTTCACACGTGTGGGTGTGTGATCCAGGTGTGCTCACACTCGTGTGTCCATGCGTGTTCACACGTGTGAGTGTGCGTGATCCAGGTGTGCTCACACCTGTGTATGTTCCAGGCATGTTCACACGTGTGTGTGCTCGTGATCCAGGTGTGCTCACACCTGTGTATGTCCCAGGCATGTTCACACATGTGTGTTTTCCAGGTGTTCTCACACCTGTGTGTGTCCACACGCGTGTGTGCCAGCCGGGTGTGCTCACACCCGTGAAGTTCCATGTGCGTTCTCTGTGTGTTCTCCGTGTGCGCACACCTGTCCATGTGTGTTCACACCTATCCATGTGTCTGCACACGTGTCCGTGCGTGTTCTGTGTGCGTGTGTTCATTCCCTGGGATTGTGTGTGTCACCCTCTGTGTGTCACCCTCTGTGTGTCACTGTGTGTCACCCCGTGTGTGTGTCATCCTCTCTGTGTCACCCCGTGCGTGTCACCCTGTGTGTGTCACCGTGAGTGTTTGTGTGTTCCCCCGGTGTTCACACCTGTGTGTGTGTTTTGTGCGTGTGCATGCGTGTGTCACCCTCTGTATGTCACCGTGTGCGTGTCACCCTCTGTGTGTCACCCTCTGTGTGTTCCCCAGGTGTTCACACCTGTGTGCGTGTTTTGTGTGTGTGACTGTGTGTGTCACCCTCTGTGTGTCACCGTGTGTCACACTGTGAGTGTCACCCTCTGTGTGTGTCACCCTGTGTGTGTCACCCTCTGTGTGTGTCACCGTGTGTCACTGTGTGTGTCACTGTGTGTGTGTCACCCTCTGTGTGTCACTGTGTGTCACCCTGTGTGTGTCACCATGTGTGTGTCACCCTCAGAGTGTGTGTGTGCGTTCCCCAGGTGTTCACACCCGTGTGTTCACACCTGGGGGGATCCTTGGGGGTGACAGAGGCGACATGGGGGGAGTCCTGGGGGTCCTTGAGAGGGTCCCTGGAGTGTCCTGGGGTGTCCTGGGGGTGTCCTGGGGGTCCCTGGGGTGGTCCTGGATGGTCCCTGGGGGTGTCCTGGGGGTCTCTGGGGGTGTCCTGGGGTGGTCCTTGAGGGGGTCCCTGGGGTGTCCTGGGTGTGTCCTGGGGGGTCCCTGGGGTGTCCTGGGGGGTCTCAGGGGGTCCCTGGGGGTATCCTGGGGGTCTCTGGGGTGGTCCTGGGGGTCCTGGGGGGTCTCTGTGGGTGTCCTGGGGGTCCCTGGGGTGGTCCTGGTTGGTCCCTAGGGGCTCTGGGGGTCCCTGGGGTGTCCTGGATGGTCCCTGGGGGTTCCAGGGGTCCCTGGGGTGTCCTGAGGGACCCCCAGAGAGGGTGTTGATGACACAACCACCAACACGTTTGCAACGGGGTCGGGGTCTCCAACCCCACCTCCACCACCACCACCACAGGTTTGGGGGGACAACACCCCCCAGGAGGGGGTAACGGGGGGGTGGTCCCCCACCCCCTCCCCAAATCGAGGTGGTCACCCCCACATTTCCCCACCCCCCAAATTTCTTCCAGGCGCCATGACGGCCCCACCGCGCCCCTTGCGCAGCGCCGCCCTCCTGCTCTCCATCACCCTCCTGGTGCAGAGCCGCCCCCAACCCACCCCACAGCCCCCCAGGAGCAGCCCCCAGACCCCTCCTCACCCCCTCTCCAAGCGCTCCCCACCACCACCACCACCACCAGCGGGAGGTCACCATCAGTCGCAGGTGTTGAAGGAACTGGAAGAACTGGGACGGCTCCGCGCCGAAGCCAAACGGGACCGGCAGCGGGACCGGGAGCGGGAGCGGGAGTCGGGCTGGGCCAGCTCGCGGCAGCTGCGGCAGCAGCAGAGTTTGGAGCACCGGCTGCTGGAGAGGCGCTACCAGGAACTGGCCGAGAGCCGGCGGCAGGCCCAGGCCGCGCGGAAAGCGGCGGCCGAAGAAGAGCGTTTGGCCGATTTGGCGTCGGATCTGCTGCTCCGGTACCTCCTGCGCGGCCCCGGCGCCGGCGTGGCGGAGGATAAACGATCCGAGGAGGAGGAGGAGGAGGAGGAGGTGGAGGAAGGGTTTGGGGAGAACGGCAAGGATGGGTTTGGTCTTGGTGGGGAGGTCAACGGTGAGATCGGCGGCTACAACGGCAAGGAGAGGTTTGGGATCGGTGATGAGATCAGCGATGAGCTCAACGATGAACTCAATGATGACCTTGGTGGCCACCAAACCTACAACAGCAAGGACCGGTTTGACCTTGGTAATGACCTCAATGATGACCTTGGTGGCCGCCAAACCTACAAGAGCAAGGACCGGTTCAACCTTGGCAATGACCTCAACGATGACCTCAACGATGACCTTGATGGCCACCAAACCTACAAGGGCAAGGACAGGTTCAACCTTGGCAATGACCTTGGCAATGACCTCAATGATGACCTTGGTGGTCACCAGACCTACAAGACCAAGGACAGATTTGACCTTGGTAATGACCTCAACGATGACCTTGGTGGCCACCAAACCTACAAGAGCAAGGACAGGTTCAACCTTGGCAATGACCTCAATGATGACCTCAACGATGACCTTGGTGGCCACCAAACCTACAAGGGCAAGGACAGGTTCAACCTTGGCAATGACCTCAATGACGCCCTCAATGATGACCTTGGTGGCCACCAGGGCTACAAGGCCAAGGACAGATTCGGCCTCAGAAATGACCTCAACGATGACCTCGATGGCTACAAGGCCAAGGACAGGTTTGACCTCTCCAACGACCTCGCCGGCTACAAGGGCGGCTACGACGCCAACGACGCCAACGAGGTCTTCAAGGTCAACCGCCGCTTCAAGGTCAAACCCGGCGCCAACGAAGACTTGAAGGCCAACAATGATGATGACTTCAAGATCAGGGGTGGCTTCGACAACACCGACGACCTCAACGGCAACGGCGGCTTGGAGGACAACGAGATCCTCCCGGCGCGCGGCCACCGGATGCCGGCGCGGGGCAACCGGATTGCGGCGGCGTCGGAGGAAGAAGATGAAGAAGAAGAGGCGACCACCGGCGATTCGGAGGAGGCGTCACCGCAGGATCCGGCCGAGGTGGACGAGCTGGACCCCGGCACCATCGACCAGCTGATCGAGCTGTCCAGCCGGCTGCACCTTCCGGCCGACGACGTGGTGGACATCATCCACGACGTGGAGCAGAAGCGCAAGGAGGAGGCCGGGCTGGGCTTGGCCATGGCCGGTATGGGCGTGGTGGCCGTGGAGCCGCCACCGAAACTCGGCCGACCCCCCAAATCGCGGCTCCGACCCCCACCGGAGCCGATCCCGGCGAGGACTTTCCTGCCGGTCCCGCCCCGGCGCCCCCCGCCCCCGCTGAGGGACCGCCAGGTGGAGAAATATCTGGAGAGGGTTTTGGGGAGCCCCCCCCGGGGGTAGTTGTGACCCCAAAATCCCCCGATCCCACCCCAAAAAAACCCCCCTCCCCTCCCCCATGCTCGGGTGTGTTGTCCTCTCCCCCGTCCGGGGTGGTCCCAGTGCCACCAGTTGGGTTCTCCCAGTTGTCCCAGTTCCCATTGTGGAGTCCCCACCACCCCCCCGTCCTGTCCTGGAACTGGTTCCAGTTCCCCTCCCCCCCTTCTCCCAGTTAATCCCAGTTCTGCCCAGTCCTGGCTCTGGTTTCCCACTGTTCGGCCCCAGTTCTGCCCAGTTCCTCCCAGTCCATCCCAGTTTATCCCAGTTTGTCCCAGTCCCCTCTCAATCCATCCCAGTCCCCTCCCAGTTCCCTCCCAGTCCCTCCCAGTTTCCCCCAATCCCCTCCCAGTCCCTCCCAGTTCCCTCCCAGTTTATCCCAGTCCATCCCAGTTTATCCCAGTTTGTCCCAGTCCCCTCCCAGTTCCCTCCCAGTCCCCCTCAATCCCCTCCCAGTATAACCCAGTGCCTCCCAGTCCCTCCCAATTCCCTCCCAGTCCATCCCAGTCCCTCCCAGTTTATCCCAGTCCCCTCCCAGTCCCTCCCAGTTCCCTCCCAGTCCCTCCCAGTCCATCCCAGTCCCTCCCAGTCCATCCCAGTTCCCTCCCAGTCCCTCCCAGTCCCTCCCAGTCCGTCCCAGTTCCCCGCGGGGGGGTTGCCTGTAAATAACCCCCCAATTACGAATTTTGCTAACGAATAAAAGCGACTATTTTAGTACGAGTTATTCCCGTTTTTTGGGGGGCGGGGGGGGGGGGAAATTTGGGGGACCCCCCCCCAGGGTAAAACAGACCCACGAGGGGTCAAAGTAACCCCAAAAAGTGAAAAAATTACCCCAAAAAGTGAAAAAATGACCGAAAAAGGGAAAAAAATGACCCCAAAATGAGAATAAATGACCGAAAAAGGGAAAAAAATGACCACAAAAATAGAAAAAATTACCCCCCAAAAGGGAAAAAAATACACCAAAAAGAGAATAAATTACCCCAAAAAGTGAAAAAATGACCCCAAAATGAGAATAAATGACCGAAAAAGGGAAAAAATTACTACAAAAAGAGAAAAAATTACCTCCAAAAGGGAAAAAATTACACCAAAAAGTGATTAAATTGCCTCAAAAAGAGAATAAATGACCTCAAAATGAGAATAAATGACCCCAAAAAGGGAATAAATTACCCCAAAAGGTGAAAAATTACCCCAAAAAGGGAAAGAATGACCTCAAAAAGAGAATAAATGACCCCAAAAAGAGACTAAATTACCCCAAAAACGAGAATAAATGAAAAATAATCCCCAAAAAAGGATAAAAATGATCCCCAAAAATGGATAAAATAATCCCAAAAAATGGATAAAATCCCTCGAAAAAGGATAAAATAATCCCCAAAACGGATAAAATTATCCCTAAAAAAAGAGAAAATAACCCAAAAAATGATAAAATAACCCAAAAAAAGATAAAATAACCCCAAAAAAACCAGAAAATAACTAATAAAAGATAAAATAACCCAAAAAAAAGAGAAAATAACCCAAAAAATCACCAAACTCACCTCGATTCTCCACAGATTTTATTCCAAATTTTTTTTTTTTGGGGGGCTGGGGGGGGACCGTGATCCCATAATTGTCAGGGGGGGTCCCTAAAAATTTGGGGGGTCCCTAAAAATTTGGGGAGGGGTCCCCAAAAAATTTTGGGGGAATAAATTCCAAGAATCCCCCACCCCCCCCCAAAAAAGCAGCTGTGGGAAATTTGGGGGGGGGAACCCCCAAATTGGGATCCCAACCCCCTCCAAAAAAATTTGGGGAACCCCCCCTCCCCAAAAAATTTGGGGACCCCCCCAAAAAATGTGGGGACCCCCCCCAAAAATTTGGGGACCCCCCAAAAAAAATGTGGGGACCCCCCCTTATAGATATATTTACAATTTGGGGGGGTCACAGGGGGGTGTCCCCTCCCCCCCCCCCCAGGCTGGGATTGGTCCCATGGGGCTGTGGGGGGGGTCCCCAAAATTTTGGGGGGGAGGGGAGCCAAAAATTTTGGGGGGGGGTCCCCAAAAATTGGGGTGGGGGGGCTACGCCAGCCCCATTTCCTCCAGGACGCTGCGGGGGGATTCGTCCTCCTGTGGGGGGAAAGAAGGGGTTAAAATTTGGGGGGGAAAAGGGGGGTGAACCCTAAAATTTGGGGGGGAAAGGGGGGGAAAAAACCCAAAATTTGGGGGGGAAAAGGGGGAAGTAAATCCTAAAATCTGGGGGGGGAAAATCCCAAAATTTGGGGGGAAAAGGGGGGGAAAAACCCCAAAAATTTGGGGGGGAAAAGGGGGAAGTAAATCCTAAAATTTGGGGGGGAAAGGGGGGAATGAACCCCAAAATTTGGGGGGCAAAAAACCCCAAAATTTGGGGGGGAAAGGGGGGAAAAAAACCAAAATTTGGGGGACAAAGGGGGGAATGAACCCCAAAATTTGGGGTGGAAAGGGGGAAATAAACCCCAAAATTTGGGGGGCAAAAAAAACCCAAAAATTGGAGGGGAAAGGGGGGGGAATGAACCCCAAAATTTGGGGGGGAAAGGGGGGGAAAAAACCCAAAATTCGGGGGACAAAGGGGAGAACTAAATACTAAAATTTGGGGGGAAAGGGGGGGGGAAAAACCCTAAAATTGGGGGGGAAAGTAAATCCTAAAATTTGGGGGGGAAAGGGGGGATGAACCCCAAAATTTAGGGGGGAAGGGGGGTAAAAAACCAAAATCTGGGGGGCAAAAAAAACCCAAAAAATTGTAGGGGAAACGGGGGGGAATGAACCCCCAAATTTGGGGGGGAAAGGGGGGGATGAACCCCAAAATTTGGGGGACAAAAGGGGGAACTAAATACTAAAATTTGGGGGGAAAGGGGGAAAAAAACCAAAATTTGGGGGGGAAAGGGGGGAAAAAAACCCCAAAATTTGGGGGGAAAAATTCCCAAAATTTGGGGGGGAAAGGGGGGAATTAACCCCAAAATTTGGGGGGTAAAGGGGGGAAAAAAACCCAAAATTTGGGGGGAAAAGGGGGGATGAACTCCAAAATTGGGGGGGAAAGGAATCCCCCATGGATTTTTGGGACCCACCAAGAACCTCTATGGATTTTTGGGGTCTCCACAACCCCACAGATGGTCCATGAAGGATTTTTGGGGTCTCCATGACCCTACAACCCAAAAACCCCAAGAATTTTTGGGACCCACCAAGAACCTCCATGAACTTTTGGGGTCCCACCAAAAACTCCATGAACTTTTGGGACCCACCAAGAACCTCCATGAACTTTTGGGACCCACCAAGAACCTCCATGGATTTTTGGGATCCCACCAAGAACCTCCATGGATTTTTGGGGTCTCCATGACCCCACGGATGGTCCATGAAGGATTTTTGGGGTCTCCACGACCCACCAAGAACCTCCATGGATTTTGGGGTCTCCACGACCCCATGGATGGTCCATGAAGGATTTTTGGGGTCTCCATGACCCTACAACCCAAAAACTCCATGAATTTTTTGGGATCCACCAAGAACCTCCATGAACTTTTGGGATCCCACCAAGAACCTTCGTGGATTTTTTGGGGTCTCCACGACCCCACAGATGGTCCATGAAGGATTTTTGGGGTCTCCATGACCCTACAACCCAAAAACCCCAAGAATTTTTGGGACCCACCAAGAACCTCCATGAACTTTTGGGATCCCACCAAGAACCTCCATGAACTTTTGGGACCCACCAAGAACCTCATGAATTTTTGAGGTCTCCACGACCCCACGGATGGTCCATGAAGGATTTTTGGGGTCTCCATGACCCTACAACCCAAAAACCCCAAGAATCTTTGGGAACCCACCAAGAACCTCCATGAACTTTTGGATCCCACCAAGAACCTCCATGAACTTTTGGGATCCCACCAAGAACCTCCATGAACTTTTGGGATCCCACCAAGAACCTCCATGAACTTTTGGAACCCACCAAGAACCTCCATGGATTTATGGGCCCACCAAGACCCTACAAGGTTCCCCCAGGATTTTGGGGTGTCCCCACCCCCTCCCGGTGGATTTTTTGGGAATTTTTGGGGTGTCCCCACCTCCTGCAGCAGGTCCGCCTGCTCGATGGCCTTGAGGACGCTCTTCTTGGAGGTGTCCTGGATCTCGCCGCCCATCACGAACTCGTCCAGGATGAAGTAGGCCTTCTCGAAGTTGAAGATGATGTCCAGCTCGCACACCTGCCCGGGAGGTCACCGCTGCCTTGGGGACACCCCGGGGACACCCCCGGTGTGGGGACGTTCGGCTCACGGGGGTGGAAGTGGCCGGAGGGGACACCGGGTGGCCCTGGTGGCCCTGAGGGGCTCCTGGAGAACTTTGGGGTGGCCCTGGAGAACTTTGGGGTGGCCCTGGTGGTCCTGGGGTGGCCTTGGGGTCTTTCTGGAGAACTCTGGGGTGGCCCTGGTGACCCTGAGGGGTTCCTGGAGAACTTTGGGGTGGCCCTGAGGGGCTCCTGGAGAACTTTGGGGTGGCCCTGGTGGTCCTGGAGAACTTTGGGGTGGTCCTGGAGAACTCTGGGGTGGCCCTGGTGGTCCTGGAGAACCTTGAGGTGGCCCTGAGGGGCTCCTTGAGAACTTTGGGGTGGCCCTGGTGGTCCTGGGTTGGCCTTGGGGTCTTTCTGGAGAACTTTGGGGTGGCCCTGGTGACCCTGAGGGGCTCCTTGAGAACTTTGGGGTGGTCCTGGTGGTCCTGGGGTGGCCTTGGGGTCTTTCTGGAGAACTTTGGGGTGGCCCTGGTGACCCTGAGGGGCTCCTTGAGAACTTTGGGGTGGCCCTGGTGGTCCTGGAGAACTTTGGGGTGGCCCTGGTGGTCCTGGGGTGGCCTTGGGGTCTTTCTGGAGAATTTTGAGGTGGCCCTGGTGACCCTGAGGGGTTCCTGGAGAACTTTGGGGTGGCCCTGAGGGGCTCCTGGAGAACTTTGGGGTGGCCCTGGTGACCCTGAGGGGCTCCTGGAGAACTTTGGGGTGACCCTGAGGGGTTCCTGGAGAACTCTGGGGTGGCCCTGGTGGCCTTCAGGGACTCCTGGAGAACTTTGGGGTGGCCCTGGTGACCCTGTGATGACCCTGAAACATTTCTGGTGTCCCCGAGGTGTCCCTGATGACCCCAGGACGTCCCTGAGGTGTCCCTGATGTCCTTGAGATGTTTCTGATGACCCCGAGATGTCCCTGAGGTCCTTCAGATGACCCCAGGATGTCCCTGAGGTGTCCCTGATGTCCCTGAGGTGTCCCTGAGGTGTCCCTGATGACCCCGGGATGTCCCTGAGATGTTTCTGGTGTCCCTGAGGTGTCCCTGATGACCCCGGGATGTCCCTGAGATGTTTCTGGTGTCCCCCAGGATGTCCCTGGTGACCCTGGGCTGTCCCTGCAGACCCTGGGCTGTCCCTGAGGTGACCCTGAGGTGACCCCAGGATGTTCTTGAGGTGTCCCTGATGACCCCGAGGTGTCCCTGATGTGTCCCTGATGTCCTTGAGATGACCCCAGGATGTTCTTGAGGTGTCCCTGATGTCCTTGAGATGTTTCTGATGTCCCCCCAGGATGTCCCTGGTGACCCCGGGCTGTCCGTGCAGACCCTGGGATGTCCCTAAGATGGCCCTGAGGTGTCCCGGATGTCCCTCAGGTGTCCCTGCTGACCCCAGGATGTCCCTGAGATGTCTCTGAGGTGACCCCAGGATGTTCTTGAGGTGTCCCTGATGTCCCCGTGGTGTCCCTGGCCACCCCGGGCTGTCCCCGAGGTGTCCCTGGTGACCCTGGGATGTCCCTGGTGACCCTGGGATGTCCCTGAGATGTCCCTGAGGTGTCCCTGAGGTGTCCCTGGTGACCCTGAGGTGTCCCTGATGACCCCGGATGTCCCTGAGATGTCTCTGAGGTGACCCCAGGATGTCCCTGAGATGTTTCTGGTGTCCCCAAGGTGTCCCTAATGACCCCAGAATGTCCCTGCAGACCCTGGGCTGTCCCTGAGATGTCTCTGAGGTGATCCCAGGATGTCCCTGAGATGTCCCTGAGGTGTCCCTGATGTCCCCGAGGTGTCCCTGATGACCCCAGGATGTCCCTGAGATGTCCCTGAGGTGTCCTTGATGACCTCAAGGTGTCCCTGATGACCCCAGGATGTCCCTGAGATGTCTCTGAGGTGATCCCACGATGTTCTTGAGGTGTTCCTGATGTCCCCGAGGTGTCCCTGATGACCCCGGGATGTCCCCGAGGTGTCCCTGGTGACCCTGAGGTGTCCCTGGTGACCCTGGGATGTCCCTGAGGTGTCTCTGATAACCCCAGGATGTTCTTGAGGTGTCCCTGATGTCCCCGAGGTGTCCCTGATGACCCCGGGATGTCCCTGAGGTGTCCCTGAGGTGTCCCTGATGTCCCTGAGGTGTCCCTCATGTCCCTGAGGTGTCCCTGATGACCCCAGGATGTTCTTGAGGTGTCTCTGATGACCCTGAGGTGTCCCTGATGACCTTGAGGTGTCCCTGGCCACCCCGGGATGTCCCCAAGGTGTCCCTGGCCACCCCTGGCTGTCCCCGTGGCGTCCCCCGGCCGCGTCCCCACTCACGCTGCCGAAGTACTTGTCCAGCAGCTCCACGTAGCGGTGGATGAGCTCCAGCGTGATCAGCTCGTTGTCCTGGCCCTCGATGGCGCAGCAGAAGTAGAGGCTGGCGTACCTGGGGGACAACAGCCAGATGGGGATGTCCCCATGGCCACCAAATCCCACCGGGGCGCCCAACCATGGTCAATCCAACCATGGTCAACCCAACTACGGTCAATCCAATCATGGGAAATCCAACCATGGTTAATCCAACCATGGTCAACTCATGAAGATCAACCCAACCATGGTCACCCCATCATGGTCAATCCAACCATGGTTAACCCATCTTGGTCAATCCAACCATGGTCAACTCATCATGGTCAACTCATCATGGTCAATCCAACCATGGTCAATCCAACCATTGTTAATCCAACTATGGTCAACCCATCATGGTCAATCCAACCATGGTCAACCCAACCATGGTCAATCCAACCATGGTTAACCCATCATGGTCAACCCAACCATGATCAATCCAACCATGGTCAATCCAACCATGGTCAACCCATCATGGTCAATCCAACCATGGTCAACTCATCATGGTCAACCCATCATGGCCAACCCAAGCATGACCAACCCATCATGGTCAATCCAACCATGGTCAACCCATCACGGTCAACCCATCACGGCCAACCTAAGCATGACCAACCCATCATGGTCAACCCAACCATGGTCAATCCAACCATGGCCAACCCATCATGGCCAACCCAAGCATGACCAACCCGTCCATTTTGGCTCAGAAAATCGCTTTTTTTTGGCCAAACCCCCTTTTTTGGACACGAAGTCGCTTTTTCTTCAACTCTTTTTTTTTTGGCGACCCGAACTCAATTTTTGGGATTTTTTTGGGGGGTTTTACCTCTTGTAGACCACCTTGAGGTCCCTCCACTCGAGGAAGGAGCACATTTTGGGTTTCCTGGCCAGCACCACCTGCATCAGCTCCCGCACCATCTTCTTCTTGTCCTTGTCGGCCGTGGCCAAGTACCACTTCTGCAGCCTCAGTTTCCCTTGGCGGCTGAACAGCAGCATGAACCGCATCTGGGGGGGTGGGGGTCACTGGGGGCACTGGGAGGGACTGGGATGGACTGGGATGGACTGGGAGGGGCTTTGGGGGGGATTCTGGGGGATTTGGGGGAGTTTTGGGGGAACTTCGAGGGGAATTTTGGGGGGATTCGGGGTGGTTTTGGTGGGATTTTGGTGTCACTGGGAGGGGGTTTGGGGAGGATTTGAGGGGATCTTGGGGGGATTTACGGGAATTTTGTGGGAATTTTGTGGGAATTTTGTGGGAATTTTGGGGGGATTTAGGGGAATTTTGGGGGGGATTTTGGGGAGTTTTGGGGTCAGGACCAGGGGATTTTTCAGCCTCAGTTTCCCCTGGCAGGTGGGGGGGCTGGGGGGGCACTGGGGGGCACTGGGAGTGACTGGGATGGACTAGGAGGGGCTTTGGGGGGAATTTTCGGGGATTTTGGGGAGGTTTTGGGGGATTTGGAGGAGTTTTGGGTGAACTTTGAGGGGAATTTTGGGGGGATTCGTGGTGGTTTTGGTGGGATTTTGGGGGTTTTGGGGTCACTGGGAAGGGGTTTGGGGAGGATTTTGGGTCTGGGGATGGATTTTGGGGGGGGTTGGGGCAATTTGGGTCTGGGGATGGATTTTTGGAGATATTTTGGGGGACTTTGGGGTCTGGGGATGGATTTTGGGTGATTTTGGGGGATTTTAAGGCCTGGAAAAGGATTTTGGGGAGATTTTGGGTCTGGGGATGGATTTTGGGGGAATTTGGGGTCTGGGGATGGATTTTGGGGGATTTTGGGAAGATTTTGGGTCTGGGGATGGATTTTGGGGTCTGGGGACGGATTTTTTGAGATATTTTGGGGGATTTTAGGGGATTTTGAGGTTTGGGGATGGATTTTGGGGTCTGGGGATGGATTTTTTGAGAGATTTTGGGGGATTTTAGGGGATTTTGGGGTTTGGGGATGGATTTTGGGAAGATTTTGGGAATATTTTGGGTCTGGGGATGGATTTTGGGGAAATTTTGGGGGGTTTGGGGGGGGTGGGGGAGGGGTCACGTAGGAACGGCCCCACCCGGTGGGAACCCCCGGGGTCACGTGCTCAGAGGTCAAAGGTCACCCCCGAGGTCACGACCACCCCCCCAAATTCCCGCCTCACGTGACCGCCCCTCCCCAACCACGTGACCGCCGCGCCCCCCGCTCACCATGGCGCCGTGTCCCGGGGGAGAAGCCGCGGCCGGGGCCGGGACCGGGGGCCGGGGAGGGTCGGGGGGGGTCCGGGAGGGGGTCCCGGAGGGGTCCCGGGGGTCGGGGGGGGTCGGACGGGGCCGCTCCGCGCCTCCGGCAGCGCCGCGCCGGGTCCGCCGCTTCCGGGTGTGACGTCAGCACGCATGCGCCGGGCCGCGGCGTGTCGCCATGGTAACGGGGAAAGGGGGCGTGGTCTGGGGAGAGGTTACCACTGAATGGGCGGGGCGTTTCCATAGCAACAGGGAAAGGGGCGGGGCTTGTCGCTAAGGTAACGGGCGCGCTTCCCGCCAAGGGGGGTTGCCATGGTAACGGGGAAGGGGCGTGGTCTAGTGCAGAGGGGCGGGGCTGTTGCCTCGGCAACGGTTGCTATGGGGGCGTTGCTATGGCAACGGAGGGGGATTTTTTTGGGGGGAAAAAAGGAGAATTTGGGGTCCTGGGGATGGAGGTGACCATTGGGACATGGTGGTGACCACAGCCCCAGGACAGAGTGACCCCATGATGGGTTTTGGGGTGACCCCCGATATATTGAAACTCTCCCCAATAAATTACAGCCCCCCCCGACCCCACCGGACCCCAATTTTGGCGTGCCCCAATTTTGGGGTGACCCATTTTTGGGTGACCTTGGTTTGGGGTGTCCCAATTTTTGGGTATCCCATTTTTTGGGTGCTCCAAGTTTGGGAGATCCCCATTTTTGGGATGTTCCCTTTTTGGGCATCCCAATTTTTGGGTGTCCCAATTTCGGGGTATCCCAATTTCGGGGTATCCCCATTTTGGGGTATCCTATTTTGGGGTTTCCCAATTTTGGGGTATCCCATTTTGGTGGTATCCCATATTTAGGGTTGTCCCAATTTTCGGGTGTCCCAGTTTTGGGGTACCCCAATTTCAGGGTATCCCAATTTCGGGGTATCCCCATTTTGGGGTATCCCCATTTTGGGGTATCCCATTTTTGGGGTATCTCAATTTTGGGATATCCGATTTTTAGGGTATCTCAATTTTGGGTTATTCCCATTTTTGGGGTATTCCCATTTTGGGCTGTCCCAAATTTTGGGGTTTCCCCATTTTTGGGGTGCCCCCGGGGTACTCAGGGATCCATCACCTGCCCCATGAAGAGGACGGCACCTGTGGGGGGAAAAAGGGGTCAGAGACACCCCCAGACCCAAATCTGTGGGGCAGAGACCCCCGAAAACCCCCAAAATCAACCAAACCCCCAAATATCCCCTGTCCCCTGCCCCACATCCCGATGGGATCAGAGCGCGACCTTGGACACGCCTGGACAATCCCATGGAGACACCAGGACGTGCCCTGAGGAACCTCCTGAACCTCGCGGGAGTGCCACCGGGTGACAAAGGACACCTGGCGTCCCTTGTCACCACACGTGCCGGGAAAGGGCGGTGGCACCCGTCACGGCGCATTCCTGGCGCCCGCGGTGTCGCTTTCGCTTCTCCACCTCCTTTTATTGCGACCAAAGGTCTTCTCCAGGTGTCCTCGCTGTCCCCAGTCGCGCTCCGCCCGCGCTCGGGGACGGATCCTCGCGTCCATCGCTGTCCCCAACTCCGGTGACGCGCGGCCATGGGGCGGCTGTGGGGCGGCCCGGCCGCGCTCTGCGTCTGCGTCCTGCTGGTCCTCACAGGTGGGAGATGGTGGCACTGGGGCGCGTCACCCACCCGTGGTGGCACTGGGATGTGTCACCCATGGTGGCATTGGGACATGTTCCCCACCCATGGTGGCGCTGGGATGTGTCCCCACCCATGGTGACATTGGGATGTGTCACCCACCCATGGTGGCACGGGGACACGTCACCCATGGTGGCGCTGGGACATGTTCCCCACCCGTGGTGGCACTGGGACACGTCACCCACCCATGGTGGCGCTGGGACATGTCCCCACCCATGGTGGCACTGGGATGTGTCACCCACCCATGATGGCACTGGGATGTGTCACCCATGGTGGCACTGGGACATGTTCCCCACCCATGGTGGCACTGGGATGTGTCACCCACCCATGGTGGCATTGGGACATGTCCCCACCCATGGTGGCACTGGGACACGTCACCCATGGTGGCATTGGGACATGTTCCCCACCCATGGTGGCATTGGGACATGTTCCCCACCCATGATGGCACTGGGATGTGTCACCCGTGGTGGCATTGGGACATGTTCCCCACCCATGGTGGCACTGGGGTGCGTCACCCACCCGTGGTGGCACTGGGACATGTCCCCACCCATGGTGACATTAGGACATGTCCCCACCCATGGTGGCGCTGGGACACGTCACCCACCCATGGTGGCACTGGGACATGTTCCCCACCCATGGTGGCGCTGGGACATGTTCCCCACCCATGGTGGCATTGGGATGTGTCACCCACCCATGGTGGCTCTGGGATGTGTCATCCACCCATGGTGGCACTGGGACATGTTCCCCACCCATGGTGGCGCTGGGATGTGTCACCCATAGTGGCGTTGGGACATGTCCCCACCCATGATGGCGCTGGGACATGTTCCCCACCCATGATGGCGCTGGGACATGTTCCCCACCCATGGTGGCACTGAGACATGTTCCCCACCCATGGTGGCACTGGGATGTGTCACCCATGGTGGCGCTGGGACATGTTCTCCACCCATGGCGGGAGGGCTCAAGAACCACGAGTGGGGATGGCGTGGATGGGGGTCCTTGGAGGTCCAGGGGTCTTTGGGGAGGTCCAGGGGTCTTTTGGGGAGGTCCAGGGGTCTCTGGGGGGTTCAGGGGTGTTTTGGAGGTCCAGGGGTCTCTGGGGGGTTCAGGGGGTCTTTGGGGGCCCAGGGGTGTCTAAGGGAGGTCAATGGATCTTTGGGGTCATGGGGCTTTGGGATCCCACTGGGGGGTCTTGGGACCCAACTGGGAATCTTTGGGGCATCTTTGGGGCATCTTTGAAGAACCAAAGTTGGGTCTTTGGGGGGATGTTGGTCTGTGGTGGGTGAGGGTCTTTGGGGGTCCAGGGGTGTCTGAGGGGGGTCAATGGATCTTTGGGGTCATGGAGTGTTGAGATCCAACTGGGGGGGTCTTGGGACCCAACTGGGAATCCTTGGGGCATCTTTGCGGCATCTTTGAAGAACCAAAGTTGGGGTTTTGGGGGATGTTGGTCTGTGGTGGGTGAGGGTCTTGGGGTGTCCAGGGGTCTTTGGGGTGGATCCAGGGGTCTTTGGGAGAGGTCAATGGATCCATGGGGTCAGGGGGCTTTGGGATCCCACTGGGGGGTCTTGGGACCCAACTGGGAATCCTTGGGGCATCTTTGGGGCATCTTTGGGGCATCTTTGGGGCATCTTTGAGGAACCAAAGTTGGGTCTTTGGGGGGATGTTGGACTGTGGTGGGTGAGGGTCTCGGGGGGTCCAGGGGTGTCTGAGGAGGGTCAATGGATCCTTGGGGTCATGGGGTGTTGGGATCCCACTGGGGGGTCTTGGGAGTGCTTGGGGCATCTTTGGGGCATCTTTGGGGCATCTTTGAAGAACCAAAGTTGGGTTTTGGGGGGATGTTGGACTGTGGTGGGTGAGGGTCTTGGGGTGTCCAGGGGTCTTTGGGGTGGATCCAGGGGTCTTTAGGGGAGGTCAATGGATCTTTGGGGTCAGGGGGCTTTGGGATCCCACTGGGGGGTCTTGGGAGCCAACTGGGAATCCTTGGGGCATCTTTGGGGCATCTTTGAAGAACCAAAGTTGGGTTTTTGGGGGGTGTTGGTCTGTGGTGGGTGAGGGTCTTTGGGGGTCCAGGGGTGTCTGAGGAGGGGTCAATGGATCTTTGGGGTCACGGGGTGTTGGGATCCAACTGGGGAACTTGGGAATGCTTGGGACATCATTGGAGAACCAAAGTTGGGTTTTTGGGGGATGTTGGACTGTGGTGGGTGAGGGTTTTTGGGGATATCAAGGGAGGTTTGAGGGGGGTCAATGGGTCTTTGGGGTCACGGGGTGTTGGGATCCCACTGGGGGGTCTTGGGAGCCAACTGGGAATCTTTGGGGCATCACTGGAGAACCAAAGTTGGGTTTTTGGGGGGATGTTGGACTGTGGTGGGCGAGGGTCTTGGGGGGTCCGGGAGTGTTTGAGGAGGGTCAATGGATCCTTGGGGTCAGGGGGTGTTGGGATCCCACTGGGGGGTCTTGGGAGCCAACTGGGAATCCTTGGGGCATCTTTGGAGAACCAAGGTTGGGTTTTTGGGGGATGTTGGTCTGTGGTGGGTGAGGGTCTTGGGGTGTCCAGGGGTCTTTGGGGTGGATCCAGGCGTCTTTAGGGGAGGTCAATGGATCTTTGGGGTCAGGGGGCTTTGGGATCCCACTGGGGGGTCTTGGGAGCCAACGGGGAATCCTTGGGGCATCTTTGAGGAACCAAAGTTGGGTTTTTGGGGATGTTGGAGTGTGGTGGGTGAGGGTCTCGGGGGGTCCAGGGGTGTCTAAAGGGGGGGGGTCAATGGATCTTTGGGGTCACGGGGTGTTGGGATCCCACTGGGGGGTCTTGGGACCCAACTGGGAATCCTTGGGGCATCTTTGGGGCATCTTTGAAGAACCAAAGTTGGGTTTTTGGGGGGTGTTGGTCTGTGGTGGGTGAGGGTCTTGGGGTGTCCAGGGGTGTCTGAGGGGGGTCAATGGATCTTTGGGGTCACGGGGTGTTGGGATCCAACTGGGGAACTTGGGAATCCTTGGGGCATCTTTGGAGAACCAAGGTTGGGTCTTTGGGGGGATGTTGGTCTGTGGTGGGCGAGGGTCTTGGGGTGTCCAGGGGTCTTTGGGGTGGATCCAGGGGTCTTTGGGAGAGGTCAATGGATCTTTGGGGTCACGGGGTGGTGGGATCCCACTGGGGGATCTTGGGACCCAACAGGGAATCCTTGGGGCATCTTTGGGGCATCTTTGAAGAACCAAAGTTGGGTTTTTGGGGGGATGTTGGACTGTGGTGGGTGAGGGTTTTTGGGGGTCCAGGGGTGTCTGAGGGGGGTCAATGGATCTTTGGGGTCACGGGGTGTTGGGATCCAACTGGGGGGTCTTGGGGGTGCTTGGGACATCTCTGGAGAACGAAGGGCGGGGCGTTGGGAACCGTTGCTCTGTTGTGGGTGGGGGTCTTTGAGGGGGTCCAGGTGTCTCTGGGGTGGGTCCGTGTGTCCTTGGGGCTCTGCAGGATTTGGGGGTCTGTTGGGTTTGGGAGATGTTGGTGAGGTCGGACTGGGCAAGTCCTACACATGTAGGAGATGGTGGGATGGCCACCACAAAAAGTGTGGTTGTGTTGTCCAGGGGTGACCGGGGAAACTTCTCCAGCTGGCGCTGATCCAGCAGACGGGAGCAGCACCGTGACGACGAGCTCCAGCGACTCACCAACCTTGACTTCCACCAACCCGCAACCCATCTCCGCCACCGCGGCAACACCGTCCAGCACCAAGGCAGCCTCACCCACCACCAGCAGCTCGACTGAGTCCTCCACCACCTCAACCACGACCACCACACCAACCCCATCCACCACCACCACCACCAGCAGCTCCACTGCATCCTCCAGCACCTCACCCACCTCAACTGTCACCACCACCACCTCCACCCCATCCAGCACCCCGTCATCCCTGTCCACCACCACCACCACCACCAGCAGCTCGCCTGGGTCCTCCAGCACCTCACCCACCTCAACTGTCACCACCACCTCAACCCCATCCACCACCAGCAGCTCAACTGAGTCCTCCACCACCTCAACCACGACCACCACACCAATCCCGTCCACCCCCATCACCACCAGCAGCTCAACTGAGTCCTCCACCACCTCAACCACGACCACCACACCAATCCCGTCCACCACCACCACCACCAGCACCAGCAGTTCAACTGCGTCCTCCACCACCTCACCCACCTCGACCACTACCACCTCAACCCTGTCCACGACCACCACCACCAGCAGCAGCTCAACTGCATCCTCCACCACCTCACCCACCTCGACCACCACCACCACACCAACCCTGTTGACCACCACCACCAGCACCAGTTCAACTGGGTCCTCCACCACCTCACCCACCTCAACTGTCACCACCACATCAACCCCATCCACCACCAGCAGCTCGACTGAGTCCTCCACCACTACCACACCAACCCCATCCACCACCACCACCACCACCACCAGCAGCTCAACTGCATCCTCCAGCACCTCACCCACCTCAACCACGACCACCGCACCAACCCCATCCACCACCACCACCACCAGCAGCTCAACTGCATCCTCCAGCACCTCACCCACCTCAACTACCACCACCACACCAACCCTGTTGACCACCACCAGCATCAGCAGTTCAACTGGGTCCTCCACCACCTCACCCACCTCAGGGACCCCCACCCAGTCAACTCCATCCACCACCTCCAGCAGCTCAGCTGCGTCCTCCACCACCTCATCAACTTCGACTGCCACCACCCCATCAATCCTGTCCACCACCACCACCACCACCAGCAGCTCAGCTGGGTCCTCCACCACCTCTCCCACCTCAACTGTCACCACCACCACCTCCACCCCATCCAGCACCCCGTCATCCCTGTCCACCACCACCACCATCACCACCAGCAGCAGCAGCTCAACTGGGTCCTCCACCACCTCACCAACCTCGACTGCCACCACTGTGTCAAACCCGTCCAGCACCACCTCCATCCTGTCCACCTCCACGTCATCCCCATCCACGACCACCACCACCATCAGCTCAACTGCATCCTCCAGCACCTCACCCGCCTCAGCCACCACCACCTCAACCCCGTCCAGCACCACGTCATCCCTGTCCACCACCACCAGCAGCAGCTCCACTGTGTCCTCCAGCACCTCACCAACTTTGACTGCCACCACCACAGCAACCCTGTCCACCACCAGCAGCAGCTCGACTGTGTCCACCATCACCTCTCCCACCTTGACCACCACCACACCGACACTGTCCAGCACCACCAGCAGTTCAACTGTGCCCTCCAGCTCCTCTCCCACCTCAACTGCCACCACCACGTCAAGCCCGTTCACCACCACGTTAACCCCGTCCACCACCACCACCTCCACCACCAGCAGCAGCTCGACTGGGTCCTCCAGCACCTCACCAACTTCGACTGCCACCACCACAGCAACCCTGTCCACCACCAGCAGCAGCTCAATGGTTTCATCTGGCACCTCACCCACCTCGACTGTCACCACCACACCAGCCATGTCCACCACCACCACCACCACCACCACCAGTTCAACAGTGTCCTCCAGCACCTCACCCGCCTCAACTCTCACCACCACACCGACACTGTCCAGTAGCACCACCAGCAGCTCGACTGCATCCTCCAGCACCTCTCCCACCTCAGCGACCCCCACCCAGTCAACTCCATCCACCACCACCACCAGCGCCTCCACTGTGTCCTCCATTACCTCGCCAACTTCGACTGCTACCACCACGTCAACCCCATCCAGCAGTGGCTCAACGGTTTCATCTGGCACCTCACCCAGCTCGACTGTCACCACCACACCAACCCTGTCCACCACCACCACCACCACATCCAGTTCAACTTTGTCCTCCAGCACCTCACCAGCCTCAACTGTCACCACCACGTCAACCCTGTTCACCACCACATCAAACCCATCCACCACCACCACCACCAGCAGCTCTACTGCATCCTCCAGCACCTCACCCACCTCAACCACCACCATCCAGTCAACTCCATCCACCACCACCAGTGCCTCCACTGTGTCCTCCAGCACCTCACCAACTTCGACTGCCACCACCACGTCAACCCTGTCCACCACCACCACCATCAGCAGCAGCAGCTCAACTGTGTCCCCCACCACCTCACCCACCTCGACTGCCACCACCACACCAACCCCGTCCAGCACCACCTCATCCCCATCCACCACCACCACCACCAGCTCCACTGTGTCCTCCAGCACCTCACCCACCTCAGTGACCCCCACCCAGTCAACTCTATCCACCACCAGCAGCAGCTCAACTGTGTCCTCCAACGCCTCTCCCACCTCAACTGCCACCACCACACCAACCCTGTCCACCACCACCTCATCCCCATCCACCACCACGAGCAGCAGCTCGACAGTGTCCTCCAGTACCTCACCAACTTCAACTGCCACCACCACAGCAAGCCCGTCCACCACCAGCAGCAGCTCAACGGTTTCATCTGGCACCTCTCCCACCTCGACTGTCACCACCACACCAGCCATGTCCACCACCACACCAACCCTGTCCACCACCTCCACCACCACATCCAGTTCAACTTTGTCCTCCAGCACCTCACCAGCCTCAACTGTCACCACCACACCGACACTGTCCAGCACCACCACCAGCAGCTCCACTGCATCCTCCAGCTCCTCACCCACCTCGACTGCCGCCACCACGTCAACTCCGTCCACCACCACAGGAATCCACTCCAGCACCACGTCTAGCCCGTCCAGCACCATGTCTACCCTGTCCACCACTACACCAACCCAGTCCAGCACCACATCAACGCCCTCCAGCACCACGGGAACCCACTCCAGCATCACGTCATCCCCATCCACCACCACGTCAACCCTGTCCACCACCACAGGAACCCCGTCAACCACGACAGCAACCCAGACCAGCATCACATCAACGCCTTCCACCACCACGGCAACCCCGTCCACCACCAGCACTAGCACAACGGTTTCATCTGGCACCTCACCAACTTCGACTCTCACCACCACACCAACCCTGTCCACCACCACCACCACCACCAGTTCAACTGGGTCCTCCAGCACCTCTCCCACCTCAGCCACCACCATCCAGTCAACCCCATCCACCACCACCAGCAGCAGCTCCACTGTGTCCTCCAGCACCTCACCAACTTCGACTGCCACCACATCATCCCTGTCCACGACCACGCCAACCCCGTCCAGCACCAGCAGCAGCTCAACGGTGTCCTCCGGTACCTCACCCACCTCGACTGCCACCACCACGTCATCCCCGTCCAGCACCACACCAACCCAGACCAGCACCAGCAGTAGCGCAACGGTTTCATCTGGCACTTCACCAACTTCGACTGTCACCACCACCTCGTCCCCGTCCACCACCAGCACCACCAGCTCGACTGCGTCCTCCACCACCTCACCCACCTCGACTGCCACCACCACGTCATCCCTGTCCACCACCACACCAACCCCGTCCACCACCACACCAACCCCGTCCACCACCACCACTACCAGCAGCAGCTCAACTGGGTCCTCCACCACCTCTCCCACCACAACTGCCACCACCACATCATCCCCATCCACCACCAGCAGCTCCCTTACGTCCTCCACCACCTCACCAACTTCGACTGCCACCACCACAGCAACCCTGTCCACCATCACCACTACCACCAGCAGCTCGACTGGGTTCTCCAGCACCTCTCCCACCTCAACTGCCACCACCACACTAACCCCGTCCAGCACCAGCAGCAGCTCCACTGCGTCCTCCAGCACCTCTCCCACCGTGACTGCCACCACCACGTCATCCCCATCTACCACCACCTCAACCCCATCCACCACCACCACCACCCCCAGCAGCAGCTCCACTGCATCCTCGAGCACTTCACCCAGCTCAACTGCCACCACCACATTAACCCCGTCCACCACCACCAGCAGCAGCTCCACTACGTCCTCCACCACCTCACCAACTTCGACTGCCACCACCACATCAACCCTGTCCACGACCACGTCAACCCCGTCCACCACCAGCAGCAGCTCGACGGTGTCCTCCAGCACCTCACCCACCTCAACTTCCATCACCACGTCGACCCAGTCCAGCACCACTGCAACCCAGACCAGCATCACATCAACGCCTTCCACCACCACGTCATCCCCGTCCACCACCAGCACCAGCAGCTCGACTGCGTCCTCCACCTCACCCACCTCGACTGCCACCACCACGTCATCCCCGTCCACCACCACACCAACCCTCCCCACCACCACCTCCACCACCAGTTCAACTGGGTCATCCAGCACCTCTCCCACCTCAACTGCCACCACCTCAACCCCATCCACCACCAGCAGCAGCAGCTCAACTATGTCCTCGAGCACCTCACCCACCACAACTGCCACCACCACGTCAAGCCCGTTCACCACCACCAGCATCAGCTCCACTACGTCCTCCACCACCTCACCAACTTCGACTGCCACCACCACACCAACCCTGTCCACCACCACCACCAGCAGCTCGACTGGGTTCTCCAGCACCTCTCCCACCTCAACTGCCGCCACCACACTAACCCCGTCCAGCACCAGCAGCAGCTCCACTACGTCCTCCATCACCTCACCCACCTCAACTGCCACCACCCAGTCAACCACATCCCCCACCAGCAGCAGCTCCACTGCATACTCCAGCACCTCACCAACCTCTACTGCCACCACCACGTCATCCCTGTCCACCACCACCACCACCACCTCCAGCAGCTCCACTGTGTCCACCACCACCTCTCCCACCTCAACTGCCACCACCACCCAGTCAACCCCATCCAGCGCCACCACCAGTAGCTCAACTGCATCCTCCACCACCTCTCCCACCTCGACTGCCACCACCACACCAACCCCGTCCACCACCAGCAGCAGCAGCTCAACTGTGTCCTCCAGCACCTCATCCACCTCAGCGACCTCCACCATGTCAACCCCATCCACCACCAGCAGCAGCAGCAGCTCCACTGCATCCTTGGGCACCTCACCCACCTCAGCCACCACCACCCAGTCAACCCCATCCAGCACCACCACCACCAGCAGCTCAACTGCGTCCTCCAGCACCTCACCCACCGTGACTGCCACCACCACGTCATCCCCATCTACCACTACCTCAACCCCATCCACCACTACTATAACCACCAGCAGCAGCTCAACTGCGTCCTCAAGCACTTCACCCAGCTCAACTGCCACCACCACATTAACCCCGTCCACCACTATGACCACCACCAGCAGCAGCTCCACGGTGTCCTCCAGCACCTCACCAACTTCGACTGCTACCACCATGTCAACCCTGTCCATGACCACGTCAACCCCGTCCACCACCACCAGCAGTTCAACGGTGTCCTCCAGCACCTCACCCACCTCAACTGCTACCACCACGTTAACCCCGTCCTCCACCACAACCACCACCAGCAGCTCCACTGGGTCCTCCAGCACCTCACCAACTTCGACTGCCACCACCACGTCATCCCAGTCCACCACGACACCAACCCTGCCCACCACCAGCACCACCACCAGTTCAACTGGGTCCTCCAGCACCTCACCCACCTCAGTCACCACCACCCAGTCAACCCCATCCAGCACCACCAGCAGCAGCTCCACTGTGTCCTCCAGCACATCACCAACTTCGACTGTCACCACCTTAACACCAACCCTGTCCACCACATCAACCCCATCCACCACCACCACCAGCAGCAGCTCAACTGCGTCCTCGGGCACCTCACCCACCACAACTGCCACCACCACGTTAACCCCGTCCTCCACCACAACCACCACCAGCAGCAGCTCTACGGTGTCCTCCAGCACCTCACCAACTTCTACTGCTACCACAACGTCATCCCTGTCCACCACCACCACCACCACCTCCAGCAGCTCCACTGTGTCCACCACCACCTCTCCCACCTCAACTGCCACCACCACCCAGTCAACCCCATCCAGCACCACCACCAGTAGCTCAACTGCGTCCTCCACCACCTCTCCCACCTCGACTGCCACCACCACCCAGTCAACCCCATCCAGCACCACCACCAGTAGCTCAACTGCATCCTCCACCACCTCTCCCACCTCGACTGCCACCACCACACCAACCCCGTCCACCACCAGCAGCAGCTCAACTGTGTCCTCCAGCACCTCATCCACCTCAGCGACCCCCACCACGTCAACTCCATCCACCACCAGCAGCAGCTCAACTGCATCCTCCAGCACCTCACCGACCTCGACTCCTACCACCACGTCATCCCTGTCCACCACCACCACCACCACCACCAGCAGCTCCACTGTGTCCTCCAGCACCTCATCAACTTCGACTGCCACCACATCATCCCTGTCCACGACCACGCCAACCCCGTCCAGCACCAGCAGCAGCTCGACGGTGTCCTCCGGTACCTCACCCACCTCGACTGTCACCACCCAATCAACCCCATCCACCACCAGCAGCTCAACTGCTTCCTCCATCACCTCACCAACTTCGACTGCCACCATGTCAACTCCATCCACCACCAGCAGCAGCTCCACTGCATCCTCGGCCACCTCACCCACCTCAACCACCACCACCCAGTCAACGCCATCCACCACCACCACCACCAGCTCCACTGTGTCCTCCAACACCTCACCAACCTCGACTCCTACCACCATGTCAACCCTCTCCACCACCACCACCACCACCAGCTCCACTGTGTCCTCCAGCACCTCACCAACTTTGACTGCCACCACCACGTCATCCCTGTCCACGACCATGCCAACCCCATCCACCACCAGCAGCAACTCGACTTTGTCCACCACCACCTCACCCACCTCGACTGCCACCACCACCTCAACCCCGTCCACCACCACATCTACCCTGTCCACCACCTCAACCCCATCCACCACCACCTCAACCCCGTCCACCACCACCTCAACCCCGTCCACCACCACCTCAACCCCGTCCACCACCACCTCAACCCCTTCCACCACCACCTCAACCCCGTCCACCACAACCTCAACCCCATCCACCACAACCTCAACAACCTCAACCACCTCGACTGCCACCCCCATCCAAACAACCACAACCACCACGACCACAACCACAACCACTACCACCACCACCACCACCACCATGACAACCACAGTCACCAGTCCAGGTGAGTTTTGCTCCTTGGTGTCCCTCCACAGCCATGTCCCTTCTCCCCGTGTTCTCCTCGGCATTGTCCAGGTGGCTTTTGGTGTTTCTCCAGGCCGTGTCACAGTTCCCGTGTCCTTGGTTCCCTCTCCCAGGTCAGTGCCAGAATGGTGGCACGTGGGAAGATGGCAAGTGCCTGTGTCCCGATGGCTTCCAAGGTGACTTCTGCGAGGAGGTCATCTGCCAAAACGGGGGCACCTTTGCCAACGGCGTCTGCCAGTGTCCCCCCAATTTCCAAGGAGACAGGTGCCAGACCGCCAAGGACGTCGTGGAGATCCAAAATGGTAGGGAACCATCCCAAGGTGCCATGGGGTGGCCACCAGACCCAGACCTGGGCTGAGGTCACCTCTGAGGGGTCAGCCAGGGGTTGGGGTGAGGGTGTGACCTGGCAATGGGACCACCAGGGAGGGACTGACCCCGAGATGAGGTTGGGTCACCACGGATGGACCAACCAAGAAATGAGGTCACCTCGGTGAGAGCGACCTGGGTTTGGGGTCGCCGTGGAGGGACCAAGCTGGTCCCCTGACCAAGGTCACCAGAGGTGGGGTGGGGACATCCAGGTCTCTTCCTTATGGGTCTACTCTGCTTGGCCAAGTGACGATGAACGCGACGGTGGAGATGACGGCCAAAGTCGACAACAGGAACTTCAGTGAAGATCTCAAAAATCCATCCTCAGATGCCTACAAGGCGTTTAACGATACGTTCCAGAAGCAGGTCAGGGCTCAGCGGTGCCGGGGGTGACCTTGGGGACAGCCCCTTGAGGGGGTTCTGTGGACCATGATGGGGGCCTGGATCTCCTCAGGCTTCTCTTTGTCTTCCAGATGTCGATGCTTTATGGGCATATCGAGGGCTACAAAGGTGTGATAATCAAAGAGCTGCGGTGAGTCTCCACCGGTGGCCAGGTGGGTCCTGACCATCTCCAGAGCTCTGGTGGGGTGGTTTGGGGTGAAGGAACCCATGGGGGTCAGTTTGAGGTGATTCCCTTCATGTTTGGAGCATCCACATCCCTCCAAGCCGCGTTGTGTCCATGGAGTTCCTCCAGGACAGTCCAGACTGTGGTGTCCCTCCACACTGGGCATTCCATACTGGTCCCAGTTTGGTCCAGAACCAAGCACCGCCCCTTCTCCTCGCAGCTCAGGCAGCATCGTGGTGGACTATGACGTCATCCTGGAGCTCCCCGCCAGCTCCAAGGTCAACGAGACGGTGAAGAGCATCTCCGAGAACCTCGTCACTGCCATCCAAAACCACGGCTGTGACGAGAACTGCACAGGGGAAGACTGTGAGTGACCCCAGGGGTCACCCCACCAGCACCGGGTCCTCTCTGGGGCTGGTTGGCCTTGGGGTTGCCCACCAGCATCTCCTCTCTCCATGCCAGGTGTCTGCTTCAACAGCAACTTCACCGTTGTCCACAAAGTTGAGGTGCAAGAGGTGGAAGAACGTAAGTTTGGGTGTTTGGGTGTCTCCAACAGGGTGTTTGGGTGTCTCCAACCCCTCTGGAGAACCCCAAAACCTGAGGCCTGCGTCTCCACCCTCAGGTGTGTGCGACACCTACATCCAGAAGGAGTTCAGAGTCTTCTACACGCCGTACCTGACCAAGGTCGGCGTCATCTGCATCACCCGCTGCGACTCGCGCCACGCCGACCCGCTGCCCTGCGTCCATGGCAGATGTTCCGTCAGCCGGGAGGGGCCGCAGTGCGAGTAAGGACCCGCCCCCCAGAATGGGTGGTGACCCCCAAACGCCATGGCTCTCACCCTCATCATCGCCATGGTCCACCCACCATCACCACCCCTGTGATGACCCCATAACTGTGACCACCCCATGATCCTCATGGCCATCCTCATCTTCCATGATTGCTGTGATGACCTCACAATTGACCACCCCGTTCCCATGACCACCCCCAGCACCATGATCCCCTTAACCCCCCATGACAACCCCGCCACCATGACCACCATGACCATGAAAACCTCACAACCATGACCACCATGACCATGACAACCTCACAACCATGACCACCATGACAATGGTGACCCCACCACCATGACCACCATGACCATGACAACCTCACAACCATGACCACCATGACAATGGTGACCCCACCACCATGACCACCATGACTATGGTGACCCCACCACCATGACCACCATGACCACCATGACCATGACAACCCCACCACCATGACCACCATGACTATGGTGACCTCACCACCATGACCACCATGACCACCATGACTATGGTGACCTCACCACCATGACCACCATGACCATCATGGCTATGACCACCATGACCACCATGACCTCCATGACCACTATGACCACCATGACCTTGACAACCCCACCACCATGACCACTATGACCACCATGACTATGGTGACTCTACCACCATGATCACCATAACCATCATGGCTATGACCACCATGACCACCATGACCCCCATGACCTCTATGACCATGGTGACCCCACCACCATTACCACCATGACTATGGTGACTCTACCACCATGATCACCATAACCATCATGGCTATGACCACTATGACCCCCATGACCTCCATGACCATGGTGACCCCACCACCATGACCACCATGATCCCCATGACCATGACAACCCCACCACCGTGACCACCATAACCATCATGGCCATGACCACCATGACCATTCCCACCAGGTGCTCGGACCAGGTCGCCTTCTGGTACCAGGACAACGCCTGCAGCTCCCGCATCAGCAAGGTTGGGGTGTCCGTGGGCGTTCCGGTGGCCGTCCTGGTCCTGGTCAGCACCATCTTCACCATCCTCCTGCTGAGATCTCGGAGGCAGAAGGATCAGTACAGGTAGATGCGTCACCTTGGGGTGAGCTGGGTGGTCCCGCGGGGGTCCCGAGTCTCATCCCTGTGGGTCCCACCACGCAGGAAGAAGCTGAGGTCCCGCTCGGAGATGTACACCAGCGATGACGGGAACTGGGACGGATCTCAAGGCTTTGCCATGGGCAACCTGGCGGCCACCTGGGAAGGTAACGGGCGTGGAGGTGGGGATGGGCGTGGGGATGGGCTGGAGGTCGCTGTGGCACCCAGGGGTCCATGGCACCTCTTCTTCCACCCCACAGACATGGAGACCCCCAACACCAGCTACATCAACCTGGAGAACGTGGACACCTCGAGGACGGTGGGTGACACATCCCCAGGAGCCTGATGTTGTCCTCTTTCCCCACACCACCATCATCATCCTCCTCCCTCCTTCCTCCCCAGATACACATCCAGAGACCGACCATAGTCCCCTGAGCGAAGCCACCTGAGAACCAGCGGAGACAGGACACGGGGCCACCAGGATGTGGAGGAGGGGACACATGGACAGGAGAGCGATGAGAATCAGGAGATCCACCATCCTCTTCCTCACCACGCAGATGTTTGCACATATAATTATTTATAATTAAACAAATCCTTAGCTTCATTGTCACCTGTCCAGTTCTTCTTGGGGACACGAGGTGGCTCCACGACAGGACCGGGCCTGGGCTGGGGACAAGACGCGAGTCCAAAAGGAAACATCTAAATCGGGAAAGGAAAATATTGGGAATGAGGTAATTATTGACCTTTGGAATTTGTCATGATTGGGTTTGGAACTGCCCTTGGGACACCCCGGCCTCACCTGGTGACGGGTGTGGAAGAAAATGTCCTTGTCACCAGTTCTGGAATGAAACGTCACCCTGGAGGTTCCTCCACACCTCCTTCCCACGGGGACAAAGGGCTCGGAGACGGAGGGTGGGGCAGCTGTGGTGGCTCAAGGAGCAGAGGACTTTGAGGAGGTCCCATGGTGGTACCACCCATGGTTGTGGAGGACATTGAGGGGGTCCCATGGTGGTACCACCCTTGGTTGTTTGGGACATTGAGGATTTCTGAAGGTGGCACCACCCTTGGTTGTGGGGGACTTTGAGGGGGTCCCATGGTGGTACCACCCATGGTTGTGGGGGACATTGGGGGGGTCTCAAGCTGGTTCCACCCATGAGTGGAGGGGACATTGAGGAGGTCCCATGGTGGTACCACCCTTGGTTGTGGGGGACATTGAGGGGGTCCCAGTGTGATACCACTCTTGGTTGTGGGGGACATTGAGGGGGTCCCATGGTGACACCACCCTTGGTTGTGGGGGACATTGAGGGGGTCCCATGGTGGTACCACCCTTGGTTGTGGGGGACATTGAGGGGGTCCCAGTGTGATACCACTCTTGGTTGTGGGGGACATTGAGGGGGTCCCATGGTGACACCACCCTTGGTTGTGGGGGACATTGAGGGGGTCCCATGGTGGTACCACCCTTGGTTGTGGGGGACATTGAGGGGGTCCCAAGGTGACACCACCCACGGGTGGAGGTGACATTGATGGTCTCAAGGTGGTACCACCCTTGGTAGTGGGGAACATTGAGGGGGTCCCAAGGTGACACCACCCATGGTTGTTGGGTGGATATTGAGGTGGTCCCATGGTGGTACCACCCTTGGTTGTTGGGGACATTGAGGGTTTCTGAAGGTGGCACCACTCGTGGTTGTGGGGGACATTGAGGGGGTCCCAAGGTGGACAATGGACCACCACAACCATGCCCCCACCACCACTATGACCACCACCCTCACCACTTTAACCACCAGGACTTCTCCCACCACCATGAACCCCACGAACCCCATGACCACCATGACCCCACCACCCCCACAACCACCTCCACCACCTTCTCCCACATCACGGACGGGGCAGGAGGACACGTCACGTTGGAACTTGGCCCTCAGCCGGTTCCCGCCCCACCCTTCCCCGGCTAAAATCAACATTTTTATGCCTTTCTTGGCAGCCGCGGTCGGGAACGGGGACAAAGTCCCAACTGCCTGAAGGTGCGGCCAGGTGTGGCCCAAACACACCTGGCAGGTGCCGGAATGTGGTGGGAGTGTCCCCTGTTGGAGTACGGGGGGCTCCCAGGGGGGTGTGGGGGTGCCACCACCAGAAATATCTCCAAAAGGTGCCTGGAGATGTTTGTCCCCTCCCCAAGCTGTCACCGAGGTTGTCCCAGTACAAACCAGTAACACCAGAGATGTTTGAGGGACTTCATTGAGAAGGAGAGGGTCCAGCCTCGTTTTTGGGGTGGGGGGTCCTCACCCTTGAATTTGGGGAGGGAGGGAGGTGGAGACATGACCTTGGAGGTGGGGACATGACCTTGGAGGTGGGGACTGACCTTTCAGGTGGGGACATGTCCTTGGAGATGGGGACATGGCCTTGGAGGTCGGGACATGACCCTGGAGGTGGGGACATGACCTTGGAGATGGGGACATGGCCTTGGAGGGGGGGACATGACCTTGGAGATGGGGACATGACCTTGGAGGTGGGGACATGACCCTGGAGGTGGGGACATGACTTTTCAGGTGGGGACATGACCTTGGAGGTGGGGACATGACTTTGGACATGGGGACATGACCTTGGAGGTGGGGACATGGCCTTTCAGGTGGGGACATGACCTTGGAGGTGGGGACATGGCCTTGGAGATGGGGACATGACGTTGGAGATGGGGACATGACCTTGGAGGTGGGGACATGACCTTGGAGGTGGGGACATGACCCTGGAGATGGGGACATGACCTTTCAGGTGGGGACATGACTTGGAGATGGGGACATGACCTTGGAGGTGGGGACATGGCCTTTCAGGTGGGGACATGACATGATCTTGGAGATGGGGACATGACCTTGGAGGTGGGGACATGTCCTTGGAGGTGGGGACATGTCCTTGGAGATGGGGACATGACCTTGGAGGTGGGGACATGACCTTTCAGGTGGGGTCAGGACCCAAAAGTGCTGCTGGAGGTGAGGTCCCCACATCCTAAAAATGGGGTCATGACCTAAAAGTTCTCACAGGAAGAGGATGAGGGACAGGGGAAGAGGATGAAGATGAGGGAGGGGGTCAAGGTGACACCCAGGAGAAGGTCCAGGTTGTCCTGCAGTGCTGGGGGGGGAACCTTGTTCCATGGGGTTGGTGATGGGGATGATGGTGATGATGATGGTGATGATGATGGTGATGATGGTGATGATGATGGTGATGATCTTGATGTTGTTCATGTTGATGATGATGATGTTGATGTCAATGTCTATGTCGATGACAATGATGGTGAAGTTCTGGTGGTGGAAATCACCACCCCACCATGTCTCAGAGCTGCGTGATGAACTTCTGCGGCCGTGGGATTTGGATCTGTTGGCCGCCGGAGAAGATCCGGGGGAAAACGGAGTGTCAGGAACATCTGGGGTGTCCCCACTGCCCTGGTCCCACCATGGCAGGAGGACAGGAGGAACTCACCGGCACCGACGTGTCCACGGCCTCAAGGTGGACTGGATGGTCATCCTTGAGCTGGGCACCTGTGGGACAGGAGGGTTCAGTGGTGGTGCTTGGGGTGGGGATGGTGGGCACAAACCAACTCCAGAGACCCCCCACCCACTCCACGCCCACCTTGGTTCCGGAAGGTGAAGTTTCCTTGAGGGCTCCACTCCTCGCTGATGTTCTGGTACCAATTCTCCATCATCTTCTGCTCAGCCCTGGGGATGGGTCAGGGGGTGCGGGGTGTCACCATCAGCAGGTCCATCCCTGCCTGGACCTCCCCAGCTCCTCCACACCTCCAAAAAGGACCAAGGTTCCCCCCACAACCCTCAGGACCTTTGACCCACTCCCATGGACCCCTGACCCATTTCCATAGACCCCAACTCACTCCCATGGACCCCTGACCCATTTCCATGGACTCCAACCCACTCTCATGGACTTCTGACCCATCTCCAGGGACCCCTGACCCATTTCCATGGACATTTGACCCATTTTCGTGGACCCCTGACCCATTTCCAGAGACCCCTGACCCATTTCCATAGACCCCAATTCATTCCCAGGGACCCCTGACCCATCTCCATGGACCCCTGACCCATTTCCAGAGACCCCTGACCCATCTCCAGAAACCCCTGACCCATCTCCATGGACTCCTGACCCATTCCAGAGATCCATGACCCACCTCCAGAGACCCCTGACCCATTTCCAGAGACCCCTGACCCACTCCCATGGACCCCTGACCCATTTCCAGTGACCACTGACTCATCTTCAGGGACCCCTGACCCATTTCCAGAGACCCCTGACCCATCTCCATGGACATTTGACCCATTCCATGGACCCCTGACCCCTCCCCAGAAACCCCTGACCCATTTCCATGGACTCCAACCCATCTCCATGGACTTCTGACCCATCTCCATGGACCCCAGACCCATTTCCATGGACCCCTGACCCATCTCCATGGACCCCTGACCCATTTCATGGACTCCAACCCACTCTCATGGACTTCTGACCCATCTCCATGGACCCCTGACCCACCTCCAGGGACCCCTGACCCATCTCCAGGGACCCCTGACCCATTTCCAGAGATCCCTGACCCATTCCATGGACCCCTGACCCATCTCCAGAGACCCCTGACCCATTTCCAGAGACCCCTGACCCTCCTCCAGGGACCCCTGACCCATTTCCGGAGACCCCTGACCCATTTCCATGGACCCCTGACCCATTTTATGGACTCCAACCCATCTCCATGGACTTCTGACCCATCTCCATGGACCCCAGACCCATTTCCAGAGACCCCTGACCCATTTCCAGAGACCCCTGACCCATTTCCATGGACATTTGACCCATTCCAGTGACCCCTGACCCATTTCCAGTGACCACTGGCTCATTTTCAGGGACCCCTGACCCATTTCCATGGACCCTCAACCCATTCCCAGGGACCCCCGACCCATTTCCAATTCACCCCACAGTGGGATGAGACCCCGGAGAGGGAAATTTAATCCAGGGAATGGAGGAGATGGGGTGAACCCACCTTTCCCCGGGGGATTCTCCGCTAAAAATCCCAAGAGGAGACAACATCACCTCCCATCCCACCTTTTTTTCCCCCAGAATAATCCCAAAAAATTCATTTCCTGGCCCAACTCACCCGTTTTTCCTTCAGGGATGAAAAGGAGGAGGAAAAAATGGAGATAAAAGATGGAAACTTTCATTTTCCCCATGGCGGCTCCTCCACCGGCACCATGCCAGAGCCGGAACGCGCTCGGAGCCGACGGTGACGCGGGAAGAAACGATGGGAAAGGAACCTTTGACCCCGGAGCTGGGAAGGGACCAAACCTCCCACCCTCGTCGGTGACGCAGCCATGGAGTGGCCAAAGCTCTTCCAGGACCATCAGGAACCCCGTGGAGACCCCCTGGGTCATGGTTGGGTCATGGTTGGGTCATGGTTGGGTCATGGTTGGGTCATGGTTGGGTCATCATCGTTCACCACTGGGCATCAACAACCAAACCCCACCCCAAGAGGAGACTCGGGTGGTCAAAACCAACATCCCAAACCCTTCCAAAATCCCCTGAGGGAAATTGGGGACCCCCTGGAGACCCCCCACCCCTCAGGACCAACCCCAAACTCTTTGGCCGCCCTTTTCTTGCTTTTCCAGCCGCTCCCGCGCAGCCGGCGGGTGGTGACGGCGCTTTTTCCACCCAGAAAACAAACATCTCTTTTTTTCCAGAGCTCTGGGAGCGGTGGGAAGGGTGGGAATTGGAATTTTGGGGTGGCAGGAGGTCAGATTTTATTGGATTAGGGGGTTCCGCCCCGCCGGTGTTTGGCAAAGGGGCGTTTTGTGGGATTTGTTCCTTCTCCGGTGGCGGTTGGGTCCTTGTGCGTTGGTTTCGGTCCTGGTTGGTTGTGTTGGGGTTGGGAATTCCCTCCAAACCCCCTTCGGCCCTCAAACCCCACCCACGACCCCCAAAAATCCCAACTGTGACCCCAAACCTCCAATCTCAACCCCAAAACTCTGATTTTGACGTTCAAACCCCCAAAGCGACGCCCCAAACCCCAAAACCCAACCTGGGCTTCCAAATCCAACCTTGGGCTTTAAAGACTCAACTGTGTCCTCCAGACCCCCAAACTTGACCCCAAAATGCCAATTGTGACCCCAAAACCTCAACCTCAACCCTAAAATTCCCAATCTGGAGCCCCAACCCCCAAACCTCCAATCTGAACATTCAAAACCCCGATCTTAACATCCAAAAATCCCTTTTTTAACCCCAAACTTCAGCCGTGATATCAAATCCCCCAACCCTGACCCCCAAAACCCCAATCTTGACCCCCAAAACCCCCACTGGTGACCCCCAGCCCCAAATTTTGACCCCCAAAGGGGTCATCAGCACTGCCCCCCTTCTTTTGGGGATCCCCCCCCTTTTTCAGGCGATTTTTCAGGAGATGAAATAAATACGTTAATAAATATAATTTCCGTGGAGATGAGGATTTTCCACCTCTGGTGACGCTCCCAAATCTGGATCCAACCCCAAACCCCCCCAAGATGTCCTCTCCAAGGAGAAACCCCCCAAAAAAGAGCATGGGAGGACTTCTCCTCTCTCATAGAGGATCCTGATTCCAGCTTTTTTTTCCCCAAAAATGAGGGTTCCGAGGGCTTCGGTCTTGGGGGGCATCTTGGTCACCCCCTCCCATGTATGGGGGAGGTCACAGGGCTGCTGCACCTTCTGCCACCACCTGAAAAACGAGGAGGGGGCCGAGGGTTAAGGTTTGGGGTCAAAATTGGAGGTTTGGGGTCAAAATTGGAGGTTTGGGGTCAAAATCGGGGTTTTGAAGGTCAAAGTTGTGGTTTGGGGGCATCACAATTGGGGTTTTGGGGGTTAAAGTTGGGGATGTGAGGTCAAGGGTGGGAGTCTGAGTGTCGAGGTTGAGGGTTTGAAGGTCACAATTGGGGGTTTGAAGTTCAAAATTTGGGAATTGGGCTGGAGTTGGGAGTTTGGGTTCAAAATTGGGGAAGTTGGGGTCAAAGTTGGAGGTTTTGGGGTCGTGGTTTTGGTTTTGGGGGTCGAGATGGGGGTTTTGGTGTTGACTTTGGGGTTTTGAGGTCACAGTTTTGGTTTTGGGGGTCTAGATGGGAGTTTTGGGGTTGACTTTGGGGTTTTGAGGTCACAGTTTGGGTTCTGGAGATCGAAATTGGGGTTGTGAGGTCACAGTTTGGGTTTTGGGGGTCGAGATGGGGGTTTTGGGGTTGAGTTTGGGGTTTTGAGGTCACGGTTTGGGTTCTGGAGATCGAAATTGGGGTTGTGAGGTCACAGTTGAGGCCTTGGATATTTTGAGGTGAGTGGTCAAGGTTTCGGGGTCACAGTTTGGGTTTTGGGGTCAAAATTTGGGCTCTGGTCAATCTTAGGCTGAGGACCCCTCCCCAAAACGATGTCACCGCGTCACCCACCGACGCCGGGGGGTCGGCCACCTCCGAGCTGGGCTTGTAGGTGTTGTATCCGTAGGGACCTGCGAGGAGGAAGAGGATGAGGAGGAGGACCACCGTGACCCCATGAGGATTTTGGGTGGATTTTCCCTTTTTCCGGCGATGGTTTCACCGCCCGTTTGGTGTCCCACCTTTCCCGGCGCCGCCGCCTCTGCCGTTGACGTGGTAGATCCCGGTGACGCGGCTGTTGCGACCCCCGTCCGGCCAAGTGTCCTCGGTGGCCGCGCTGTGGAGCCGGAGAAGTTTGAGGGGGCTGGAGGTGGTGGGGTCTCAACCCTCCCACCCCACCCCATGGGGCAAAGCTGTTGAACCCCAAAATTTTGGGTTTTGAGCACCCCGAATCCCCTCCCCGTGACCCCCACCAGGGTTTTCACCTCGGTCCGGGTGATTTGTTCCTCCCTCGGGCCAAGCGGACGGTGAGGACGATGCAGAGGATGAGGAGGATGAGGATGGTCAGGCCCAGCCCCAGCCCCACGCCCAACCCCAGCCCCACTTTGCTGATGTGGGTCTGGCAGCGGTCGCCGGCCGAGAGGTACCAGGGCAGGTCCGGGCAGCTGGAGGGGGAGGGGACAATCATGGGAAGGGTCCTCACCCCCTCCAAGGTGGGCACTGGGGGTGGGATCCTCCAAGGAACCCCCTGGAACCTTCCCTGGAGATCCACCACCGTGACCTTGGGTTGGGGTTGAGGTTTGAGGGGGGTGGTCAAGGGGTTTGGGGGGTCAAGGGTTGAGTTTGAGGGTCAAGGGTTGGGTGTGGGGGTCAAGGGTTGGGGGTTGGGGGTCCGAGGTTGTGTTTGGGGGTCCAGGGTTGGGTGTTGGGGGTCCAGGGTTGAGTTTGGGGGTCCAGGGTTGGGTGTTGGGGGTCAAGGGTTGACTTTGAGGGTCAAGGTTGAGTTTGGTGGTCATGGGCCAGGTGTCGGTGGTCAAGACTTTGGTGTTGGTTTCAAGGGTTGGGTTTGGGGGTCAAGGTTGAGTTTGGGGGTCCAGGGTTGAGTTTGGGGGTCCAGGGTTGGGTGTTGGGGGTCAAGGTTGAGTTTGGGGGTCCAGGGCTGAGTTTGGGGGTCAAGGGTTGGATTTGAGGGTCCAGGGTTGGGTTTGAAGGGCAGGACTTGACAGGACCAAGGCTTGGACCACTGGGGTCAAGGTTTTGGGCTGAAGGTCCAAGTTTTGGGTTCTGGTGGGACCTTGCCCATCAAACACTGGGGAGTTGAAGCCAAGAGCTCAAATTTGGGGTCAAACATTGGGATTCAACTTCTTTGGCCTTGAGGGGACATTTCAGCCCAGGTTGAAGTTCAAGGCCCACCTTAAGGTGGGACCAATGGACATGACCGGGGTGGACTTGGCCAACTCACAAGCACCGGGGCCCGTCCAGGGTGAGCCGGCAGAGCCCGCGGTGGCAGTCGAAGGAGCCGGGGACGTTGAGGGTGCAGTTGGTGACGCAGAGGAGCCCGTTGGCCGTGCGGTACGGGAAGTAGAACCGGCTGAAGTTGGCCGGCGCGTGCTTCCGGCAGAGCTCTGGAGAAGCCAAACCCCGGTCAAGAGTCCCCCTGTCCCCACCCCACCCCCCGTGGTGTCCTCAGGTGTCCCCGGGCCGCACTCACCGGTGGCGTTGAGCGCCAGCGTGGCGGCTCTGGTGGCTCTGGCGGAGGTGGCGGTGAAGCAGAGCCCGTCTGGGAGAGGGGAGAGCACGAGGTGGTCATGGGGGGTCACCAGAGATGGTGAGGAGCAGGTGGGGGTCACCTACCGGCCGAGGTGCTGCAGTTGTGGGGTTGGGACGCGGCGTTGGCCACCGCCAGCAGCTCCAGGGCTCGGCGCTCCAGGCTGGCGGTGCCGGGCAGGGGCCGCAGATGGACGCGGAAATTCACCACGACGCTGCCGCGGCTGCGAGGAGAAGGGCTGGGGCTTGAGGGCTTGGGGGTCCTCAGCTGCCACATCCCATCCCGTCCCATCCCATCCCAGATGTTCCTCACCCATCCCAGATGTTCCTCACCCATCCCAGATGTTCCTCACCCATCCCAGGTGTTCCTCACCCATCCCAGAGGTTTTTCTCTATCCCACCCCACTCCATGGATCCCATCTCATGGATCCCATCCCGTCCCATCCCATCCCATCCCTTCCCATCCCAGATGTTCCTCACCCATCCCAGATGTTCCTCACCCATCCCAGATGTTCCTCACCCATCCCAGAGGTTATTCTCCATCCCATCCCACCCCATGGTTTCCATCTCATGGATCCCATCCCATCCCAGATGTTCCTCACCCATCCCAGATGTTCCTCATCCATCCCAGATGTTCCTCACCCATCCCAGAGGTTTTTCTCCATCCCATCCCACCCCATGGATCCCATCTCATGGATCCCATCTCATGGATCCCATACCAGATGTTCCTCACCCATCCCAGATGTTCCTCATCCATCCCAGAGGTTTTTCTCCATCCCATCCCACCCCATGGATCCCATCTCATGGATCCCATCCCAGATGTTCCTCACCCATCCCAGATGTTCCTCATCCATCCCAGAGGTTTTTCTCCATCCCACCCCACCCCATGGATCCCATCTCATGGATCCCATCCCATCCCACCCCATCCCATCTCATGGATACCATCCCATCCCAGATGTTCCTCACCCATCCCAGATGTTCCTCACCCATCCCAGAGGTTTTTCTCCATCCCATGGATCCCATGAATCCCATCCCATCCCATCTCCATCGCCATCATCTCCATCTCCATCTCCATCTCCATCTCCATCTCCATCTCCATCTCCATCTCCATCTCCATCTCCATCTCCATCTCCATCTCCATCTCCATCTCCATCCCATGGATCCCATGGACCCCATCTCACCCCATCCCACCCCTGGTCCCTCGCCCACCTCAGGCTCAGGACGCTGATCCCGCGGTAGCCGGACACGTTCCGGTAGATCCCGTCCATCTGGGGACAGAGGGACACGGGTCACCTGTGAGGTTCTCAGGTGCTCCCTTGGGGTGGAACCTTGGGGTGGTCCCAGGGGTCCTTTGGGAGGGTCCTGGGGGTCTTTTGGGATGGTCCTGGGGGTCGCTTAGGGTGGTCCTGAGGGTCCCTAGGGGTGTCCCCTTAGGGTGGTCCTGGGGGTCCTTGTAGTGGAACCTTGGGGTGATCCTGCGGGTCCTTCGGATGGACACCTGGGATGGACCCTTGGGGTGGACCGAGGTGTCCTTGGTGGATCCCTTGGGATGGTTCCTTGGGGTGATCCTGGGGGTCCCTTGGGACGGACCCTTGGGATGGACCCTTGGAACTTGGGATGGACCTTTGGGATGGAACTTGGGATGGAACCTTGGAACTTGGGATGGAACTTGGGATGGAACCTTGGAACTTGGGATGGACCTTTGGGGTGGAACTTGGAATGGACCTTTGGGGTGGAATTTGGGATGGACCCTTGGGATGGAACCTTGGAACTTGGGATGGACCTTTGGGGTGGAACTTGGGGTGGACACTTGGGATGGACCCTTGGAACTTGGGATGGACCCTTGGGATGTAACCTTGGAACTTGGGATGGACATTTGGGATGGAACTTGGGATGGACCCGTGGGATGGAACCTTCGAACTTGGGGTGGACCTTTGGGATGGAAATTGAGATGGACCTTTGGGATGGAGCCTTGGAATTTGGGATGGACATTTGGGATGGAACCTTGGAACTTGGGATGGACTTTTGGGGTGGAACTTGGGATGGACCCTTGGGATGGAACCTTGGGATGGACCTTTGGGGTGGAACTTGGGATGGACACTTGGGATGGAACCTTCAAACTTGGGATGGACCTTTGGGGTGGAACTTGGGGTGGACCTTTGGGGTGGAACTTGGGATGGACACTTGGGGTGGAACTTGGGATGGACACTTGGGATGGAACCTTGGAACTTGGGATGGACCTTTGGGGTGGAACTTGGGATGGACACTTGGGATGGACACTTGGGATGGACCCTTGGGATGGAACCTTGGGATGGACACTTGGGATGGACCCTTGGGATGGACCTTTGGGATGGAACTTGGGATGGACACTTTGGATGGACCCTTGGGATGGACCCTTGGGACGGTTCCTTGAGGTGACCCGGGGGTCCCTTGGAGTGTCCCCAGCCCAGCAGGTCCCACCACGGCCTCTCACCGTCCGGCTGAACTCCTCGGCGAAGCGCCGGTGGCCGGGGGACGCGGCGTCCCTCATGTCCTCCGAGAAGTCCCGGTTGGTGACACGCGCCATCATCGTCACGGAGGGACCCAATTCTGTGGGCACGGGGCGTGAGGGTGACACGGGGACACCTCGGAGGGGACAGGGGGTCACGGGTGGGTGTGTCCCCACCGCTCACCTGCCGTCAGGTTGATGGTGGTGGCACCGAACTCGCAGCGGGGACCGTCCATGTTGGGGGGACACAGACACGCCGTGCCCATCCAGAACCCCCCGTTCAGGCACGGGTCTGTGGGGGACACGAGGTGGTGGAGACCACGGCGAGGTCACCAGGACCCCCTGATCCACCTCCCAGTTCCACCCAGTTGGGTCCACCATCACCTCATCTTCAGTTTTGGGGTGAAAACCACGAAAACACCAATTTCTGGTGGCCCACCACCGCACCCATCCTTGGGGTGTCCTCCTGGGTGGGGGGCAACACCCCAAAAATCCCCATGGATTTGGGGCAGAAGGTCTTCCCACCCCAGGCAGAGCCACCATCCCGGTTCCACCATCACCTCATCCTCAATTTTGGGGTGAAAAGCACAAAACCTCCAATTTCTGGTGCCACCACCACACCCATCTTTGGGGTGTCCTCCTGGATGAGGGGCAACACCCCAAAAATCCCCATGGATTTGGGGTGGAGGGTCTTCTCACCCCAGGCAGAGCCACCATCCCAGTTCCACCATCACCGCACCCTCAATTTTGGGGTAAAAACCACAAAACCTCCAATTTCTGGTGCCCCATCATCGCACCCCCAATTTTGGGGTGAAAACCACAAAAACACCAATTTCTGGTGGCACCACCACCACACCCATCCTTGGGGTGTCCTCCTGGGTGGGGGCAACACCCCAAAAATCCCCATGGATTTGGGGTGGAGGGTCTTCCCACCCCAGCCCAAAGCCACCAACCTCTGGTGGTGGGCACGGTGGTGGTGGTGGTGGTTCTCCTTGGGGTGTCCTCCTGGGTGGGGGACAACACCCCCAAAAAATCCCCATGGATTTGGGGTGGAGGGTCTTCCCACCCCAGGCAGAGCCACCATCCCAGTTCCACCATCACCTCACCCCCAGTTTTGGGGTAAAAACCACAAAAACCCCAATTCCTGGTGCCACCACCACCACACCCATCCTTGGGGTGTCCTCCTGGGTGGAGAGCAACACCCCCAAAATCCCCATGGATTTGGGGCAGAAGGTCTTCCCAACCCAGGCAGAGCCACCATCCCAGTTCCACCATCACCTCATCCTCAGTTTTGGGGTGAAAACCACAAAAACACCAATTTCTGGTGGCCCACCACACCCATCCTTGGGGTGTCCTCCTGGGTGGAGAGCAACACCCCCAAAATCCCCATGGATTTGGGGCAGAAGGTCTTCCCACCCCAGGCAGAGCCACCATCGCAGTTCCACCACCACCGCACCCCCAATTTTGGGGTGAAAAGCACAAAAACCCCAATTCCTGGTGCCACCACCACACCCATCCTTGGGGTGTCCTCCTGGGTGGGGGCAACACCCCAAAAATCCCCATGGATTTGGGGTGGAGGGTCTTCCCACCCCAGCCCAAAGCCACCAACCTCTGGTGGTGGGCACGGTGGTGGTGGTGGTGGTTCTCCTTGGGGTGTCCTCCTGGGTGGGGGACAACACCCCCAAAAAATCCCCATGGATTTGGGGTGGAGGGTCTTCCCACCCCAGGCAGAGCCACCATCCCAGTTCCACCACCACTGCACCCCCAATTTTGGGGTGAAAACCACAAAACCTCCAATTTCTGGTGCCACCACCACCACACCCATCCTTGGGGTGTCCTCCTGGGTGGGGGGCAACACCCCAAAAAATCCCCATGGATTTGGGGTGGAGGGTCTTCCCACCCCAGTCCAAATCCACCAACCTCTGGTGGTGGGCATGGTGGTGGTGGTGGTGGTTCTCCTTGGGGTGTCCTCTTGGGTGAGGGGCAACACCCCAAAAATCCCCATGGATTTGGGGTGGAGGGTCTTCCCACCCCAGTCCAAAGCCACCAACCTCTGGTGGTGGGCACGGTGGTGGTGGTGGTTCTCCTGGTGCTTCGGGCCGTGGCTCTGGTCCGGCGCGGCGTCCTCGTGGTGGGGGTGGTGGTGGTGGGTCTGGGGTCTTCACAGCGGGGTCCGGAGAAGCCGTGGGGACAGTAGCACTGGGTGCCCACGGCGGTGCCGCCGTGCCGACAGGCGGTGGCCGGGTCGGGGGTGGCACAGCGAGGTCCCGTCCGGCCGGGGGGACACACGCAGCGGTGGCCCACGGCGGTGCTGCCGCCGGCGCAGCGGTCGGTGGGGTCGGGGGTCTCGCAGGTGGGGCCGGAGTAGCCGGGGGGACACAGGCAGCGGGTCCGGTTGGCCACGCCGCCGTTGCGGCACACGACTGGAAGTGGTGGGGACAAGGACATGGTGAGGGGACACCATGGGTGGAGGGGCTTTGTTCATGGGAGGAGAACCTTGAGGAGACCCCCACCCCAGGAGACCCCAGAACTTCCATCCTCATCTTCCTCCCCACCCCAGGAGACCCTCAGGAAGGAGATCCCACCCCAAGACCTCCATCCTCCTCTTCCTCCCCACCTCAGGAAGAAGATCCCACCTCAGGAGCTCCATGGGAAGGAGACCCCCACCCCAGGAGACCCTCAGGAAGGAGACCCCCACCCCAGGAGCTCCATGAGAAGGAGACCCCCACCCCAGGAGACCCCAGAACATCCATCCTCATCTTCCTCCCTACCCCAGGAGACCCTCAGGAAGGAGATCCCACCTCAAGACCTTCCTCCTCCTCTTCCTCCCCACTCCAGGAGACCCTCAGGAAGAAGATCCCCACCCCAGGAGCTCCATGAGAAGGAGACCTCCACCCCAGAAGATTCATGGGAAGGAGACTCCCACCCCAGGACACCCCAGAACATCCATCCTCCTCTTCCTCCCCACCCCAGGAGACCCTCAGGAAGGAGATCCCACCCCAAGACCTCCATCCTCATCTTCCTCCCCACCCCAGGAGACCCTCAGGAAGGAGATCCCCACCTCAGGAGCTCCATGAGAAGGAGACCTCCACCCCAGGACATCCCAGAACCTCCATCCTCATCTTCCTCCCCACCCCAGAAGACCCTCAAGAAGGAGACCCCCACCCCAGGAGCTCCATGGGAAGGAGACCCCCACCCCAGGAGACCCTCAGGAAGAAGATCCCACCTCAGGAGCTCCATGAGAAGAAGACCCCCACCCCAGGAGATCCATGAGAAGGAGACCCCCACCCCAGAACACCCCAGAACCTCCATCCTCATCTTCCTCCCCACCCCAGGAGACCCTCAGGAAGGAGACCCCTACCCCAGGAGCTCCATGAGAAGGAGACCCCCACCCCAGGAGACCCTCCTGACCCCAGAGAGGACACCCCACCCCTGTGGCCCCCCAGGACACCCACCGGCCGGGGGTCTGGCGCCGTGTGGGAGGAAGAAGCAGATGGTGGCCATGGTGGGGGCAGTGGAGCTGCTGAAGAAGTCCCCGGTGGTCCCAGCGGAGACGTTGGCCAGTGCCCTGGTGGCTTCGGTGGCGTTGGGCGAGCTCTGGGTGACATCCAGGATGGTGTTGGTGGCATTGGGTGGGGCTGGCGTTGAGGTGACCTCAGCAGGGGTGACGGAGAAGGTGGACGGGGTGTGGCTCTCCAGGGTGGTGGCCATGGTGTCACTTTCCAGGGTGGTGGCCCTGGTGTCACTTTCCAGGGTGGTGTCCCTGGTCTGGTTCTCCACGGCCCTGGTGCTTCCTTCCATGGTGGTCACACTGGTGTCACCTCTCAAGGTGGTGGCCCTGCTGTTGTTCCCCACGGCCGTGGTGTTCCTTGCCCTGGTGGTGGCCCTGCTGTGGCTTCCCAGGTGTCCTGGTGGCACCGTCACGGTGGCACTTTCCACAGTGGTGGCCCTGGTGTCACTTACCATGGTGGCCACTGGTGTGGCCTCAGTGTCACCTTCCATGGGGGTGGCCTCGGTGTCACCCTCCATGGGGGTGGCCTCCGTGTCACCTTCCATGACCGTGGTGTCACCATCCATGGCCGTGGTGTCACCCTCCATGGCCGTGGTGTCACCTTCCAGGAGGTCTGACCGAGTGACGGCGGTGTCACCGTCCACGGCTGTGGTCTCACCCTCCATGGTGGTGGCCCTGGCGTGGCTCCTCGTGGGCGAGGCCGTGACGTTTCTCACCCGGCGCGCCGGCAGCATCGGCGTGGTGGTGGCCATGGGGACACTTCCCCTGACCCTGGTGGCCCTCTCGGTGATGGTGACCATGTCATGGTCAGTGCCGGCCACTCCATGGCTGACCGTGGTGGCGCCGAACTCTTTGTCCCTCTCCATGATGGTCACCACGTCATGGTCAGTGCCGGCCACTCCATGGCTGACCTCTGTGGTGGCAGTGACCTCTGTGTCCCTCTCGGTGATGGTCACCACGTCATGGTTGGTGCCATCCACCCTATGAGTGACCGTGGTGGCAGAGACCTCTGTGTCCCTCTCGGTGATGGTCACCACATCATGGTCAGTGCCGGCTCTGACCTCTGTGTCCCTCTTGGTGATGGTGACCACGTCATGGTCAGTACCGGCCACCCCATGGCTGACCGTGGTGGCAGTGACCTCTGTGTCCCTCTCCATGATGGTCACCACATCATGGTCAGTGCCGGCCACTCCATGGCTGACCTCTGTGGTGGCAGTGACCTCTGTGTCCCTCTTGGTGGTGGTCACCACGTCGTGGTTGGTGCTGACCACCCCATGGCTGACCGCGGTGTCACCAACCACAGCGGTGACAATGACGTTCCTTCCCACGCTGCCACCACTGGTGGTGGCATCCACAGCACCACGTCCCACGCTGGTGGCACTGCCCACCTCGGGTCTGACCGTGACGTTCCTCGATGCCACATCCGTGGTGCCACCTCCAGCGGTGGTGACCTCCGTGGTGCCACCTCCAGCGGTGGTGACCATCACCGTGTCGCTCATCCCCACCGTGTCACCGCCGTACACCTTCTCCATGGCCGTGGTGGGACCTGTGCTGGTGCACTCGCACCGCGGTCCCCACGCCGTGGTGGGACACCGGCACGTCCCCTTCTCCAAAGTGCCACCATTGAGGCACGGCCCGAGCTCCTCCATCTCCTGGCAGGTGTCCCCACGGAACCCCGGTGGGCACACGCACATTGTCCCGAAGGCGGTGGCCCCGTTGTGACAGGCGCTGGTGGGGTCGCGGCGCTGGCACCGGGGTCCCCCAAACCCCGGGGGGCAGTAGCAGGAGGTCCCCACGGCGGTGCCACCGTTGCGACAGGCGCTGGTGGGGTCGGGGGTCTCGCAGCGGTGGCCGGAGTGACCGGGGGGACAAACGCAGCCGGAGCCCACCGCGGTGCCACCGTTGGCGCAGGGGGCTGCGAGGGACAGGAGGGTGTGGGGTGGGTGGGAATGGGGGTGTCAGAATTTGGGGAGGGGGCTGGGGGGTGTCCCCAAATTCGGGGAGGGGGCTGGGGGTCTGTCCCCTAATTGAGGGAGGGGGCTGGGGGGGTGTGTCCGAATTTGGGGAGGGGGCTGGGGGGTGTCCGAATTGGGGAGGGGGCTGGGGGGTGTCCGAATTGGGGAAGGGGGCTGGAGGATGGACCCAAACTGGAAAAGGGACACAAGAGTTTGTCCCTAAATTGGGGGAGGGGGCTGGGGGGTGTAACTAAATTGGGGGAGGGGCTGGGGGGTGTAACTAAATTGGGGGAGGGGGCTGGGGGTCTGTCCCCAAACTGGAAAAGGGACACAAGAGTATGTCCCTAAATTGGGGGAGGGGGCTGGAGGATGGACCCAAACTGGAAAAAGGACACAAGAGTTTGTCCCTAAATTGGGGGAGGGGGCTGGGGGGTGTAACTAAATTGGGGGAGGGGCTGGGGGTCTGTCCCCAAACTGGAAAAGGGACACAAGAGTATGTCCCTAAATTGGGGGAGGGGGCTGGAGTCTGTCCCCAAATTCGGGGAGGGGGCTGGGGGGTGTCTGAATTGGGGGAGGGGGCTGGGGGGTGTAACTAAATTGGGGGAGGGGGCTGGAGGATCGACCCAAACTGGACAAGGGACAAAAGGGTTTGTCCCAAAATTCGGGGAGGGGGCTGGGGGGTGTAAATAAATTCGGGGAGGGGGCTGGAGGGTGTCCCTAAATTGGGGGAGGGGGCTGGGGGTCTGTCCCCTAATTGAGGGAGGGGGCTGGGGGGTGTCTGAATTGGGGGAGGGGGCTGGGGGTCTGTCCCCAGATTGGAGGAGGGACACAAGGGTCTGTCCCCAAATTCGGGGAGGGGGCTGGGGGGTGTAACTAAATAGGGGGAGGGGGCTGGGGGTCTGTCCCCAAACTGGAGAAGGGACACAAGAGTGTGTCCCCAAATTGGGGGAGGGGGCTGGGGGGGTGTAACTAAATTGAGGGAGGGGGCTGGGGGTCTGTCCCCAAACTGGAGAAGGGACACAAGGGTCTGTCCCCAAACTGGGTGAGGGGGCTGGGGGGTTTGTCCCCTAATTGAGGGAGGGGGCTGGGGGGTGTAACTAAATTGGGGGAGGGGGCTGGGGGGTGTGCCCAAACTGGAAAAGGACACAAGGGTTTGTCCCTAAATTGGGGGAGGGGGCTGGGGGGTGTCCGAATTGGGGGAGGGGGCTGGGGGGTGTGCCCAAATTGGGGGAGGGTCTGGGGGTCTGTCCCCTAATTGGGGGAGGGTCTGGGGGTCTGTCCCCTAATTGGGGGAGGGGGCTGGGGGTCTGTCCCCAAACTGGAAAAGGGACACAAGGGTTTGTCTCCAAATTCGGGGAGGGGACTGGGGGTCTGTCCCCAAACTGGGAAAGGGAACTGGGGGTCTGTCCCCAAACTGGGGGAGGGAACTGGGGGTTTGTCCCCAAACTGGGGGAGGGACACAAAATCTGTCCCCAAACTGGGAAAGGGAACTGGGGGTCTGCCCCCAAACTGGGAAAGGGAACTGGGGGTCTGTCCCCAAACTGGAAAGGGACACAAGGGTCTGTCCCCAAACTGGGGGAGGGAACTGGGGGTCTGTCCCCAAACTGGTGGAGGGACACAAAATCTGTCCCCAAACTGGAAAAGGGAACTGGGGGTCTGTCCCCAAACTGGGGGAGGGACACAAAAGTCTGTCCCCAAACTGGAAAGGGACCCAAGGGTCTGTCCCCAAACTGGGAAAAGGGAACTGGGGGTCTGTCCCCAAACTGGAAAAGGGACCCAAGGGTCTGTCCCCACCCCTGCAGTGGCACCCGGGGGTCCACCCCCGCTCCCCATGGATCAGTGTCACCCACCCCATCCCCCTCAGGAGAGGACCCACAAGTCGGGGGGGGACATCGGGGTGTGACCCCCAAAATCTGCTCCTTGAGGACCAGAACCCCCATCCCAAAACGGGCAGAGGGGAGGGGACACCCCCAGGGAGCACCCTGGTGGCACCCAAAAATGTGCATTGGGTGCTCCAAGCTCATCGCCGAGAATCCCCAAAAAGAGCCAAAACCCCAAAAATTCCCAAAAAAGGGAATTCTGGAGGTGTCAGGATGGAGATGCCTCCACCTCACCCCCGTCTCACCTGGCAGAGCCTCCGAGGGGATGAAGAGGAGGAGGAGGATGAAGATGAAGACGCTGCCACCCAACTCCATCCTCGGCCGATCCCGGAGCGGCGACTGAGGCGGATCCGGCGACCGACGGGACTTTGTGGCCCGAATCCGTCACCGCAAAGTTGGGCAGCGCCGGTAAATAATTCCCTGAGTCACCAATTTTTATCAAACCTCTGGAAAAGATAAAAAATATTTAAATAATTAAAATAAAAAGGGGCGTGAGAAGAGCCGGTGAACATTCCCCAAGGAATTCCAAACTGGCCGGACAACTCCGGAGCGGCACCGCCGGCCCGGCCCCGGCGCCGGTGCTGATAAGATATGGGGGGTGGGCACTTCCCTCGTTCTGGGGCGGTGCCGCCGTCCCCAAAAGTCCTGGAGATGTTGGAGCCGGGAACGGGGGAGGTTGGGTTGGGTTGGGTTGGGTTGGTTGGGTTGGGTTGGTTGGGTTGGGTTGGTTGGGTTGGGTTGGGTTGGGTTGGTTGGGTTGGTTGGGTTGGGTTGGGTTGGGTTGAATCACCGCCGGGTGACGGCGACGTGTCCCCTCCCACCCATGGGTGTGGGGTTTTGGGGTGGGGTTTTGGGGTCTCCAGGGGGTCCCCTGGTGGGATTTGGGGTGGGTTGGGTTGGGTTGGTTGGGTTGGGTTGGGTTGGGTTGGGTTGGGTTGGTTGGGTTGAGTTGGTTGGGTTGGGTTGGGTTGGGTTGGGTTGGGTTGGGTTGAGTCACCGCCGGGTGACGGCGACGCGTCCCCTCCCACCCATGGGTGCGGGGTTTTGGGGTGGGGAGGGGGTCCCCAGAGGGGTCCTCTGGTGGGATTTGGGGTGGTTGGGTTGGTTGGGTTGGTTGAGTTGGGTTGGGTTGGGTTGAGTTGGGTTGGGTTGGGTTGGTTGAGTTGGGTTGGGTTGGTTGGGTTGGGTTGGGTTGAGTTGGGTTGGGTTGGGTTGGTTGGGTTGGTTGGGTTAAGTTGGGTTGAGTCACCGCCGGGTGACGGCGACGCGTCCCCTCCCACCCATGGGTGCGGGGTTTTGGGGTGGGGTTTTGGGGTCTCCAGGGGGGTCCCCTGGTGGGATTTGGGGTAGTTGGGTTGGGTTGGGTTGGTTGGGTTGGGTTGGTTCGGTTGGGTTGGGTGGGTTGGGTTGGTTGGGTTGGGTTGGGTTGGGTTGGTTGGTTGGGTTGGTTGGGTTGGGTTGGGTTGGGTTGGGTTGGTTGGGTTGGTTGGGTTGGGTTGAGTTGGGTTGGGTTGGTTGGGTTGGGTTGAGTCACCGCCGGGTGATGGTGACGTGTCCCCTCCCACCCATGGGTGCAGGGTTTTGGGGTGGGGAGGGGGTCCTCGGGGGGTCCCCTGGTGGGATTTGGGGTGGTTGGGTTGGTTGGGTTGGTTGGGTTGGGTGGGTTGGGTTGGTTGGGTTGGGTTGGGTTGGTTGGGTTGGGTTGGTTGGGTTGGTTGGGTTGGGTGGGTTGGGTTGGTTGGGTTGGTTGGGTTGGGTTGGGTTGAGTTGAGTCACCGCCGGGTGACGGCGACACGTCCCCTCCCACCCATGGGTGCGGGGTTTTGGGGTGGGGAGGGGGTCCTCAGAGGGGTCCCCTGGTGGGATTTGGGGAGGTTGGGTTGGGTTGGTTGGGTTGGGTTGGTTGGGTTGAGTTGGGTTGGGTTGGGTTGGTTGAGTTGGGTTAGGTTGGGTTGGGTTGGGTTGGGTTGGTTGGGTTGGGTTGGGTTGAGTCACCGCCGGGTGACGGCGACGCGTCCCCTCCCACCCATGGGTGCAGGGTTTTGGGGTGGGGAGGGGGTCCCCAGAGGGGTCCCCTGGTGGGATTTGGGTTGGTTGAGTTGGGTTGGGTTGGGTTGGGTGGGTTGGTTGGGTTGGTTGGGTTGGGTGGGTTGGGTTGGGTTGGGTGGGTTGGGTTGGTTGGGTTGGGTGGGTTGGGTTGGGTTGGTTGGGTTGGGTTGGGTTGGGTTGGTTGGGTTGAGTTGGGTTGGGTTGGGTTGGGTTGGGTTGGGTTGGGTTGAGTTGGGTTGGGTTGGTTGGGTTGAGTTGGGTTGGGTTGGGTTGGTTGGGTTGGGTTGGGTTGGGTTGGGTTGGGTTGGTTGGGTTGGGTTGGGTTGGGTTGGTTGGGTTGGGTTGGGTTGGGTTGGGTTGGGTTGGGTTGGTTGGGTTGGTTGGGTTAGTTGGGTTGGGTTGGGTTGGGTTGGGTTGGGTTGGGTTGGTTGGGTTGGGTTGGGTTGGTTGGGTTGGGTTGGGTTGGGTTGAGTCACCGCCGGGTGACGGCGACGCGTCCCCTCCCACCCGTGGGTGCGGGGTTTTGGGGTGGGGAGGGGGTCCCCAGAGGGGTCCCCTGGTGGGATTTGGGGTGGTTGGGGTGGTTGGTTGGGTTGTCTCACCTTCCTGGGGTGTCCCAGTATGCCCCAGTATGTCCCAGTATGCCCCAGTATGTTCCAGTATGTCCCAGTATATCCCAGTATGTCCCAGTTTGTTCTGGGTGCCAACTGTTCCTTGGGGTGTCCCAGTATGTCCCAGTATGTCCCAGTTTGGTCAGGGTGCTTTTTGGGGGTGTCCCAGTATGTTCCAGTTTGTTCTGGGTGCTCCTTGGGTGTCCCAGTATGTCCCAGTATGTCCCAGTTTGTTTTGGGTGCCACCTGCTCCCAGTGCCTCCCAGTCCATCCCAGTGCCTCCCAGTCCCTCCCAGTATGTCCCAGTTTGCTCTGGGTACCACCTGCTCCTTGGGCTGTCCCAGTATGTCCCAGTGCTCCCCAGTATGTCCCAGTGTGTCCCAGTATGTCCCAGTGTGTCCCAGTTTGGTCAGGGTGCCACCTGCTCCTTGGGCTGTCCCAGTATGTCCCAGTATGTCCCAGTATGTCCCAGTATGTCCCAGTTTGTTCTGGGTGCTTTTGGGGGGTGTCCCAGTATGTCCCAGTATGTCCCAGTATGTCCCAGTATGTCCCAGTATGTCCCAGTTTGTTCTGGGTGCTTTTGGGGGGTGTCCCAGTATGTCCCAGTATGTCCCAGTATGTCCCAATGCCTCCCAGTATGCCCCAGTATGTCCCAGTTTGGTCTGGGTGCTCCTTGGGTGTCCCAGTATGTCCCAGTATGTCCCAGTATGTCCCAGTTTGGTCAGGGTGCCACCTGCTCCCAGTGCCTCCCAGTCCATCCCAGTGTCTCCCAGTCCCTCCCAGTATGTCCCAGTTTGGTCTGGGTGCTCCTTGGGCTGTCCCAGTATGTCCCAGTATCTCCCAGTATGTCCCAGTATGTCCCAGTTTGGTCTGGGTGCTTTTTGGGGGTGTCCCAGTATGTCCCAGTATGTCCCAGTATGTCCCAGTATGTCCCAGTATGTCCCAGTTTGGTCTGGGTGCTTTTTGGGGGTGTCCCAGTATGTTCCAGTATGTCCCAGTATGTCCCAGTATGTTCTGGGTGCTTCTTGGGTTGTCCCAGTATGTCCCAGTATGCCCCAGTATGTCGTCCCAGTATGTTCCAGTGCCTCCCAGTATGTCCCAGTATGACCCAGTATGTCCCAGTTTGGTCTGGGTGCTTTTTGGGGATGTCCCAGTATGTCCCAGTATGTCCCAGTTTGTTCTGGGTGCCCCCTGCTCCCAGTCCGTCCCAGTCCCTCCCAGTCCGTCCCAGTCCCTCCCAGTCCCTCCCAGTCCCTCCCAGTCCGTCCCAGTCCCTCCCAGTCCCATAACTCCCCCCCACCCCCAAACTGCGGCAATTCACACAAATCAAACCAACAAATCGATAATTTATTATCAATACATCGATTATTACTATAAATAAATACGGGGGAGGGGCAGGAAAAGGGGGCGGGGCTCCTGCCCCTCCCCCCCCCCCCCAAAAAATGGATTTTTGGGGGGCTTCAACCCCCCCCCGGGGACCCCCCGGGCTCTGCCCAGGGTGGGGGTGGGGCTTCATCACCCCAAAGAAATAAATATTGAGGGGTTCGTCCCCCAAATCCCACAGAATTCCCCCAAAATCCCCCAAAATCCCTCAAAATTCAATTCCCCCAAAATCCCCCAAAATCCCCCAAAATCCCCCCAAAATCCCCCAAAATTCCCCCAAAATCCCCAAAATCCCCCAAAATTCCCCCAAATTCCCCCAAAATCCCCCAAAATTCAATTCCCCAAAATTCCCCCAAAATCCCCCAAAATCCCCAAAATTCCCCCAAAATTCCCCCAAAATTCCCCCAAAATCCCCCAAAATCCCCCAAAATTCAATTCCCCCAAAATCCCCCAAAATTACCCCAAAATCCCCCGAAATTCCCCCAAAATCCCCCAAAATCCCCCAAAATTCCCTCAAAATTCAATTCCCCTAAAATTCCCCCAAAATTCCCCCAAAATCCCCCAAAATTCCCCCAAAATTCCCCCAAAATCCCCCAAAATTCCCTCAAAATTCAATTCCCCTAAAATTCCCCCAAAATTCCCCCAAAATCCCCCAAAATTCCCCAAAATTCCCCCCAAAATCCCCCAAAATCCCCCAAAATCCCCCAAAATTCCCCCAAAATCCCCCAAAATTACCCCAAAATCCCCCCCCAAACCCCAACCCCGAGGGTCTCGCCCGGCCCCTGGCACGTCCCGCGCGCCGGAGCAAACTGGGAGTTACTGGGAGTTACTGGGAGTTACTGGGAGCTACTGGGAGGTGGTCCCGATTCTCACATGGGTTTGGGGGGTCTGTCGTGGGGTTTGGGGATCTTCTGGTCCACATCGAGGTCCCCTCATTGGGGTTGGGGTCTTCTGGTCCGGGTTGGGGTCTCCTGGTTGGGGTTGGGGTCTCCTGGGTGGGGTCAGGGTCTTCTGGTCCATGTTGGGGTCTCCTCCTTGGGGTTGGGGTCTTCTGGTCCAGGTCAATGTCCCCTGGTTTGGGTTGGGGTCTTCTGGTCCATGTTGGGGTCTCCTCATTGGGGTCAGGGTCTTCTGGTCCAGGTCAATGTCCCCTCATTGGGGTTTGGGTGTCCTCCTTGGGGTTGGGGTCTCCTGGTCCATGTTGGGGTCTCCTCATTGGGGTTGGGGTCTTCTGGATGGGGTCAGGGTCTTCTGGTCCATGTTGGGGTCTCCTTATTTGGGTTGGGGTCTCCTGGTCTCTGTTGGGGTCTCCTGGTTGGGGTTGGGGTTGCCTCATTTGGGTTGGGGTCTTCTGGTCCAGGTCAATGTCCCCTCATTGGGGTTGGGGTCTCCTCATTGGGGTTGGGGTCTTCTGGTCCCTGTTGGAGTCTCCTGGTTGGGGTTGGGGTCTTCTGGTTGGGGTCAGGGTCCACTCATTGGGGTTGGGGTCTCCTCATTGGGGTTGGGGTCTTCTGGTCCATGTTGGGGTCTCCTTGTTGGGGTCTCCTCACTGGGATTGGGGTCTTCTAGTCCATGTTGGGGTCCCCTCATTAGGGTTGGGGGTCTCTTCATTGGGGCTGGGGTCTCCTGGTCCATGTTGGGGTCTCCTCACTGGGGCTGATGTCCCCTCCTTGGGGTCTTCTGGTCCATGTTGGGGTCTCCTCATTGGAGTTGGGGTCCCCTCCTTGGGGTTGATGTCCCCTGCTTGGGGTTGGGGTCTCCTGGTCCATGTTGGGGTCTCCTTGTTGGGGTCTTCCCCTGGGGGTTGGGGTCTCCTCATCGGGGTCGATGTCCCTCACTGGGGTCGATGTCCCCCCTTTGGGGTCGATGTCCCCTCACTGGGGCCGATGTCCCCTCCGTGGGGTTGGGGGTCTCCTGGTCCATGTTGGGGTCTCCTCACTGGGGCCGGTGTCCCCTCCTTGGGGTTGGGGTCTTCTGGTCCTGGTTGGGGTCTCCTTGTTGGGGTCTCCTCATCGGGGTCAATGTCCCTCACCGGGGTCGATGTCTCCTCGTGGTGCTCCGGGTGGTCCCGGGGGGGGTCACAGGTCAGGGGTGACCTTCGGCCTCGGGGTCCTCAGCTGGGGGAGGGGACAGCGTGAGAGACGGGTCCTGGAAGGGGACTGGGGTCTCTTTGGGGTCCTGGAAGGGGATTGGGGTCTCTTTGGGGTCCTGGCAGGGGATTGGGGTCTCTTTGGGGTCCTGGAAGGGGATTGGGGTCTCCTTTAGGTCCTAGCAGGGGATTTGGGTTCCTTTAGGTCCTGGCAGGGAATTTGGGATCTCTTTAGGTCCTGGCAGGGGATTTAGGTTCCTTTAGGTCCTGGCAGGGATTTGGGTTCCTTTAGGTCCTGGCAGGGATTTGGGTTCCTTTAGGTCCTGGCAGGGGGTTTGGGTTCCTTTAGGTCCTGGCAGGGATTTGGGTTCCTTTAGGTCCTGGCAGGGATTTGGGTTCCTTTAGGTCCTGGCAGGGGATTTAGGTTCCTTTAGGTCCTGGCAGGGATTTGGGTTCCTTTAGGTCCTGGCAGGGGGTTTGGGTTCCTTTAGGTCCTGGCAGGGATTCGGGATCTCTTTAGGGTCCTGGCAGGGGATTTAGGTTCCTTTAGGTCCTGGCAGGGGATTTGGGTTCCTTTAGGTCCTGGCAGGGGGTTTGGGTTCCTTTAGGTCCTGGCAGGGATTCGGGATCTCTTTAGGGTCCTGGCAGGGGATTTGGGATCTCTTTAGGTCCTGGCAGGGATTTGGAATCTCTTTAGGTCCTGGCAGGGATTTGGGGTCCCTTTAGGGTCCTGGCAGGAGATTTGGGTTCATTTAGGTCCTGGCAGGGGATTTGGGTTCATTTAGGTCCTGGCAGGGATTTGGGGTCCCTTTAGGGTCCTGGCAGGAGATTTGGGTTCATTTAGGTCCTGGCAGGAGATTCGGGATTCTTTAGGGTCCTGGCAGGGGATTTGGGATCTCTTTAGGTCCTGGCAGGGATTCGGGATCTCTTTAGGTCCTGGCAGGGGTGTGGTACCTGCAGGAAGGGATCCACGCGCTCCAAGGACGGTCGGAAGGCGCCGGGGGGGGGTCCCGGGGGTCTCCCGCAGATCTCGGGGTCCCCCGGGGGGGGGTGGGGGGGGGCGACCCCCGGGTTGGGGATCACGGCCCCCCCCACGGGGCTCCAGGTGAAATCGTCCAGTTCGTACCAAGAACCCCCAAAATAGGGGGGGAGGTCACTGGGGGGAGGGGGAGGGGTGAGAACTGGGGGGACTGGGAGACTCCCCCCAAACTGGGAGACCCCCAAACTGGGAACCCCAACTGGGAGACCCACCAAAATTGAAGAACCCAAACTGGGAACCCTCCAAGATGAGGAACCCAAACTGGGAGACCCCAAAATGAGAACCCAAACTGGGAACCCAAACTGGGAGACCCCTCCCAAGGCAGAACCCAAACTGGGAACCCCCCCCAGATGAGGAACCCAAACTGGGAACCCAAACTGGGAACCCCCCCAAAATGAGGAACCCAAACTGGGAGACCCCCAAACTGGGAATCCAAACTGGGAGCCCACCAAGATGAGGAACCCAAACTGGGAGACCCCCAAATTGAAGAACCCAAACTGGGAACCCAAACTGGGAACCCTCCCCAGATGAGGAAACCAAACTGGGAACCCAAACTGGGAACCCACCAAGATGAGGAACCCAAACTGGGAACCCCCCCCAGATGAGGAACTCAAACTGGGAACCCCAAACTGGGATCCCCCCCTAGATGAGGAACCCAAACTGGGAACCCCCTCAAAATGAGGAACCCAAACTGGGAACCCCCCCAGATGAAGAACCTAAACTGGGAGACCCAAGATGAGGAACCCAAACTGGGAGACCCAAAATGAGGAACCCAAACTGGGAACCCACCCCAAATTGAAGAACCCAAACTGGGATCCCACCAAGATGAAGAACCCAAACTGGGAACCCAAACTGGGAGCCCACCAAGCTGAGGAACCCAAACTGGGAACCCACCAAGATGAGGAACCCAAACTGGGAACCCAAACTGGGAGACCCCAAAATTGAAGAACCCAAACTGGGAACCCCCCTGAGATGAGGAACCCAAACTGGGAACCCAAACTGGGAGCCCACCAAAATGAGGAACCCAAACTGGGAGCCCACCAAATTGAAGAACCCAAACTGGGAGACCCCAAAATGAAGAACCCAAACTGGGAGACCCCTCCCAAGGCAGAACCCAAACTGGGAACCCAAACTGGGAGACCCCAAAATGAGGAACCCAAACTGGGAACCCACCAAGATGAGGAACCCAAACTGGGAACCCCCAAAATGAAGAACCCAAACTGGGAGCCCACCAAGATGAGGAAACCAAACTGGGAACCCAAACTGGGAAACCCCCAAATTGAAGAACCCAAACTGGGAGCCCACCAAGATGAGGAACCCAAACTGGGAACCCAAACTGGGAACCCACCAAGATGAGGACCCCAAACTGGGAGCCCCCCAGTGCGGACCCCGCCCGGGCCGTACCTGCGGTGGCGCCGGTGGCGGTGGCAGAGCAGGACCACGAGGAGGACGAGGCAGAGGAGGAAGAGCAGGGCCACCACCAGGCCCAGCCCGGTGGCCACCTTGCTGACCCGGCCCGAGCACTGCGCCCCCGCGTACCAGTACAGCTCCTGGTCCGGGCAACTGGGGAGGGGACACGGGGTCACCACGGGGGTGCTGGGACCTCGTGGTGGACATCAGGACCCCATGGTGGGTTTGGGGTCACCACGGGGGTGGTGGGACCTCGTGGTGGACATCAGGACCCCATGGTGGTCATTGGGACCCCGTGGTGGCCATTGGGACCTCATGATGGGTTTTGGGACCCCATGGTGGGCATTGGGACCCCATGGTGGCCATTGGGACCTCATGATGGGTTTTGGGACCCCATGGTGGGCATTGGGACCCCGTGGTGGCCATTGGGACCTCATGATGGGTTTTGGGACCCCATGGTGGGCATTGGGACCCCATGGTGGCCATTGGGACCCCGTGGTGGCCATTGGGACCCCGTGGTGGCCATTGGGACCCTGTGGTGGTCATTGGGACCTCATGGTGGGTTTGGGGTCACCATGGGGGGTGGTGGGACCTCGTGGTGGACATTGGGACCTCATGGTGGCCATTGGCACCCCATGGTGGATGTTAGGACCCCGTGGTGGCCACTGGGACCTCATGATGGGTTTGGGGACACCACAGGAGGTGTTGGGACCTTGTGGTGGCCGTTGGGACCTCATGGTGGCCATTGGGAACCCCATGGTGGCCATTGGGATCTCATGATGGGTTTTGAGACCCCATGGTGGGCGTTGGAACTCCATGGTGGACATTGGGATACCATAGTGGCCATTGGGACCCCATGGTGGCCATTGGCACCCCATGGTGGCCGTTGGGATCTCATGATGGGTTTGGGGTCACCATGGGGGGTGGTGGGACCTCATGGTGGTCATTGGGACCCCGTGGTGGCTGTTGGGATCTCATGATGGGTTTGGGACCCCATGGTGGCCATTGGGACCCCGTGGTGGCCATTGGGACCTCACGATGGGTTTGGGGTCACCACGGGGGTGGTGGGACCTCGTGGTGGCCATTGGGACCCCATGGTGGATGTTGGGACCCCGTGGTGGACACTGGGACCTCATGATGGGTTTGAGGACCCCCCAGTGACTGTTGGGACCCCATGGTGGACATCAGGACCCCGTGGTGGCCGTTGTGACCCCATGGTGGACGTTGTGACCCCATGGCAGGTTCTGGGAACCCGTGGTGGCCGTTGTGACCCCATGGTGGCCGTTGTGACCCCATGGTGGCCGTTGTGACCCTTTGGTGGCCGTTGTGACCCCGTGGCAGGTTCTGGGACCTCATGGTGGATGTTGTGACCCACGGCAGGTTCTGGGACCCCGTGGTGGCCGTTGTGACCCCATGGTGGCCGTTGTGACCCTGTGGTGGCCATTGGGACCCCTTGGTGGCCGTTGTGACCCCATGGAAGGTTCTGGGACCCCGTGGTGACCCTTGTGACCCACGGCAGGTTCTGGGACCCCGTGGTGGCACTCACAAGCAGCGGGGTCCCTCGCGGGTGACCTGGCAGCGGCCGTGGTGGCACTCCAGGCTCTGGGGCCGGTTGGGCGTGCAGGAGGTGACGCAGTGCAGGACCCCCGAGGAGATGGACGCCGAGAAGAAGTCACCGTAGCCGGGAGGGGCTCGCTGGTGGCACAGCTCTGGACGGGGGGACAAGGGGACATCGGGGGTGGAGGTGGGTGGTGGGTGAGGGACAGGAGATGGTGGGTGGTCAGGAGATGGTGGGTGAGGGACAGGAGATGTTGGGTGGTCAGGAGATGGTGGGTGAGGGACAGGAGATGTTGGGTGGTGGGTGAGGAACAGGAGATGTTGGGTGGTGGGTGAGGGACAGGAGATCTTGGGTGGTCAGGAGATGGTGGAGTGGCCAAGAGGGTCCATGGGGTGGTCAGGAGGGTCCATGGGGTGGTCAGGAGGTGGTCAGGAGGGGCCATGGGGTGGTCAGGAGGGTCCATGGGGTGGTCAGGAGATGCCATGGGATGGTCAGGAGGTGCCATGGGGTGGTCAGGGGGTGGTGGTTGGTCAGGAGATGCCATGGGGTGGTCAGGAGGTGCCATGGGATGGTCAGGGGGTGGTCAGGAGGGTCCATGGGGTGGTCAGGGGGTGCCATGGGGTGGTCAGGAGGGGCCATGGGGTGGTCAGGAGGGTCCATGGGGTGGTCAGGAGATGCCATGGGATGGTCAGGAGGTGCCATGGGGTGGTCAGGGGGTGGTGGTTGGTCAGGAGATGCCATGGGGTGGTCAGGAGGGTCCATGAGGTGGTCAGGGGGTGGTCAGAGGGTCCATGGGGTGGTCAGGGGGTGGTCAGGAGGGTCCATGGGGTGGTCAGGAGGGTCCATGGGGTGGTCAGGGGGTGGTCAGGAGGGTCCATGGGGTGGTCAGGAGGGTCCATGGGGTGGTCAGGGGGTGGTCAGGAGGGTCCATGAGGTGGTCAGGGGGTGGTCAGGAGGGTCCATGGGGTGGTCAGGAGGGTCCATGAGGTGGTCAGGGGGTGGTCAGGAGGGTCCATGGGGTGGTCAGGGGGTGGTCAGGAGGGTCCATGGGGTGGTCAGGAGTTGGTCAGGAGGGGCCATGGGGTGGTCAGGGGGTCCACGGGGTGGTCAGGAGGGTCCATGGGGTGGTCAGGGGGTGGTCAGGGGGTGGTCAGGAAGGTCCATGGGGTGGTCAGGGGGTGGTCAGGAGGGGCCATGGGGTGGTCAGGAGGGTCCATGGGATGGTCAGGAGGTGCCATGGGGTGGTCAGGAAGGTCCATGGGATGGTCAGGAGGTGGTCAGAGGGTCCATGGGGTGGTCAGGAAGGTCCATGGGGTGGTCAGAGGGTGGTCAGGGGGTGCCATGGGGTGGTCAGGAAGGTCCATGGGGTGGCCAGGAGGTGCCATGGGGTGGTCAGGAAGGTCCATGGGATGGTCAGGAAGGTCCATGGGGTGGTCAGGGGGTGGTCAGGAGGGTCCATGGGGTGGTCAGGGAGTGGTGGTTGGTCAGGAGGGTCCATGGGATGGTCAGGGGTGGTCAGGAGGGTCCATGGGGTGGTCAGGAAGGTCCATGGGGTGGTCAGGAGGGGCCATGGGGTGGTCAGGGGTGGTCAGGAAGGTCCATGGGGTGGTCAGGACCTCCCCGCCGTTCTCACCATCCAGGTCCAACACCTCCCTCATGCCGCTGACCACGGGGTCACCTCTCAGCACCAGGCACAGCACGGCTGCGGTGGGAGGAGAAGACATCAGAGACCACCCTTGGGTGCCCCAGAGGTCCAGGGGAGGTCCCGCAGGGGTCCAGGAGGATCTGGGGGGGCTTTGGGGTCACCCACAGGTGTTGTGCTGGCAGTTGCCCTGGCTGTCCACCACCTCCTGGAGGTTCTCCACCAACTCCTCCGTGGTCTCCTGGAACTTCTCCGTGGTGTTGCTGCTCTGGGCCATGGTGAAGAAGACCTGGTGTCCCACCACGATGCTGCCGGACCTTTGGGGAGGGGACACAGGAGGTCACAGAGGGGTTTGGGGACACCCCAACCCCACCCCACCCCACCCCTGGGGGTGGTCAGGGACCCCTTACTTGAGGCTGGTGATCTCCACGCCCTCGTAGCCAGGGATGGTCCCGTAGATCTTCTTGATCTGCAAGGGCAGAAGGTCACTTGGCCACCCCTGAGGGGACACGGTGGCCGTGGTGGGACACCGGACTCCCCATGGCCTCACCTCCTGCCGGAAGTGGTTCTGGAAGAAGAGGAAGGTCTCGGAGGTCGGGTCCTCCAGGTCCTTGGAGTAGTTGAAGTTGGTGACGGTCACCTCCATGTCCAGGGTGGTCATGATGGTCCCAGGGAACGCTGGAGGGGCAATGGGGAGAAGGGGTCAGTGGGGTGGGACAGGGTGGGTGAGGACCTCCAGGGTGTCCAGGAACCCCGAGGACCTCCAGGGTGTCCAGGAACCCCGAGGACACCAGGACCTCCACGGTGTCCAGGACCACCGAAGTGACCAGGACCTCCAGGATGGTCAGGATCCCCAAGGAGACCAGGTTCCTCAAGAAGACCAAGATCCCCAAGAGGACCAGGACCCCCAGAACCACCAGGACCTCAAAGAAGACCAGGACCCCAAAGGTGCCCAGAACCCCAAAGAAGACCAGGACCACCAAGATGACCAGGACCACCAAGATGATGAGAACCCTTGAGATGCCCAGGACCCTCAAGAAGACCAAGACCCCCCAAAAGCACCTGAACCCCAAAAAGACCAGGACCACCAAGAAGACCAGGACCACCAAGAAGACCAGGACCACCAAGATGATCAAGGCCCTCAAGAAGACCAAGACCCCCCAAAACCACCAGGACCACCAAGATGACCAGAACCTTCAAGACCAAGATCCCCAAGAAGACCAGAACCCCCAAAAACCACCAGAACCCCCAAGATGACCAGGCCCACCAAGATGATCAAGACCCTCAAGAAGACCAAGACCCCCCAAAAGCACCAGAACCCCAAAAAGACCAGGACCACCAAGACCAAGATCCCCAAGAAGACCAGAACCCCCAAAAACCACCAGGACCACCAAGATGACCAGAACCCCCAAGATGACCAGGACCCCCAAGATGACCAGAACCTTCAAGACCAAGATCCCCAAGAAGACCAGAACCCCCAAACCCACCAGGACCCCCGAGATGCCCAGGCCCCCCAGGGGTGGGGTGGGGTGGGACCACCACTCACGCAGGTTGGTCTCCACGGTGTCGGTGGAGAACTCGCAGCGTGGACCGGCGTAGGACGGGCTGCAGAGACAACCGGCGCTGGTGGAGGTCCCCCCGTTCTCACACAGCCCTGGTGGGGACACGGGGACATGGGGACATCAGCCGGGGAACGGGGACACCCCAGGTGAGCGTGGAGGACATCTGGGGAGGACTCACCTGGAGGAGGAGCAGGGCTGGTCCAAAGGGTGGTTGGGGTGGTCCCTGGGGTGGTCGTGGAGGTCCCTGAGGTGGTTGTGGTGGTCCCTGGGGTGGTGGACATTGCTGTAGAGGTCCTCGGGGGGGTGGTGTAGGCCACTGAGGTGGTCGAGGTGGTCCCTGGAGTGGTCGTGGTGGTCCATGGAGTGGAGGAAGTGGTCCCTGAGATGGTTGTGGAGGTCGCTGGGATTGTGGTGGTCCCTGGGATGGTCGTGGAGGTCCCTGGGGTGGTCGTGGTGGTCCATGGAGTGGAGGAGGTGATTCCTGAGATGGTTGTGGTGGTCCCTGGGGTGGTTGTGGAGGTCCCTGGGATGGTCGTGGTGGTTCCCGGGGTGGTTGTGGTGGTCCCTGGGGTAGAGGTGGAGGTCCCTGAGGTGGTTGTGGAGGTCCCTGGGGTGGTCGTAGTGGTCCCTGGGGTGGTCGTGGTGGTCCCAGAGGAGGTTGTGGAGATTGCTGGAGTGGTCATGGTGGTCAATGGAGTGGTCGTGGTAGTTCCTGGGATTGTGGTGGTGGTCCCAGATGTGGTTGTGGTGGTCCCTGGGGTGGTTGTGGTGGTTCCTGGGGTGGTCATGGTGGTCTCTGGGGTGGTTGTGGTGCTACTCGGGATGGTCGTGGTGGTCCCAGATGTGGTTGTGGAGCTTGCTGGGGTTGTGGTGGTCCCTGAAGAGGTCGTGGTGGTCCCTGGGAAGGCTGTGGTGGTCACTGGGGGGGTTGTGCTGGTCCCTGGGATGGTTGGGGTGGTCCCTGGGGTGGAGGAAGTGGTCCCTGGGGTAGAGGTGGTGGTCCCTGAGGTGGTAGTGGAGGTCCCTGGGATGGTTGTGGTGGTCCCTGGAATTGTTGTGGTGGTCCCTGGGACAGTTGTGGTGGTCCCAGAGTTGGTCGTGGTGGTCCCTGAGATAGTATTGGAGGTCCCTGGAGTGGTCGTGGTGGTCCCTGGGATGATTGTGGTGGTCCCTGGGGTGGTTGTGGTGGTCCATGGAGTGGAGGAGGTGGTCCCTGGGGTGATCGTAGAGGTCCCTGGGATGGTTGTGGAGGTCCCTGAGATGGTTGTGGTTGTCCCTGAGGTGGTTGTGGTGGTACCCAGGGTGGTTGTGGAGGTTCCCGGGGTAGTTGTGGTGGTCCCTGGGGTTGTTGTGGTGGTCCCAGAGTTGGTCGTGGTGGTCCCTGGGGTGGTCGTGAAGGTCACTGAAGTGGTCGTAGAGGTCCCAGAGATGGAGGAGGTGGTCCCTGAGGTGGCGGTGGTGGTCCCTGGAGTGGTCGTGGTGGTCCCTGAGATGGTTGTGGTGGTCCCTGGGGTGGTCGTGGTGGTACCCAGGGTGGTTGTGGTGGTCCCTGGGGTGGTTGTGGAGGTCCCTGAGGTGATCGTGGAGGTCCCTGAGGCGGTTTTGGTGCTACTCAGGATGGTTGTGGAGGTCCCTGGGGTGGTCGTGGTGGTGCCTGGGGAGGTTGTGGTGGTCCCTGGAGTGGTCGTGGTGGTCCATGGATTGGAGGAAGTGGTCCCTGAGGTGGTTGTGGTGCTACTCGGGATGGTCGTGGTGGTCCCAGAGTTGGTCGTGGTTGTCCCTGGAGTGGTCGTGGTGGTCCATGGAGTGGAGGAGGTGGTCCCTGGGGTGATCGCAGAGGTCCCTGGGGTGGTTGTGGTGGTCCCTGAGATAGTTGTGGTGGTCCCTGGAGTAGTTGTGGTGGTCCCAGCGGAGGTTGTGGAGATTGCTGGAGTGGTCATGGTGGTCCATGGAGTGGTTGTGGTAGTTCCTGGGATTGTGGTGGTGGTCCCAGAGTTGGTCGTGGTGGTCCGTGAGATAAGAGTGGTGGTCCCTGGGGTGGTTGTGGTGGTTCCCGGGGTAGTTGTGGTGGTACCTGGGACTGTGGTGGAGGTCCCTGGGGTGATTGTGGAGGTCCCTGAGGTGGTTGTGGTGGTCTCTGGGGTGGAGGACGTGGTCCCTGGAATGGTCGTGGTGGTCCCTGAGATAGTAGTGGAGGTCCATGGGGTGGTCATGGTGGTCTCTGGGGTGGTTGTGGTGCTACTCGGGATGGTTGTGGTGGTCCCAGATGTGGTTGTGGAGATCGTTGGGGTTGTGGTGGTCACGGGAGTGGTCGTGGTGGTCCCAGAGTTGGTCGTGGTGGTCCATGAGATAGTAGTGGAGGTCCCTGGGGTGGTCGTGGTGGTCCGTGAGGTGGCTGTGGTGGTCCCTGGGACTGTGGTGGTGGTCCCAGAGTTGGTCGTGGTTGTACCTGGGGTAGAGGAGGAGGTCCCTGGGATTGTTGTGGTGGTCCCTGGGATGGTTGTGGTGGTCCCAGAGTTGGTCGTGGTTGTCCCTGGGGTGGTCGTGGTGGTCCCTGGGATGGTTGTGGTGGTCCCTGGGGTGGTCGTGGTGGTCGCTGTGGTGGTTGTGGAGGTTCCCGGGGTAGTTGTGGTGGTTCCTGGGATTGTGGTGGTGGTCCCAGAGTTGGTCGTGGTGGTACCTGAGATAGTAGTGGAGGTCCCTGGGGTGGTCGTGGTGGTCCCTGAGGTGGTTGTGGTGGTCCCTGGGACTTTGGTGGTGGTCCCAGAGTTGGTCGTGGTTGTACCTGGGGTAGAGGAGGTGGACCCTGGGGTGGTCGTGGAGGTCCCTGGGGTAGAGGTGGTGGTCCCTGGGATTGTTGTGGTGGTCCCAGAGTTGGTCATGGTGGTCCCTGGGGTGGTCGTGGTGGTCCCTGGGATGGTGGTGGAGGTCCCTGGGGTGGTTGTGGTGCTACTCGGGATGGTCGTGGTGGTCCCAGATGTGGTTGTGGAGGTTTCTGGGGTCGTGGTGGTCCCTGAGGTGGTTGTGGTGGTCCCAGAGGAGGTTGTGGAGATTGCTGGAGTGGTCATGGTGGTCCATGGAGTGGCCGTGGTAGTCCCTGGGATTGTGGTGGTGGTCCCAGAGTTGGTTGTGGTGGTCCCTGGGGTGGTCGTAGAGGTCCCTGAGATGGTTGTGGAGGTTGCTGGGGTTGTGGTGGTCCTTGAGATGGTTGTGGTGGTCCCTGGAGTGGTCGTGGTGGTCCATGGGATGGTTGGGGTGGTCACTGGAGTGAAGGAGGTGGTCCCTGGGGTGATTGTGGTGGTCCCTGGGATGGTTGGGGTGGTCCCTGGGATGGTTGTGGTGCTACTCGGGATGGTCATGGTGGTCCCAGATGTGGTTGTGGAGGTTGCTGGGGTTGTGGTGGTCCCAGAGGAGGTTGTGGAGATTGCTGGAGTGGTCATGGTGGTCCATGGAGTGGCCGTGGTAGTCCCTGGGATTGTCGTGGTCGTCCCAGAATTGGTTGTGGTGGTCCCTGGGGGGGTCGTGGGGGTCCCTGAGATGGTTGTAGTGGTCACAGACGTGGTCGTGGTGATTAATGGAGTGGAGGAGGTGGTCCCTGGGGTTGTCGTGGTGGTCCCTGGGATGGTTGTGGTGCTACTTGGGTTGGTTGTGGTGGTCCCAGAGTTGGTCGTGGTGGTCACTGGAGTGGTTGTGGTGATCCATGGAGTGGAGGAGATGGCCCCTGAGGTGCTCATGGTGGTACCCGGGGTGGTTGTGGTGGCCCCTGAGGAAGAGGACGTGGTCCTTGGGGTGGTTGTGGAGGTCCCTGGGGGGCTTGTTGTGGTCCCTGGGACAGTTGTGGTGGTCAATGGGGTGGAGGAGGTGGTCGCTGAAGAGGTCATGGTGGTCCCTGAGGATGTTGTGGTGGTCCTTGCGGTGGTCGTGGTGGTCTCTGAGCTGGTGGACATGGTCCCTGGGATGGTCGTGGTGGTCAATGGGGTGGAGGAGGTGGTCGCTGAAGAGGTCGTGGTGGTCGCTGAGGTTGTTGGGGTGGCCTCTGGGGTGGTCGTGGTGGTCTCTGAGGTGGAGGACGTGGTCCGTGGGACGGTTGTGGAGGTCTCTGAGGTGCTTGTGGTGGTCCCTGGGGTGGTCGTGGTGGTCACAGGAGTGGTTGTTGTGGTCCCCGAGATGGTTGTGGAGGTCCCTGGGGTGCTTGTGGTGGTCCCTGAGATGGTTGTTCTGGTCCCTGAGGTGCTTGTGGTGATCTCTGGGATGGTCATGGTGGTCCCTGTGGTGGTCGTAGTGGCCCCTGAGATGGCCGTGGTGATCCATGGGGTGGTCGTGGTGGTCTCTGGGATGGTTGTTTTGGTTTCTGGGGTGCTTGTGGTGGTCTCTGAGATGGTCATGGTGGTCTCTGAGTTGGAAGAGGTGGGACTTGAGGTGGTTGGGTTGGTTGCAGAGGTGCTCATGGTGGACCCTGGGGTGGTTGTGGAGGTGCCTGAGGTGGAGGAGGTGGACCCTGGGGTGGTTGTGGTTGTCTCTGAGGTGGAGGTGGTCTCTGGGGAGGTCGTGGAGGTCTCTGAGGACATCATGGTGGTCCCTGAGGAGGTCGTGGCTGTCTCTGTGGTGCTCATGGAGCTCCCTGTGGTCATTGTGGAGGTCCATGAGGAGCTTGGGGTCAGCTCTGGGGTGCTCGTGCTGGTCCTGTCAGTGCTGGAGGTTCCTGAGGTGGTCGTGGTGGTCCCTGGGATGGTTGTGGAGGTTCCTGAGGTGGAGGAGGTGGTCCATGGGATGGTCGTGGTGGTCTCTGAAGTGGCCATGGTCCTTGGGGTGGTCGTGGTGGCCGCTGGGGCGGTTGTGGTGGTCCCCGGGATGGTTGTTTTGGTCCCTGGGGTGGTTGTGGTGGTCTCGGAGATGGTCATGGTGGTCTCTGAGGAGGTCGTGGTGGTCTCTGAGGAGGTCCTGGTGGCCTCTGAGGTGGAAGAGGTGGGACTTGAGGTGGTTGGGTTGGTCCCAGAGGTGCTCATGGTGGACCCTGGGGTGGTTGTGGAGGTCTCTGAGGCGAAGGAGGTGGTCACTGGTGTGGTTGTTGTCCCTGAGGAGGTCGTGGAGGCCCCTGAGGAGGTCGTGGCTGTCTCTGTGGTGCTCATGGAGCTCCCTGGAGGTGTCGTGGAGGTCCATGAGGAGCTCGGGGTCATCTCTGGGGTGCTCGTGCTGGTCCTGTCAGTGCTGGAGGTGCCTGAGGTGGTCGTGGTGGTCCATGGGTTGGTCGTGGTGGTCCATGGGGTGGTCGTGGTGGTCTCTGGGATGTCCGTGGAGGTCCCTGAGGTGGAGGAGGTGGTCACTGGTGTGGTTGTGGTAGTCTCTGAGGTGGTCGTGGTGGTCTCTGGGATGGTCATGGTGGTCTCTGAGGTGGAGGTGGTCCCTGAGGAGGTCGTGGAGGTCTCTGAGGAGGCCATGGTGGTCTCTGAGGAAGTCGTGGAGGTCCCTGAGGTGGTCTCGGTGGTTCCTGAGGTGGTTGTGGCCGGCCCTGAGGTGGTCTCGGTGGTTCCTGGGGTGGCCCCGGTGGTTCCTGAGGTGGTCTCGGTGGTTCTGGAGGTGGTCTTGGTGGTCTCTGAGATGGTCTCGGTGGTTCCTGAGGTTATCTCGGTGGTTCCTGAGAAGGTCTCAGTGGTTCCTAGGGTGGTCTTGGTGGTTCCTGAGGTGGTCGTGGCCGTCCCTGAGAAGGTCTCGGTGGTTCCTGAGAAGGTCTCGGTGGTCCCTGAGAAGGTCTCGGTGGTTCCTGAGAAGGTCTCGGTGGTTCCTGAGAAGGTCTCAGTGGTTCCTGAGATGGTTTTGGTGGTTCCTGAGATGGTCTTGGTGGTTCCTGAGGTGGTTGTGGCTGTCCCTGAGAAGGTCTCGGTGGTTCCTGAGGTCTCAGTGGTTCCTAGGGTGGTCTCGGTGGTTCCTGAGGTGGTCTCGGAGCTTGTCCCCACGATGGCGGCTGCAGGGGCGGGTCCAGGATGAGCAGAGACCCCCAAGGCCCTCCCAGGGTGGACACCCCAACCTTCACCTTCCTCCTCCTCCTCCTCCTCGATCCTCCTCCTGGCCTTTGACCCATCCAACCCCCCCGTCCTCCACTCCCCTTCATCTTCACCCTCCTCTTCCTCCTCCTCCTCCAAGACCTCCACCCAAGGTTTCTTCTCCCCTTCCAACCTCCTCCATCATCCCCACCTTCTTCTTCCTCCTCCTCCTCCTCCTCCTCCTCCTCCTCCTCCTCCTCCTCCTCCTCCTCCAGGGCCTTCATCATTTGTTGATGTCCTTCATCCTCCCCCTGCAGTCTCAAACCTCTCCCACCCCCAGTCCTTCATCTTCTTCATCTTCCTCCTCCTCCTCCTCCTCCTCGAAGACCTTCAAATCTGAACCCCTCAAACCTCCCCACCCGATTCGTCCTCCTGTTCTTCATCCTCTTCACCCTCTTCCTCTTCATCCTCCTCCTCCTCACCCCCCACTGTCCCCACTGTCCCCAATGTCCCCTATTGTCCCCGATGTCCCAAATGTCCCCAATGTCCCCACTGTCCCTGATGTCCCCAATGTCCCTCTGTCCCTCTGTCCCCAGTGTCCCCACTATCCCCAATGTCCCCTCTGTCCCCATTATCCCCAATGTCCCCGATGTCCCCAATGTCCACTCTGTCCCTGATGTCCCCAATGTCCCCTCGGTCCCCAATGTCCCCAATGCCCCCAAAGTCCTCAGTGTCCTCACTGTCCCCTCTGTCCCTGATGTCCCCCTGTCCCCTGACTGTCCCCAATGTCCCCAATGTCCCCAAATGTTCCCCAATGTCCCCAATGTCCCCAATGTCCCCAATGTCCCTGATGTGCTCCATGTCCCCGATGCCCCCTCTGTCCCCTCTGTCCCCAATGTCCCCAATGTCCCCAATCCCCCCAATGCCCCCAGTGCCACCACTGTCCCCACTGTCCCCAATATCCCTGATGTGCTCAATGTCCCCAATGTCCCCAATGTCCCCAGTGCCCCACTGTCCCCAATGTCCCCAATGTCCCCAATGTCCCCAATCCCCCCAATGTCCCCAATGTCCCCAATGTCCCCAATGTCCCTGATGTGCTCGATGTCCCCAATGTCCCCTCTGCCCCCTCTGTCCCCAATGTCCCCACTGTGCCAAATGTCCCCAATCCCCCCAATGTCCCCAATGTCCCCAATGTCCCCACTGTCCCCAATCCCCCCAATGTCCCCAATGTCCCCAATGTCCCCTTAAAGTCCCCTCCCTGTCCCCTGTGCCGTGTCCCTCACCGGCGATGGCACAGCCCAGCACCACCAGCAGCTCCCCGCGTGTCCCCCCGGCCATGGCCACGTCCCGGCCCCGACTGGGCCGAGCCGGCGGTGACAGGGACAATATGGGGGGGGACACGGACCTTTGTCCCCAGGGGTGGCGCAGGTGGGCGGGGGGTGACACACGGGGGTGACACAGAGGTGACACATGAGGTGACACATGAGGTGACACACACGGCGGAGAATGCGGCGGCCGCGCCCGCGCGGAGCTTCCTCCATGGGGCGATGGCACCGATGGCACCGCGGGGACAGCGGGAGTGGCACCGAGAGCGGGGGGGACACGGGGGGGGACAGGGAGGTGGCACTGACGGGGGGGCACGGGGGGGGACAGGGAGGTGGCACTGAGAGGGGTGGGGACACTGGGATGGGGACATGGAGGTGGCACCAAGATCAGGGGGGACATGGAGGTGGCACTGACAGGGGTGGGGACACGGGGATGGGGACATGGAGGTGGCACCGAGATCAGGGGGGACACGGGGTGGGGACAGGGAGGTGGCACTGAGATGTCCTGGTGGCCATCAGGGACACAGGGGTGGGGACAGGGAGGTGGCACCAAGATCAGGGGGGACATGGAGGTGGCACTGACAGGGATGGGGACACTACGATGGGGACATGGAGGTGGCATTGAGATCACGGGGGACATGGAGGTGGCACTGACAGGGGAGGGACACGGGAACAAGGACAGGGAGGTGGCACTAAGACTGGGGGGGACATGGGGATGTCCTGGTGGCTCCAGCAGGGACACAGAGATGGGGACAGGGAGGTGGCACCGAGATCAGGGGGGACATGGAGATGGGGACACGGAGGTGGCACTGACAGGGGTGGGGACACTGGGATGGGGACACGGGAGTGTCACCATGATCAGTGGGGACATAAAGATGTCCTGGTGGCCACCAGGGACATGGGGGTGGGGACACTGAGGTGTCCCAGGGGTCACAGGGATGTCCTGGTGGCTCCAGCAGGGACACGGGGATGGGGACAGGGAGGTGGCACCGAGATCAGGGGGGGACATGGGGATGTCCTGGTGGCCATCAGGGACACAGAGATGGGGACACAGAGGTGGCACTGACAGGAGTGGGGACACAGGGATGGGGACATGGAGGTGGCACCGAGATCAGGGGGAACACAGGGATGGGGACATGGAGGTGGCACTGACACTGGGGGGGACATGGGGATGTCCTGGTGGCCATCAGGGACACAGGGATGGGGACAAGGAGGTGGCACTGAGATCAGTGGGGACATGGAGGTGTCCCAGGGGTCCTTGGGGACATGGAGATGGGGACATAGAGATGTCCTGGTGGCCATCAGGGACACGGGGGTGGGGACACGGAGATGGCACCGAGATCAGGGGGGACATGGAGGTGGCACTGACAGGGGTGGGGACACTGGGACGGGAACATGGAGGTGGCACTAAGACTGGGGGATGTCTTGGTGGCCGTCAGGGACACGGGAATGGGGACATGGAGGTGGCACCGAGACCAGGGGGGACACGGAGGTGTCCCATGGGTCCTTGGGGACATGGGGATGTCCTGGTGGCCATCAGGGATGTGGGGATGGGGACAGGGAGGTGGCACTGACAGGGGTGGGGACACGGGAACAAGGACATGGAGGTGGCACCAAAATCAGGGGGGACACAGAGATGTCCTGGTGGCCATCAGGGATATGGGGATGGGGACATGGAGGTGGCACCGAGATCAGGGGGGACATGGGGATGTCCTGGTGGCCATTAGGGACACGAGGGTGGGGACACTGAAGTGTCCCAGGGGTCACTGGGGTCACAGAGATGTCCTGGTGGCCATCAGGGACATGGAGATGGGGACATGGAGGTGGCACTGACAGGGGTGGGGACACTGCGAGGGGGACACTGGGATGGGGACACGATGTCCTGGTGACCATCAGGGACACTGGGATGGGGACACGGATGTCCCCAGGTGTGTCCCAGGTGTCCCCAGGTGTGTCCCTGTCCCTCCCTGGGGGTGTCCCTGTGACGTCACCGCGGGGCCCCTGGGGGAGGGGCGGGTGACCCTTGGCCGGTGGCCTTGGAGGGGGAGGGGACACACCTGGGGACACACCTGGGGGGACACCTGGGGACACCTGGGGGGGACAGAGACACACCTGGGGACACCTGGACACACCTGGGGGGGACAGGGACACACCTGGGGGGACAAAAATCCCCCAAATTTGCCCCAAATCCTCCCAAATTCCCCCAAATTCCCCCCAAATCGCCAAATCGCCCCAAATCCCTCAAAATTCCCCAAATTTTTACCAGAAATCCCCAAAAGTTCCCCCGAAAATTCCCCAAAATTCCCCAAATCTCCCAAATTTACACCAAAAATCCCCAAATTTCCACCAAAAATCCCCAAAATTCCCCCCAAATTCCCAAAATTCCCCAGATCCTCCAAATTCCCCAAATTTCCACCAAAAATCCCCCCCAAAATTCCCAAAAATTCCCCAAATCTCCCCAAATTGCCCCAAAAATCCCCCAAATTTGCCCCAAATCCCCCAAATTTGCCCCAAATTCCCAAAAATTCCCCAAATCCCCCAAAATTCCCCCAAATCCCCCCAAATTCCCCCAAAATTCCCCAAAAATCCCCCCGGGGTGGGGGTGGGGTGGGGGTTGGGCAGCGCATCCTCCCCCCCCCCCCCTTCCCCTCCCCCTCCCGGCGCGGGGGGAGGGGCGGCGCTGCCGCAGGGGGGGAGGGGCCAAAGGAGCCGCCCCTCCCCCACCCCTCCCCTCCCTCCCCCCCCCCAATTTAACGCCGCCCCTCCCCCACCCCCCCCCGGTATTTTGCAGCCGCCGGAGCCGCAGCGGAACCGGAGCCGCGGTCGGTGCCGCCCCTCCCCCACCCCCAGCGCGACCCCCACCCCGGGACCCCTCCCCACCATCCCCTCCCCCACCCCCACCCCCTCCCCTCCCCCCTTTTTTAATGACCCCCAGCGGATACGGCCCCATCGCCGCCCCTCCCCCACCCTGGAGACCCCCCCCCCCCCAATAAACAACATCGCCCCTCCCCCACCTCTTATCGCCCCTCCCCCATCCCTGAGACCCCCCCCAAAACATCGCCCCTCCCCCATCCCTGAGACCCCCCCCAAAACATCGCCCCTCCCCCATCCCTGAGACCCCCAACCGGCCCCTCCCCCACATCGCCCCTCCCCCACCCTTGGGACCCCCCCCCAACAAACAACATCGCCCCTCCCCCATCCTGAGACCCCCCCCACAACATCGCCCCTCCCCCACCTCCAGGTTGCCCCTCCCCCACCCTTGAGACCCCTCCCCACATCGCCCCTCCCCCACCCTTGGGACCCCCCCCCAACAAACAACATCGCCCCTCCCCCATCCCTGAGACCCCCACCCCGCCCCTCCCCCACCCCCCATCGCCCCCTCCCCCACACCTGAGACCCCCCCCCAAAACATCGCCCCTCCCCCACCTGACACCCCCACCCGTCCCCACCCCACATCGCCCCTCCCCCACCCTTGAGACCCCCCCCCCCCCCACATCGCCCCTCCCCCACACCTGAGACCCCCAACCGGCCCCACCCCACCCACCCCCCGGGGTCCCATTTTGGGGTGGGGGAGGGGCCGCGCAGGGCGGGGCTGGGGGTGGGGGAGGGGCCCTATAGGGCCGGATCGATGGGGGATTTGGGGGGGGGGGGTCCCTATAGGATCTATGGGGCCGGGGGGGTCCTTATAGGATCTATAGGGCTGGGGGGTCTCTATAGTATCTATGGGGCTGGGGGGGTCCCTATAGGGCCCGGGGGGGTCCCCACAGGTGCCCCTCCCCCCCCCCCGGCGCTTCCGGCCGGAATTTTTCCCGGGAATTTTTCCGGGTTTATTTTGGGAGCCGCCACCTGCCCCGGGGGGGGGAGGGGCGCGGGGGGGGGGGGGAGGGGTCTTTATTTGGGGGGGGGCACTGGGAGGGACTGGGACAAACTGGGAGGGCCCCAAAAATTGGGGGGTGGGGGTGGGGGGGGGGGTCAGGATGGTTTTAGGTGGGTCCAAATAAATTTGGGGACCCTCGCCCCAAATTTCAGGGGTTCTGCCCATCCCCCCCCCCCAAATCCCCCCCAAATGGAGACCCCCCCCCAGTTTGGGACCCCTCCCCAACTCCCACCCACACGGGACCCCCAAATCCCCCAAATGCCACCCAAAATTGAGACCCCCTCCCCAACTCCCACCCCCTCCCCACCCACGTGGGACCCCCAAATCCCCCCCAAATGGAGACCCCCCCCCAATTTGGGACCCCTCCCCAACTCCCACCCACACGGGACCCCCAAATCCCCCCCAAAATGAAGACCCCTCCCCAAATCCCTCCCAATTTGGGACCCCTCCCCAACCCCCACCCACATGGGACCCCCAAATCCTCCCCAAATCCCCCCCAAATGGAGACCCCCTCCCCACTTTGGGACCCCTCCCCAACTCCCCCCCTCCCCACCCATGTGGGACCCCCAAATTCCCCCACAAACCCCACCCAAAATGAAGACCTCCCCCTCCCAATTTGGGACCCCTCCTCAACTTCCACCCACACGGGACCCCCAAATCCCCCAAATCCCACCCAAAATGAAGACCCCTCCCCAAATCCCCCCCAAAATGATGACCTTTCCCCAAATCCCACCCACATTGAGACCCCTCCCCCAATTTGGGACCCTTCCCAACTCCCACCCACATGGGACCCCCAAAACCCCAAATCCCACCCAAAATTGAGACCCCTCCCCAACTCCCTCCCAAATTGGGACCCTCCCCAACTCCCCCATCCCCCACCCACACGGGACCCTCAAACCCCACCCAAAATGAAGACCCCCCCTCCCCAAATCCCCCCCAAATGGAGACCCCCCCAATTTGGGACCCCCTTCATCCCCCCCCCCCACAGGACCACCAAACCCCCCAAATCCCCCCCAAAATGAAGATCCCCCCTCCCCAAAATTGAGACCCCTCCCAAAATCCCACCCAATTTGGGACCCCTCCCCAACTCCCACCCCCTCCCCACCCACATGGGACCCCCAAACCCCCCCCAATTGCCCCCAAATGGAGACCCCACCCCAATTTGGGACCCCCTCCAACTCCCCCATCCCCCACCCACATGGGACCCCCAAATCCCCCCCAAATCCCCCCCAAAATGAAGACCCCTCCCCAAATCCCACCCAAATGGAGACCACACCCCCAATTTGGGACCCCTCCCCAACTCCCACCCCCTCCCCACCCACTTGGGACCCCCAGACCCCCCAAATCCCCCCCAAATCCCCCCCAAATCCCACCCAAATCCCCCCCAAAATGAAGACCCCTCCCCAAATCCCCCCCAAAATGAAGACCCCTCCCCAAATCCCCCCCAAAATTGAGACCCCTCCCCAAATCCCCCCCAGTTTGGGACCCCTCCCCAACTCCCATCCACACGGGACCCCCAAATCCCCCAAATCCCCCCCAAAATGAAGACCCCTCCTGAAATCCCACCCAAATGGAGACCCCCTCCATCCCCCAAACACACGGGACCCCAAATCCCCCCCAAAATGAAGACCCCTCCCCAAATCCCTCCCAAATTGGGACCCCTCCCCAAATCCCACCCCCTCCCCACCCACACGGGACCCCCAAACCCCCCACATCCCACCCAAATCCCCCCCAAATCCCCCCCAAATCCCACCCAAATCGAGACACCCCCCCCCAATTTGGGACCCCTCCCCAACCCCCACCCACACGGGACCCCCAAACCCCCCAAATCCCCCCCAATTTGGGACCCCTCCCCAAATCCCGCCCCCTCCCCACCCACACGGGACCCCCAAATCCCCCCCAAATCCCCCCAAAATGGAGACCCCTCCCCAAATCCCTCCCAGTTTGGGACCCCTCCCCAACTCCCACCCCCTCCCCCCCCACACGGGACCCCCAAACCCCCCCAAATCCCCCCCAAAATTGAGACCCCTCCCCAAATCCCCCCCAAAATGAAGACCCCCCCCCCAAATCCCTCCCAATTTGGGACCCCTCCCCAACTCCCGCCCACACGGGACCCCCAAATTCCCCCCCCCAAATCCCACCCAAAATGAAGACCCCTCCCCAAATCCCACCCACATTGAGACCCCTCCCTCAATTTGGGACCCTTCCCAAATCCCCCCCAAAATGAAGACCCCTCCCCAAATGCCCCCTAAATGGAGACCCCCCAATTTGGGACCCCTCCCCAACTCCCATTCACTCCCTCCCATGTGGGACCCCCAAATCCCCCCCAAATTAAGACCCCCCTCCCCAAATCCTACCCAAAATTGAGACCCCTCCCCAAATGCCCCCTAAATGGAGACACACGCCCCCCCAATTTGGGACCCCTCCCCAACTCCCAGCCCCTCCCCACCCACACGGGACCCCCAAATCCCCCCAAATCCCCCCATAATGAAGACCCCTCCCCAAATCCCTCCCAATTTGGGACCCCTCCCCCAATTTGGGACCCCTCCCCAACTTCCCCATCCCCCACCCACACGGGACCCCCAAGATCCCCCCAAAAGGAAGACCCCTCCCCAAATGCCCCCCAAATGGAGACCCCCCCCAATTTGGGACCCCCTCCAACTCCCCCATCCCCACCCAAATGGGACCCCCAAATCCCCCCCAAATCCCCCCAAAATTGAGACCCCCTCCCCAAATCCCGCCCCCTCCCCACCCACACGGGACCCCCAAACCCCTTCATGACCCCCCAAATTCTCTCTCTCTCCGCAGCCTCCGCCGCCATGGGGGGTCGCCCATCCCCACCGCCCCCCGCCCCCCTCCCGCTCTTCCTCCCCCTCCTCCTCCTCCTCCTCGTCGCCCCCTGCCCGGCCACCCCCGAGGATCTGCTGGTGACCACCTCAGCCGGCGCCGTCCGCGGTTTCCACGTCCCCGCCGGTCCCTCTGCGCGCGTGGCGGCGTTTTTGGGGATCCCCTACGCCGAACCCCCGTTGGGACCCCTTCGCTTCGCCCCTCCCCGCCCCGCCCGGCCGTGGGGAGGGGTCCTGGACGCCCTCTCCCACCCCCACGCCTGTTTCCAGCCGGTGGACACCATGTTCCCGGGTTTTGGCGGCTCCGAGATGTGGAACCCCAACCGCGAGATGAGCGAGGATTGTTTGTACCTCAACATCTGGGCGCCGACGCCGCGCCCCAAAACGCCGGCGCCGGTGCTGGTGTGGATTTACGGCGGCGGTTTCTACAGCGGCGCCGCCTCGTTGGACGTCTACGACGGGCGGTTCCTGGCGGCGGCCGAGGAGGTTTTGGTGGTCTCCATGAACTACCGGGTGGGCGCTTTGGGTTTTTTGGCGTTGCCGGGTCACCCCGAAGCTCCCGGTAACGTCGGGTTGATGGACCAGCGGTTGGCGTTGCGTTGGGTTCAGGCCAACATCGCGGCGTTCGGCGGCGACCCCGGCGCGGTGACGCTGTTCGGGGAGAGCGCCGGCGCGGCCTCGGTGGGGCTGCACCTGCTGTCGGGGGGCAGCCGGGCGCTGTTCCGCCGCGCCGTGCTGCAGAGCGGGTCACCCAACGGGCCCTGGGCCACCGTGGGGGCGGCCGAGGGCCGGCGGCGAGCGGCGCGGTTGGGTCGGCTGTTGGGCTGCGGCGGCGCCGGCGCCGGCGGGGCGGTGACCAACGAGACGGAGCTGCTGGTTTGCCTTCGCGCCGCCGCGCCGCCGCAGCTGGTGGAGCACGAGGCGGCCGTGCTGCCGCAACAGGGCGTCTTCCGCTTCGCCTTCGTGCCCGTGGTGGACGGAGAGTTCCTGACCGACACCCCCGAGGCGCTGCTGGGCGCGCCGGGCGGCGCCGAGGCCGAGGTGCTGCTGGGCGCCGTGCAGGACGAGGGCACCTATTTCTTGGTGTACGGCGTGCCGGGTTTCGGCAAAGACAACGAGAGCCTGATCAGCCGCGAGGAGTTCCTGGGCGGCGTCCGGCTGGGCGTGCCGCAGGCCAACGAGTTGGCGGCCGAGGCCGTGGTGCTGCAGTACACCGACTGGCTGGACCAGGACAACCCGGTGAAGAACCGCGAGGCGCTGGACGACATCGTGGGCGACCACAACGTGGTGTGCCCGCTGATGCACTTCGCCCAGCGCTGGGCCGAGCGCGGCGGCACCGTCTTCGCCTATCTGTTCGACCACCGCGCCTCCAACCTGCTGTGGCCGCCGTGGATGGGCGTGCCGCACGGCTACGAGATCGAGTTCGTCTTCGGGCAGCCGCTCAACCCCGGCCTCAACTACACGGCCGAGGAGGAGGCGCTGAGCCGGCGCATCATGAGATACTGGGGCAACTTCGCCCGCACCGGGTACGGGCCGGGGCGGAGCGCGGTTGAGTTGGGTTGGGATGAGTTTGGTAGAGTTGGGTTGGGATGGGATGAGTTGAGTTGTGATGAGCTGGGTCGGGTGACAGTGGTTGGGTTGAGTTGAGTTGGGATCAGTTGGGTTGGATGACCTTGGTTGGGATGAGTTGAGTGGTTTGGATGACCTCTGTTGGGATGAGTTGAGTGGTGATGAGTTGGGTTGGATGACCTTGGTTAGGATGAGTTGAGTGGTGATCAGTTGGGTTGGATGACAGTGGTTGGGTTGAGTTCAGTTGGGTTGGATAACCTCCGTTGGGATGAGTTGAGTGGTGATGAGTTGGGTTGGATGACCTCATTTGTGTTGAGTTGTGATCAGTTGGGTTGGATGACCTCATTTGCATTGAGTTGAGTTGTGATGAGCTTGGTTGAGTTGCAGTGAGTTGGGTTCAATTACCTTGGTTGGGATGGGATGAGTTGGGTTGAGTTGGGATGAGTTGGGTTGGATGATCTCAGTAAGGATGAGTTGAATTGGGTTGGATGACCTCGTTTGGGTTGGGATGAGTTTGGTTGAGTTGGGTTGGGATGAGCTGACTTGAGTGGCGATGAGTTGGGTTGGATGACCTTGTTTGCGTTGAGTTGGGTTCAATTACGTTGGTTGGGATGGGATGAGTTGGGTTGAGTTGGGATGAGTTGGGTTGGATGACCTGAGTTGGGTTGAGTTGGGTTGAGATCAGTTGTGACAAGTTGGGTTGAGTTGTGATGAGTTGGATTGGATGACCTTGGTTGAGTTGGGTTGAGTTGGGATCAGTTGGGTTGGACGACCTTGGTTGGGTTGGGATGTGCTGGGACAAGTTGGGTTGTTACGAGCTGGGTTGAGTTGGGATGAGTTGGGATTGGTTGGGTTGAGCTGTGATGAGTTGGGATTGGTTGGATTGAGTTAGGAAGGGTTGGGATTGGTTGGATTGAGCTGCGATGAGTTGGGATTGGTTGGATTGGGTTGCGATGAGTTGGGTTGACTTGCAATGGGTTGGGTTGGGTTGTTATGAGTTCAGTTGAGTTACGATGGGTTGGGATTGGTTGGGTTGACTTGCGATGGGTTGGGTTGGGTTGTCACGAGCTCGGTTGACTTGCGATGAGTTGGGATTGGTTGGGTTGGGTTGTTATGAGTTGGGATTGGTTGGGTTGAGTTAGGGTGGGTTGGGATGAGCTGGGATAGTTGGGATGAGTTGGGTTGGATGACCTTGGTTGAGTTGCAATGAGTTGGGATGGGTTGGGTTGGGTTGTTACGAGTTCTGTTGACCTGCGATGAGTTGGGTCGAACAACCCGCGCCGCGCTGACCGTCGCCGGTGCCGCCGCAGGGACCCCAACGAGGCGTCGGAGCGGGAGCGGCGCTGGCCGTCGTACACGGCGGCGCGGCAGAGTTACGCCCGGCTGAACGCGCGGCCGCTCGCCGTGGCCCAGGGCCTGCGCGCACAGGCCTGCGCCTTCTGGAACCGCTTCCTGCCCAAACTGCTCAACGTCACCGGTCAGGGACAGCGGGGGCATTTGGGGACATTTGGGGGGGTTGGGGACATTGGGGGGATTGGGGACATTGGGGACATTTGGGGGATTTGGGGACATTGGGGGATTTGGGGACATTGGGGACATTGAGGAGATTGGGGACATTTGGGTCAATGAGGCGACATTTGGGACATTGGGGGACATGGGGGACACTGTAGACATTTGGGGACATTGGGGGGATTGGGGACATTGGGGACATTTGGGGACATTTTGGGGGACTGGGGAATTTGGGGGGATTGGGGACATTTGGGACATTTGGGACAATGAAGTGACATTGGGGACATTGGGGGACATTGGGGGGATTGGGGACATTTGGGGGGATTTGGGACATTGGGGACATTGGGACACAAGGGGACAACTGGGGACGCAGGGGTGATGGGGACATTGGGGACATTGGAGGGACTTAAGGACATTGAGGAAATTTGGGACATTGGGGACATTTGGGGACATTTTGGGGGGATTGGGGACATTGGGGGATTTGGGGACATTTGGGAACATTGGGGACATTTGGGTGATTTGGGGACATTTGGGGACATTGGGACATAAGGGGACACTGGGGACATTTGGGGACATTTTGGGACATTTGGGGACATTTTGGGACATTTGGGGACATTGGGGACATGAGGAAGTGGCACCATGGAGGGGTGGGACATGGATGTGGCCATGGTGGCACTCTGGGGACACTGGGGGGACACTGGGGGGACACCGGGGACGTCCTGGTGGCACCGAGGACGAGGAGGACACGGCAACGTTTGGGTGGATTTGGGGGATTTTGGGCAGTTTTGGGGGGATTTTGGGGGTTCTGGGGGTTTTTGGGGTCCCCGGAGTTGATTTTGGGGTCCCCAGAGCCGATTTTGGGGTTTTGGGGGGGGGATTCCCAGAGCCAAAGCAGCGGCAGCACCGGGAATTTTGGGTGGATTTGGGCAGTTTTTGGGTGAAATTGGATTTAGGGGATTTCGGGGCAGTTTTGAGGGATTTTTTGGGGGGATTTTTTTGGGATTTTTGGGGTTTTTTGGGGTGCTCATTTAGGATTTTGGGGTCCCCAGGCCCGATGGAGGAGGCGGAGCGGCAGCACCGGGAATTTTGGGTGGATTTGGGCAGTTTTTGGGTGAAATTGGATTTAGGGGATTTCGGGGCAGTTTGGGGGGATTTTTTGGGATTTTTTGGGATTTTTGGGTTTTTTTGGGGTGCTCATTTAGGATTTTGGGGTCCCCAGGCCCGATGGAGGGGGCGGAGCGGCAGCAGCGGGAATTTTGGGTGGATTTGGGCAGTTTTTGGGTGAAATTTGATTTAGGGGATTTCGGGGCCATTTCAGGGGGTTTTTGGGGGGATTTTTTTTGGATTTTTTTGGGATTTTTGGGGTTTTTGGGGTGCTCATTTAGGATTTTGGGGTCCCCAGGCCCGATGGAGGAGGCGGAGCGGCAGCACTGGGAATTTTGGGTGGATTCGAGCGGGTTTTGGGTGAAATTGGATTTAGGGGATTTCGGGTCAGTTCAGGGGGTTTTTGGGTAGATTTTTTGGGATTTTTTTTGGATTTTTGGGGTTTTTTGGGGTGCTCATTTAGGATTTTGGGGTCCCCAGGCCCGATGGAGGAGGCGGAGCGGCAGTGGCGTCTGGAATTCCACCGCTGGAGCTCCTACATGATGCGCTGGAAGAGCCAATTTGAGCTCTACAGCCGCCAGGAGCGCTGCCAGCCCCTGTAGCACCCCAAAACTGCCCGGGGTACCCCAAAATTGACCCGGGGTACCCCAAAATTCACCCGTGACACCCCAAAATACACCTGGGACACCCCGAAATTCACCTGGGACACCCCGAAATTCACCTGGGACACCCCAAAACCTGCCTGGGACACCCCGAAACCCGCCCGAGACACCCCAAAATACACCCGGGACACCCCAAAACCCGCCTAGAACATCCCAAAATACACCCAGGAACCCTAAAATTCATCTGGGACACCCCAAAACCCACCCGAGACACCCCAAAATTCATCTGGGGCACCCCAAAACCTGCCCGGGACACCCCAAAATTTACCTGGGGCACCCCGAAATACACCCGGGACACCCCGAAATTCACCCGGGACACCCCAAAATACACCCAAGAATCCTAAAATTCATCTGGGACAGCCCAAAACCTGCCCAGGACACCCCAAAATTCACCCAGGCAACCCAAAACCCACCCAGGACACCCCAAAACCTGCCTGGGACACCCCAAAATACACCCGGGACACCCCAAAATTCACCCGGGGCACCCCGAAATTCACCTGGGACACCCCAAAACCTACCCAGGACACCCCGAAATTCCTCTGGGACACCCCGAAACCTGCCTGGGACACCCCAAAACCCGCCTGGGACACCCCAAATCTCACCTGGGACACCCCAAACCCACCTGGGACACCCCAGACCCCGCCCGGGATGCCCCAAAAGTCACCCGGGACACCCCAAAATACACCCAGGAACCCTAAAATTCATCTGGGACACCCCGAAACCCGCCCGGGACACCCCGAAATTCACCCAGGACACCCCAAAATTCACCCGGGGTACCCCAAAATACACCGGGACACCCCAAAACCTGCTTGGGACACCCCAAAACTGCCTGGGACATCCCAAAATACACCCAGGACACCCCAAAATACACCCAGGAACCCTAAAATTCACCTGGGACACCCCAAAATACACCCGGGACACCCCGAAATCCAACCAGGAACCCTAAAATTCATCTGGGACACCCCAAAACCTGCCTGGGACACCCCAAAATTCACCCGGGACACCCCAAAACCGCCCGGGACACCCCAAAATACACCCAGGGCACCCCAAAACCCGCCCGGGACACCCCAAAACCCGCCTGGGACATCCCAAAATACACCCAGGACACCCCAAAACCTGCCTGGGATACCCCAAAATACACCCAGGAACCCTAAAATTCATCCAGGACACCCCGAAACCCGCCCGGGACACCCCGAAATTCATCTGGGACACCCCAAAACTGCCTGGGACACCCCAAAATTCACCCGGGGCACCCCAAAATTCACCCAGGACACCCCGAAATACACCCGGGGCACCCCAAAACCTGCCTGGGGCACCCCAAAATTCACCCAAGAACCCTAAAATTCATCTGGGACACCCCAAAACCTGCCCAGGACACCCCAAAACCCACCCAGGACACCCCAAAATCCAACCAGGGTACCCCAAAATCCAAGGAACACCAAAACCCAGCCAGAAATCCTAAAAATCCACCCGGGGCACCCCAAAATCCACCCAGGCACCCCGAAATTCACCCAGGCACCCCAAAATCCACCCAGGCACCCTGAAATGCACCCGGGACACCCCGAAATTCACCCAGGAACCCCAAAATCCATCTGGGACATCCCAAAATCCACCCAGGAATCCTAAAAATCCACCCAGGAACCCCAAAACCCACCTTGGACACCCCAAAATCCACCCAGGGTACCCCAAACTTCACCTGGGACACCCCAAAATCCAACCAGGAATCCTAAAAATCCACCCAGACACCCCAAAATTCACCCGGACATCCCAAATTTCCCCCCCCCCCCCCACAAACCCTCCAGGACCCCAAAATTTGGGGACCCCCTCCCGGTCTTGTCTTCAGTGTGACCCCAATAAAGGCTCCAACCCAAACCTGACTCATGGGGGGACCCCAAAAATGGGGGGACCCCAAATTTTGGGGAGGGGGGACCCCAAAATTGAGACATGACACAGGGACAAAATGGGGGGGGACACCCCAAAATTTTATTGGGGGCGACAACGGAGTGGGGGGGTCCCCCAATTTTGGGGACCACAAAACTGGGAGGAGTCTCTTGAGAGAGACCCCAAAAATTGTGGGGGGGATCCCAAAATTTGGGGAGGGGGATTTTGGGGTCCCCCCAAATTTGGGGGGTTCACAGAGAAATTTGGGATTTTGGGGGGGTCCAGAGGGTTTTGGGGAACCCCTCAAAGGATTTTTGGGGGGTCCTGGGGGGGCTCCGACTTCAGGCTGCTGGAAAAAGGGGAAGGGGTGAGGGGAACCCCAAAATTTTGGGGAGAAGCCCCAAAATTTGGGGTTTTTTTTGGGGATCCCCCCCCCTCACCGTACCCTGGTCGAAGTTCAGCTTCTTTGGGGGGGGGTCCCCAAATCCTTCGACGTCCACGAGGTCCCCGGGGGGGTCGGAGTCACTCGGGGGGGGCTCTGGGGGGACCCCAAAATTAATGGGGGGAGCCCAGAATTAATTGGGGAACCCCAAAATTAATTGGGGGGACCCCAAAATTAATGGGGGGAGTCCAAAATTAATGGGGGGACCCTAAAATTAATGGGGGGAGCCCAAAATTAATGGGGGGACCTTAAAATTAATAGGGGGGAGCCCAAAATTAATGGGGGGGAACCCTAAAATTAATGGGGGGAGCCCAAAATTAATGGGGGGGAGCCCAAAATTAATAGGGGGGGGACCCTAAAATTAATGGGGGGAGCCCAAAATTAATAGGGGGGAGCCCAAAATTAATGGGGGGGAACCCTAAAATTAATGGGGGGAGCCCAAAATTAATGGGGGGGAGCCCAAAATTAATAGGGGGGGGACCCTAAAATTAATGGGGGGGAACCCTAAAATTAATGGGGGGAGCCCAAAATTAATGGGGGGAGCCCAAAATTAATTGGGGGGGACGCTAAAATTAATGGGGGGAGCCCAAAATTAAGAGAAGGGGGACAAAGAGACCCCAAAATTAAAGGGGAGGGTCCAGAAAAACACCAAAAATTAAAGGGAGGGGACAATGGGAACCCCAAAATTTAACAGCGAACCCCAAAATTAATTGGGAGGGTTCCCCAAAATTAAAGAATCGGGAAAAAAATACCCCAAAATTAAAGTCGGGGGAGGGCCTAAAATTAAAGAAATCCCGAAACGAACCAAAAAAACCCCCCAAAAAACCCAAAATTCGTCACCTGCCGCCTTCATCTTCTTCGAGGGGGGCCCGGGGGGGTCGTGGGGGGCCCCCCCAGAGCTGAGGGGGTTTTTTCGGGGTCCCTTTTTGGGGGAGTCGGCGGCGGGGGGGGGCAGGGGGACCCCGCTGTCCTCGTAGGCTTTGCGCTTGGCCGCCGCCTTCAGCTGCGCCCTGGGGGGAATTTTGGGGTTTTTTTTGGGGTTTTTTGGGGTTTTTTTTGGGGGGGGGCACCCCAAAATCCCCCCCCGGCCCCCCTTACACCGTGCGGTCCTTGATGAGGGCGCTGAGGCGGTTCAGGTCCTCCCCGAATCGCGACACGGCCCCGCGGAGCAGCGCCAGCTCCGGCTCCGTCCAGCGGGACCTGGGGGGACCCCGGGATTTTGGGGGGTCCTGAGTGGTTTTGGGGGGGATTTGGGGAAGTTTTGGGGGGATTTGGGGATGTTTTGGGGGGATTTGAGGCGGTTTTGGGGGGTTCAGAGTCGCGACACGGCTGCACAGAGTGGCACCAGCTGGGGCTCCTGGGGGGTCCTGAGTGGTTTTTGGGGGGATTTGGGGGGTCCCGAGTGGTTTTGGGGGGGATTTGGAGAAGTTTCGGGGGGTTTTGGGGGGATTTGGGGAAGTTTTGGGGGGATTTCGGGGGGTTTTTGGGGGTTCAGAGTCGTGATGCCGCTGCACAGAGCAGCACCAGCTCCGACTACGTCTTGTGGGACCTGGGGGGACCCCGGGATTTTGGGGGGGTCCTGAGTGGTTTTGGGGAGATTTTGGGGGTCCTGAGTGGTTTTTGGGGGGATTTGGGGAAGTTTTGGGGGGTTTTGGGGGGATTTGGGGGAGTTCTGGGGGGATTTGAGGCGGTTTTGGGGGGTTCAGAATCGCGACACGGCCCCGCGGAGCAGCGCCAGCTCCGGCTCCGTCCAGCGGGACCTGGGGGGACCCCGGGATTTTGGGGGGATTTTGGGGGGTCCCGAGGGGTTTTGGGGGGATTTGGGGAAGATTTGGGGGGTTTTGGGGGGATTTGGGGGGATCTGAAGCGGTTTTGGGGGGGTTCAAAATCGCAACTCAGCCCCACGAAGCGGCGCCAGATGGGGCTCCTGGAGGGGACCCCGGGGTTTTTGGGGGGTCCTGAGGGGTTTTTGGGGGGATTTGGGGGGTCCTGAATGGTTTTGGGGTATTTTTGGGGTGATTTGAGGGGGTTTTAGTGGGATTTAGGAGGAGTTTTTGGGGGTTTTTTGGGGTTCGGAATCACGACTCAGCCCCGTGGAGCGGCGTCAGATGGGGCTCCTGGGGGGACCCCGGGGTTTTTGGGGGGTCCTGAGTGGTTTTTGGGGGGATTTAGGGGGTCCTGAGTGGTTTTGGGGTATTTTTGGGGAGTTTTAGGGTGATTTGAGGGGGTTTTAGGGGGATTTAGGAGGAGTTTTTGGGGGTTTTTTGGGGTTCGGAATCACGACTCAGCCCCGTGGAGCAACGCCAGCTCTGGCTCTGTCCAGCGGGACCTGGGGGGGATTTTGGGGGTCCAGAGGGAATTTTGGGGGTCAAGACAGAATTTTGGGGGTCCTGGAGGGGATTTTGGGGTGATTTGAGGGGGTTTTGGGGGGGATTTGGAGTGACCTCAGAATTTAGGGGATCTCAAAGGGGTTGGGGGTGGGGTCAAAACCTCCTCCAGGACCCCCCAAACCTCCCCTGGGTACCCCAAAACCCCCCTGGGACCCCCAAAATCCCCCCAAAACTGCCCCAAATCTCCCCAAAAATATCCCCCAAATTTCCCAAACCCCCCAAAATCCCCCAAATCCTCCCTGGGAGCCCCCAAAATCCCCCCAAAATCTCCCCACAAGGGCTCCAAAGCCCCCCCCAAATCTGCCCAAATCCCCCCCAAATTTCCCCCAAGTCCCCCCAAAATTCCCCCCCAGGACCCCCAAAATCCCCCAAATCTCCCCAGAAAAACGCCAAATCCCCCCAAAATCTCTCCAAAATCCCCCAAATTTTCCCCAAATCCCCCCAAATCTCCCCAACCTCCCCTGGGAACCCCAAAATCCCCCCAGGACCCCACCAAAATCCCCCCCAAAAGTGCCCCAAAATCCCTCCAAACTGACCCAAATCTCCCCAGAAAAGCTCCAAAACCCCCCATATCTCCCCCAAATTTTGCCAAATTTTCCCCAAATTTTCCCAAATCCCCCTAAAATCCCCCAAATTCTCCCAAATCTCCCCTGACGACCCCAAAATCCCCCTGGGACCCCCCCAAAATCCCCCCAAATCTCCCCAGAAAAGCTCCAAAATCCCCCAAAATCTTCCCCAATTTTCCCAAAATCCCCCCAGGATCCCCCAAAATCTCCCCAAATCTCCCCTGGGAACCCCAAAATCCCCCCAGGACCCCACCAAAATCCCCCCCAAAACTGCCCCAAAATCCCCCCCCAAACCGCCCCAAATCTCCCCACAAAAGCTCCAAACCCCCCCAAATCTCCCCCAAATTTTACCAAATTTTCCCCAAATTTTCCCAAATGCCCCAAATTTTCCCCAAATCCCCCCAGGATCCCCCAAAATCTCCCCCAATCTCCCGTGACAACCCCAAAATCCCCCCCAAACTGCCCCAAATCTCCCCAGAAAAGCTCCAAAACCCCCCCAAATCTCCCCAAATTTTCCCCAAATGCCCCAAATTTTCCCAAAATCCCCCAAATCCCCCAAAATCCCCCCAGGATCCCCCAAAATCTCCCCCAATCTCCCCTGATGACCCCAAAATCCCCCCCCAAAATCCCCCAAATCTCCCTAGAAAAGCTCCAAAATGCACCAAATCACTCCCAAATTTTCCCCAAATGCCCCAAAATACCCCAAATTTTCCCCAAATCCCCCCAGCATCCCCCAAATTCTCCCAAATCTCCCCTGGTGACCCCAAAATCCCCCCCAAAACTGCCCCAAATCTGCCCAGAAAAGCTCCAAAACGCCCCCAAATCTCCCCCAATTTCCCCAAATCTCCCCAAACTTTCCCAAATTTTCCCAAAATGCCCCAAATTTTCCCCAAATGCCCGAAAATCTCCCCCAATCTCCTCTGGCGACCCCAAAATCCCCCCCAAAACCGCCCCAAATCTCCCCAGAAAAGCTCCAAAACGCCCCCAAATCTCCCCTAAATTTTGCCAAATTTTCCCCAAATTTTCCCAAATCCCCCAAAATGCCCCAAATTTCCCCAAATCCCCCCAAACCCCTCACCCCGCGGGGGAGCTGTCGGTGCCCGGGTGCAGCTGCATCGTCAGTTCCCCCAGGCGGGAAAAGGCGGCGCCGGCGGCCGAGAAAATCTCCCCGACCTGGAACGGCAAACTGGGATATACTGGGATGGACTGGGAGGGAACTGGGATATACTGGGAGGGACTGGGATGGACTGGGAGGGACTGGGATGGACTGGGAGGGACTGGGATTAACTGGGAGGGAACTGGGAGGGACTGGGAGGGACTGGGGGGGACTGGGAGGGACTGGGAGGGAACTGGGAATGGGACTGGGAGGGACTGGGAGGGAACTGGGAATGGGACTGGGTTATACTGGGAGGGACTGGGAGGGACTGGGATTAACTGGGAGGGACTGGGAGGGACTGGGAGGGGATTGGGATAAACTGGGATAAACTGGGAGGGACTGGGAGGGACTGGGGGGACTGGGAGGGAACTGGGAATGGGACTGGGTTATACTGGGAGGGACTGGGAGGGCACAAAATGGGACTGGGACAAACTGGGATTGAACTGGGAGGGAACTGGGAGGGACTGGGATATACTGGGATAAACTGGGAGGGACTGGGAGGGAACTGGGAGGGAACTGGGAGGGGATTGGGGGGAACTGGGAGCCCAAACTGGGACCAGTAAAACCCAAACTGGGACCCGTAAAATCCCATTAAACCCAATCTGGGACCAGTAAAACCCAAATTGGGACCAGTAAATCCCAAACTGGGACCAATAAAACCCAAACTGGGACCAATAAAACCCAAACTGGGACCAGTAAATCCCACTGGGATCCAAACTGGGACCAGTAAAACCCAAACTGGGACCAATAAAACCCAAACTGGGACCAGTAAAACCCAAACTGGGACCAGTAAAAACCCATTGAACCCAAACTGGGACCAGTATCAGAATCAAACCCAAACTGGGACCAGTAAAACCCAAACTGGGACCAGTAAAACCCAAACTGGGACCAATAAAACCCAAACTGGGACCAATAAAACCCAGACTGGGACCAGTAAAACCCAAACTGGGACCAGTAAAACCCACTGGGGCCCAAACTGGGACCAGTAACAGAATCAAACCCAAACTGGGACCAGTAAAACCCAAACTGGGACCAGTAAAACCCAAACTGGGACCAATAAAACTCAAACTGGGACCAGTAAAACCCAAACTGGGACAAATAAAACCCAAACTGGGACCAGTAAAACCCAAATGGGACCAGTAAAAACCCAAACTGGGACCAGTAAAACCCAAACTGGGACCAGTAAAACCCAAACTGGGACCAGTAAAACCCACTGGGAGCCCAAACTGGGACCAGTATCAGGATCAAGACCCAAACTGGGACCAGTAAACCCCAAACTGGGACCAGTAAACCCCAAACTGGGACCAGTAACCGCCGCCCCCCCGGAACCTTCCATGGGGGTCATTCTCCCCCACCCGACTCTTTCCGGGAGCGGACCGGAAGTAGCATCGAACCGGAAGTTCCCTCATCCCCAACCCCCCCGCCCGATCCTCTCCTCACATTCCCCAAAAAAAACCCCCAAAATCTCCCAAATCCGCCCAAAATTGCCCAAAATCCCTGACTTTAGTCGATGCTGACGTCATGGCCGCTCTGCCCGGCCCCTCCGGCCGCCGCCGCCGCCGCTCCGGCTCCTCGATGATGGCGGCGGGCGGGGAGGGGCCGCTCCGCCCCGCGCGTCTCGTTGGTACCGCCCTCAGCAGGCCCCGCCCCTTCGCTCTGATTGGTCAGTTCCACTTAAACCCCGCCCACCACCCCGCCCACTTCCGCCCCCCGCGGCCGCGCCGCTCCGCGGGCTCGTTGCTCCTCACCCCCAAAATTCCCATTTTTCACCCCAAAATCGCCGTTTTTCACCCCAAAAAACCTTTCCACCCATAAAAAACCACCGCGGGGTGAATACACAACAAATTTATTTATTACCCAGCCCCGAGCGCGCTTCCGCGCGGGAAAAAATTGGTCCTCCAAGCGTGGAAAAAATGGGATTTTTAAACGGAAAAAAAGAAAAAAGGGATTTTTTTGGGGTGAAAAACGGCGGTTTTGGGTCTCAGCGCACCATGTACTCCTTGCGCTTGTTGAGGCGGCTCTGGAAGAGGGAGAAGCCGCCGAGCAGCGCGTAGAGCCCCGCGGCGATGAAGCAGTTGTAGCTGACCTGCTCGTACAGGCGGTAAATGCGCTCGGGGCCGCTGCGGAGGGGAAAAAATCGGAATTTTGGGGGATTTTGGGGGTTTTGGGGAGTTTTGGGGGGTTTGGAGGATTTTTTGGGGGATTTTGGGGGGTTTTGGGGGGATTTTCAGGGGGTTTGGGGGGTTTTGGGAGCTTAAATCGGTGTAAAATTCACCCCCAAAATCCTCCCCAAAAGTCCCCCCCAAACCCCCCACACCCAAATTTCCCCCAAAAACCTCAAAATTCCCCTCAGGATCTCCCAAAAACCCCCAAATTCTCCCCAAATTCCACCCAGGATCCCCTCAAAATCCCCCCACCCAAATTTCCCCCAGAACCCTCAAAATTCATCAAAATTCTCCTCAGGATCTTCCAAAAACCCCCAAATTCTCCCCAAAATTCCTTCCAGGATCGCCCCAAAACCCCCCACACCCAAATTTCCCCCAAAACCCTCAAAATTCATCAAATATTTCCTCAGGATCTTCCAAAACCCCCCAAATTCTCCCCAAAATTCCTCCCAGGACCCCCCAAATCTACCCCAAACCCCCCCCCCAAATTCCCCAAATTCCCCAAAATCCCCCCCAGGAACCCCCAAATTCTCCCCAAATTCCTCCCAGGACCCCCAAATCCTCTCCAGGACCCCCCAAAAATCTCCTGAGGGACCCCCCAGGACCCCCCAAATTCCTCTCATGACCCCCAAAATTCATCAAAATGTCCCTTAGAACTTCCAAAACCCCCCAAAATCCCCCCAAATCCCCCTCAAGACCCCCCAAATTCTCCTCAGGAACCCCCAAATTCCCCTCAGGACCCCCCCAAACTCCCCCAAATCCCCTCAAACCTCCCTAAATTCCTCTCAGGACCCCCCAAATCCCCCCAAAATCCCTCAGAGGGACTCCCAAACCTCCACAAATCCCCCCCAAATCCCCCCAGGACCCCCAAAATCCCCTCAGGACCCCCAAAATCCCCCCAAATTTCCCCTCACCCCTTGAAGTCCTCCTCGGTGAAAGGCACATCCTCGATCAGCACGGCCGAGTGCACGTTGAAAAAAATGCCCAACAGCACCTGGGGGGATTTTTGGGGCATTTTGGGGGGTCTCGAGGGGATTTGGGGGGAATTTGGGGGTCCTGGGAGGGATTTGGGGGGAATTTGGGGGGATTTTGGGGGGTCTTGAGGAGATTTGGGGCGATTTTGGGGGTCCTGAGGGTCCCTCGGGGAGATTTGGGGGGAATTTGGGGGTCCTGGGAGGGATTTGGGGGGATTTTTGGGGGGATTTTGGGGGGTCTCGAGAGGATTTGGGGGGAATTTGGGGGTCCTGGGTGGTCACTCGGGGAGATTTGGGGGATTTTTGGGGGTCTCAAGTGGATTTGGGGGGAATTTGGGGGTCCTGAGGGTCCCTTGGGGAGATTTGGGGGGAATTTGTGGGTCCTGGGAGGGATTTGGGGGGAATTTGGGGGGTTTTGGGGGGTCTCGAGGGGATTTGGGGGGAGTTTGGGGGTCCTGGGTGGTCCCTCGGGGAGATTTGGGGGATTTTTGGGGGGTTTTGGGGGTCTCAAGGGGATTTGGGGTGGGATTTGGGGGTCCTGAGAGTCCCTTGGGGAGATTTGGGGGGAATTTGGGGGTCCTGGGAGGGATTTGGGGGGAATTTGGGGGGATTTTGGGGGGTCTTGAGGAGATTTGGGGTGGGATTCGGGGGTCCTGTGCATCCCTCGGGGAGATTTGGGGGGAATTTGGGGGTCCTGGGAGGGATTTGGGGGGAATTTGGGGGGATTTTGGGGGGTCTTGAGGGGATTTGGGGGGAGTTTGGGGGTCCTGGGTGGTCCCTCGGGGAGATTTGGGGGATTTTTTTGGGATTTTGGGGGTCTCAAGTGGATTTGGGGTGGGATTCGGGGGTCCTGAGGGTCCCTTGTGGGGATTTTTGGAGGTCCCAAGAGGATTTGGGGGAATTTTGGGGCTCCTGAGGGGATTTTAGGGGGTCCTGGGGGGTTTTTGGGGGGTCCTGAGAGGATTCTGGGGCAATTTGGGGGATTTTGGGGGATTTTGGGGGGATTTGGGGGTCCCTATGAGGGATTTTGGGAGGATCTGGGGGTCCTGAGGGGATTTTTGGGGGGTCTCGGGGGATTTTGGGGGTCCCTGAGGGATTTGGGGTGCAGTGCCCCTCCCCCAGAGCTGCCCCAGCCCCCCAAAATTTGATTTTTTGGGGGTGGGGGAGGGGCCGGGGGTGACTCAGGGGCAGCTGAGGGGAAGTCGGGGGGTGGGGGAGGGGTTTTGGGGGGTGGGGGAGGGGTTTTGGGGGTGGGGGAGGGGTTTGGGGGGTGGGGGAGGGGTTTGGGGGGGGTCTCCCCCACATTTTGGAAAGTTGAACCACCCCAACCCCCCAAAACTGCCTCAGGAACCCCAAATTCCTTCTGAAACCCCTCAGAGCCCCCCAAAATTCCTCCAAACCCCCCCAAAACCCCCTAAATTCCCCCAAAACGCCTCAAATCCCCCCCAAAACCCTCCCAAGACCCCCCAAAATCCCTCAAATCCCCCCAATCCCCCCAAAATCCCTCCAACACTCCCCTTAAACCTCTCAAATCCCCCCCAAAACTCCTCAAAGCCCCCCCAAAACCCCTCCAAGACCCCCCCAAATCCCTCCAGGCCTCCCCCAAAACAGCCCCAAAACTACTCAAAGCCCCCCCAAATCTTCCCAAATCCCCCTCAACCCCCCCAAAACCCCTCAAAGCCCCCCCCAAAACCCCTCCAAGACCCCCCCAAATCCCTCCAGGCCTCCCCCAAACCCCTCTAAATCCCCCCAAAATTCCTCAAACCCCCCCAAAACTCCTCAAAGCCCCCCCAAAACCCTCCCAAGACCCCCCAAAACCCTTCAGGCCTCCCCCAAATCCCTCTAAATCCCCCCAAAACTACTCAAAGCCCCCCCAAATCTTCCCAAATCCCCCTCAAACCCCCCAAAACCCCTCAAAGCCCCCCCAAAACCCTCCCAAAACCCCTCAAATCTCCCCCAATCCCCCCTTAACCCCTTAAATCCCCCCAAGACCCCTCTAAATCCCCCCAAAACCCCTCTAAATCCCCCCAAAACCCCTCTAAATCCCCCCAAAACCCCTATAAATCCCCCCAAAACTCCTCTAAATCCCCCCAAGAGTCCTCTGAATCCCCCCCAAAACCCCTCTAAATCCCCCCAAAACCCCTCTAAATCCCCCCAAATCCCCCCAAAACCCCCCCAAATCCCCCCAAATTTCCCCCCCAGCCCCTGACCAGCATCACGACGCCCCAGGCGCTGAGGACGAGCCCACACGCCGCCATTTTGGGCCCGCAGCAGAGCAGCGACACCATGGCGAGCTGGGGGCAGCCCGGGCGAGCCTTTCCGGACGCTTTTTTGGGGTTTTTTGGGGTTTTTTTGGGGTTTTTTTGGCGTATTCCCCCTCCCCTTCGCTGCTGAGGGCCCGAGGCGGCGCAGCGGACTGAGGCCACGCCTCCTTGACGTAACCACGCCCCCTTTACGTAACCACGCCTCTTTTGCATAACCACGCCCACTTATCGACAAAGCCACGCCCCCTCGGGCCGTACCATTCTCACCCCCGCGGGGAGGGGGGGAAACTCGCCGTTGATTGGTTGCGGAGTTTAATTAGGGGCGTGGTTTCGGCTTTTTGGCCACGCCCACCACACCCACGCGTGTCCTCAGTGTCCCCTGGGTGTCCCCTGGGTGACCACGCCCATTTGTGACGTCACACGGGGGTGTTCCCCCCCTCCCCCCCCCCCCGGAACAATCCAATTCCCAAAATTGGCGTCTGGCCCTTTAAATGCCCCTCCCCCCCCTCGCCGAGGTCACTTTGAGGTGACATTTCACGGGGGGAGGGGGAGGGGTCAGAGCTAAAAATAGCTCCGGGCACGCGCCCGCCCCTCCCCCACCCCCTCCCGGTGACGTCATGGCCGCCCCGTTTCTATTTTAGGGCAAAACCGGCGGGAATTGGGGGAGGGGCGGGAATTTGGGGGGTCCCGGGGGGGGAGGGGGAAAAAAAATGGGGGGGAGGGGGGTCCTGGGGTGGGGGAGGGGCAGGGAACCAAAATTTGGGGGTGGGGGAGGGGCGGGAATTTGGGGGGTCCCCGGGGGGGGGGAGAAAAAAATGGGGGGAGGGGGGGTCCTGGGGTGGGGGAGGGGCGGAAGTAAAAAATTTTGGGGGTTCGGGGGTGGGGGAGGGGCCAAGACGTGAAATTTGGGGGTGGGGGAGGGGCGGGGGGGTGAAATTTGGGGTGGGGGAGGGGCGGGAATTTGGGGGGCTGGGGGAGGGGCGGGAATTTGGGGGGTGGGGGAGGGGCGGAAGTAAAAAAATTTTGGGGTTCGGGTGTGGGGGAGGGGAAGGGAACCAAAATTTGGGGGTGGGGGAGGGGCGGAAGTAAAAAATTTTGGGGGTTCAGGGGTGGGGGAGGGGCGAGGGGGGTGAAATTTGGGGGTGGGGGAAGGGGCAAAAATTTGGGGGTCCTTGGGTGGGGGAGGGGCGAAAGTGAAAAATTTGGGGGTTCAGGGGTGGGGGAGGGGCAGGGAGGTGAAATTTGGGGGGGGAGGGGCGGGAATTTGGGGTGTCCCGGGGGGGGAGGGGCAAAATAAAAGGGGGGGGGTGTCCTGGGGTGGGGGAGGGGCGGAAATTTGGGGGTCCCGGGAGGGGGAGGGGCAAAAATTTGGGGGATGGGGGTGGGGGAGGGGCGGGAATTTGGGGGTTCAGGGGTGGGGGAGGGGCGGGGAACCAAAATTTGGGGGTGGGGGAGGGGCCGAGAGGTGAAATTTGGGGGTGGGGGAGGGGCGGGAATTTGGGGGGTCCCGGTGGGGGGAGGGGCGGGAATTTTGGGGTGGGGTCCTGGGGGTGGGGGAGGGGCGGGAATTTGGGGGTTCTTGGGTGGGGGAGGGGCAGGGAACCAAAATTTGGGGGTGGGGGAGGGGCGGAAGTAAAAATTTTGGGGGTTCGGGGGTGGGGGAGGGGCGGTAATTTGGGGTGGGGGAGGGGCGGTAATTTGGGGGCTCCGTTTTTAATTGGGGGGGCGGGGCAGGGGCGTGTCCCGGTGGGCGTGGCCCCGGTGGGCGTGGCCTCCTCTGGCCCCGCCCCCCGCCCGGAGCCGCCGCAGACCCCCCGGGACCCCCCGGGAGCCGCCGCCCCTCCCCCCCCCGCCCTCATTAACCCCTAATTAGCGCTTAATTAACTCCGATCGGCTCCTAATTACCCTCATTAGCGCTTGATTAGCCCTAATTAACCTTATACGGCACTTAATTAACCTTAATTTGCTCTTAATTAGCTTAAATAGCGCCTTATTAACCCTAATTTGCTCTTAATTAGCGCTAATTAGCTCCGATCTGCTCTTAATCACCCCAAATAGCTCTTGATTAACCCTAATTTGCTCTTAATTGGCGCTAATTAGTCCTGATTTGCTCTTAATTAATGCTAATTAGCCCTGATTTGCCCTTAATTAGCTCTAATTAACCGTAATTAGCTCTTAATAACCCTAATTTGCACTAATTTGCTCTTAATTAGCCCTAACTGACCATAATTAGCTCTAAATGAGCCCTAAATAGCTCTTAATTAGCCCTAATCTGCTCTTAATTAACTCTAACTAACCCTAATTAGCTCTTAATTAGCCCTGATTAACCCTAGTTTGCTCTTCATTAATCCTACTTAACCCTAATTTGCTCTTAAATACCCCTAATTAACCCTAACTTGCTCTTAATTAACCCCAATGTGCTCTTAATTAACCCTAATTAACCTCCTGATCCCCCTCACGGTTCCCCTACCCCAAACCCCTCATTAACCTTTAATTAATCCTTAATTAACGCTCCGATCCACACCGGGATGGCCACAACCGCTAATTAACCCCTAATTAATCCTTAATTAAGCCCCTGGCCCTCCTCTGACCCCTCATTAACCCCTAATTAACCCCTAATTAGTCCCTAATTTACCCTCCCCCCCTTGGGAAACCCCCTGGGAGTGCCCCTCATTAACTCCCCCGCTTAATTAACTTGCTAATTAACTAATTAATTAATTACCACCTCCATGCCCAGGGGGTTCCAGCAGATCCAAGAGGAGGAGGAGGTACGGGGTTAATTAAGGTTAATTAGAGGTTAATTAGAGGTTAATTAGGGGTTGAGGGGACCGGGTGTGGGCCGGGGGTTAATTAAGCACTAATTAGAGGTTAATTAAAGGTTAATTAGGGGTGAATTAGAGGTTAATTAGGGGTTGGGGTGTCACGAGGGGTTCGGGAGGTTAATTAGGTGTTAATTAATGATTAATTAGGAGTTAATGAGGGGTCAGGGGGTCCCAAAAGAAGGGGCAGGGGGGTAATTAGGGATTAATTAAGGATTAATGAGGAGTTAATTAAGGGTTGGACGGTCCCGGGGAGGGTCAGGGGGTTAATTAAGGACCAGAGGTTAATTAAGTGTCGGGTGGGTCTCGTGGGGGGTTCTGGAGGTTAATTAGGGGTAATTAAGGGTTAATTGCGAGTTGGAGAATCCCGAGTTGAATTGGGAAATTAATTAAGGGTTAATTAAGTATTAATTAAGGGTTAATTAAGGGTTAATTGGGGTCGGGAAGGGGGAACTCGGGGGAGGGAATCCGGGGGTTAATGAGGGATTAATTAAGGGTTAATTAGTGGTTAATTAGGGGTCAGGGGGAGTGTCCGGGAGGGGGGGATCCGAAGCTTAATTAGGAGTTAATTAAGGGTTAATTAGAAGTCAGGCCCGGGGTGGATTGGGGGATTAATTAACTCTTAATTAAGGGTTCATAAGGGTTAATTAGGACTTGGAGAGTCTTGAGATGGATTGGGAGATTAATTAAGTATTAATTAGGAGTTAATTAAAGGTTAATTAGGGGTTGGGAAGGGGCTCCTGAGGGGGAAAGTCGGGAGGTTAATTAGGGGTTAATTAGAATTTAATTACGGGCTAATTAGAAGTTAATTACAGATTATTTAGGAGTTAATCAGGAATTCATTATGGGTTAATTAGGGGTTAATTAGAAGTTAATTACAGTTTGATTAGGAGTTAATCAGAAGTTCATTAGGGATTAATTAGTAATTAATTAGCAGGCAATTAGGGATTAATTAGTGCTGAATCGGGGATAATTTAGGCGTTAATGAGGCGTTAATTAAGGGTTAATTGGGGGGTGGGGGAGGGGCGGATGTCGCGACAGAGCCCCGCCCCCTCCGGGTCACGTGACGAGGGGCGGGGCGGGGGCGTGCGGGGGGTGGGGGAGGGGCGGAGCCCTTTGGCCACGCCCCCAAACCGACCCCGCCCCGCCCCCACCCCCGAATTTCCCCAATCCCGAATTTTGGGGGAATTTTGGGGAAATTTTGGGGATTTTGGGGGAATTTTGGGGATTTTGGGGAAATTTTGGGAAAATTTTGGGGATTTTGGGAATTTTTTTTTGATTTTGGGGGAATTTTGGGGATATTTGGGAAAATTTTTTGAATTTTGGGGAAATTTTGGCGGGATTTTTGGAAATTTTGGGGGTATTCTGGGGGTATTTTTTGGAATTTTGGGGGAATTTTGGGGATTTTCGGGAAATTTTTTGGATTTTGGGGGAATTTTTGGAATTTTGGGGGGAAATTTTGCAGTGATTTTTGGGGGGGATTGTTGAGATTTTTGGGGGTGAATTTTGGGAGGATTTTGGGGATTTTTTGGGTCACTTTTGATGGATTTCAGGGAGGAGTTTTGGGGGATTTGGGGGATTTTAGCGGGAAGTTTCGGGCTGATTTTTTTTTGATTTTTGTAGTGAATTTTGGGGATTTTCGGGGTGACTTTTTGGGATTATTCGGGGTGATTTTTTGGATTTTGGTGGGGAATTTTTGGGGTGAATTTTGGGGCTATTTTCGGGTGAATTTTGGGGGATTTTTGCGGTGAATTTTGGGGATTTTGGGGGGTGCTATTTTGGGGCATTTTAGGGGGATTTGGGCATTTCTGGGGGAATTTTCGGACCGAATTTTGGGATTTTTGGGCTGAATTTTGGGGGTGTTATTTTGGGGCCTTTTAGGGGGATTTTCAGCATTTCTGGGGGGATTTTTGGACTTAATTTTGGGGTTTTCAGGTGGATTTTTTTTGGTTTTTTGGGTGAATGTTGTGGGATTTTTTTGGGGTGAATTTGGGGGATTTTGGGCGGTGCCATTTTGTGGCATTTTAGGGGGATTTTCAGGACTTCTGGGGGGATTTTCGGGCTGAATTTTGGGATTTTCGGGCTGAATTCCGGGATTTTGGTGGGGATTTTTGGGGTTAATTTGGGGGATTTTGGGTGGGGGTCTCTGCCCGCAGGAGGATGAGGGGGGTCCCCCACTCCCCAAATCCTGGATTTTGGGGGGATTTTCGGATGGAATTTTGTGATTTTCGGGCTGAATTCCGGGTTTTTGGTGGGAATTTTTGGGGGGATTTTGGGGGGTGCTATTTTGGGTGGGGGTCTCTGCCTGCAGGAGGATGAGGGGGGTCCCCCACTCCCCAAATCCCGGATTTTGGGGCGATTTTCGGGATTTCTGGGGGCATTTTCGGGTGGATTTTTTTGGGATTTTTGGGTGGATTTTGGGGGATTTTTGGGGTGAATTTGGGGGGATTTCGGGGGTTGCTATTTTGGGGAGGGGTCTCTGCCCGCAGGAGGATGAGGGGGGTCCCGCCGCGGCCCCGGGGGGGTCCCCGCCCCCCGCGCTGACCCCCGCCCTGGCCCTGACCGTGTTCGCGGCCGCGCTCGGCTCGCTCGGCTTCGGCTTCAACATCGGCGTCATCAACGCGCCCCAGAAGGTGCCGGACCCCTCCCCAAATTGGGACCCCTTCCCAAATCGGGACCCCTCCCCCAAATTACTGACCCCCCCAAATTGGGACCCCTCCCCAAATTGAGACCCCCTCCCCAAATTACTGACCCCCCCCCCCAAATTACCGACCCCCCCCAAATTGGGACCCTCCCCCAATTACTGACCCCCCCCCCCAAATTACCAACCCCTCCCCAAATTCGGGATCCTCTCCCCATGTTCGGGACCCTTCCCAGAACCTGGGACCCCTCCCCAAATTCTGGACCCCTTCCCAAATTGGGACCCCTCCCCTAATTCGGGACCCTTCCCCAAATTCACTGCCCCACCTCCCCAATTTCTGAATCCTCTCCCACAAATTGGGGACCCCCTCCCCAAATTCTGGATCCTCTCCCCAAATTTGGGACCCTTCCGGGAATCAGGGACCCCTCCCCTAATTAGGACCCTTCCCGAAATCCCGACCCCTCCCCAAATTCCCAAAACCCTCCATGAACTACCGACCCCTCCCCATATTTGGGTTCCCCCTCCCCAAATCCGTGTTCCCCCTCTATCAATGGGTGCCCCCCACCCAAGGGCGCGCCCTCCCCAAATCCAGGTTCCCCCTCTCTATCACTGGGTGCCCCCCACCCAAGGGCGCCCTCTCCCCAAATCTGGGTTCCCCCTCCATCACTGGGTGCCCCCCACCCAGGGGCGCCCCCTCCCCAAATTGGTGTTCCCCCTCCCCAAATTCGGGTTCCCACCCCCCCAATATCAGTTCCCCCTCCATCACTGGGTGCCCCCCACCCAAGGGCGCCCTCTCCCCAAATCTGGGTTCCCCCTCCATCACTGGGTGACCCCCACCCAGGGGTGCCCCCTCCCCAAATTCGAAATTTCCCCTCTATGAATGGGTGCCCCATCTCCAAATTGGGATGCCCCCCACCCATGGGCGCCCCCTCCCCAAATCCGAATTCCCTCTCCATCACTGGGTGCCCCCCACCCATGGGAGCCCCCTCCCCAAATCCGGGCTCCCCCTCCCCAAATCCCCAATCCGAATTCCCTCTCCATCACTGGGTGCCCCGCACCCAGGGGTGCCCCCTCCCCAAATTGGGGTGCCCCCTCCCCAAATTCGGGTTCCCACCCCCCAATATCAGTTCCCCCTCCATCACTGGGTGCCCCCCACCCATGGGTGCCCCCTCCCCGAATTGGGGCACCCCCTCCCCAATGTGCCGCGCCCTCCGCAGCTGCTGGAGGGGGAGTACAACGCCACGTGGGCGCAGCGCTGGGGGTCGCCGCCCCCTCCCCAGACCCTCTCGCTGCTCTGGGCGCTCTCGGTCGCCATCTTCTCCGTGGGGGGGATGGGCACGGCCCTGGCGGGCGGAGCCGTGGCCGAGCGGCTCGGCAGGTGAGGGGCGGGGCCGAGGGGCGGGGCTTGTGGGGTGGGGCTTAATGGGGTGGGGCTTGGAGGGGAAGGGGTTAAAGGTTGGGTGTGGAAAGGGAGGGGTTAAATCAGTGGGGGCGGGGCTTAATTGGGTGTGGTGGAGTGGGCGGGGATTGGAGGGGAAGGGGTTAAAGGTTGGGTGTGGAAATTTAGGGGTTAAATGGGTGTGGGCGGGGCTTAATTGGGTGGGGCAAAGTGGGTGGAGCTTAGCGGGGTGGGGCAGAGTGGGCGGTGATTGGAAGGGAAGGGGTTAAATGGGTGGGGCAGGGAAAGGGAGGGGTTAAATGGGTGTGGGCGGGGCTTAATTGGGTGGGGCAGAGTGGGCGGGGATTGGAGGGGAAGGTATTAAAAATTGGGTGTGGAAAGGTAGGGGTTAAATGGGTGTGGGCGGGGCTTAATTTGTGTTGGGGTGGAGTTTAACAGGGAGTGGTCAAATGGGCGTGGCTTAATGGCGCATAATAATTGGGAGCGGCCCGCTGGGGCGTGGCACAAATGGGCGGAGCTGAAGGGGCGTGGTCACCTCTGCCATGGCCACGCCCCCTCCCCTGCCCCTCCCCTCCTCAGGAAAGGCGCCCTATTGGCCAGCAACGGCCTGGCCGTGGTGGGCGGGGCCCTGATGGGCGGGGCCAAGCTGGGCCCCACCTACATCCTCATCATCCTCGGCCGCTTCATCGTCGGCGCCTACTCAGGTACGGCCTCACCTGGGGGGCGTGTCCTGTCTCCGTGTGGGCGTGTCCTGTCTCTTTGGGGGCGTGTCCCGCAGCCCGAGGGGCGTGTCCCGGCTGACCCCGCCCCCCCGCAGGTCTGGTGTCGGTGCTGGTGCCGCTCTACGTGGGCGAAGTGGCGCCGCTGCGCCTGCGGGGGGCGCTGGGGACCCTCCACCAGCTCGGCATCGTCATCGGCATCCTGGTGGCGCAGGTGGGCGTGGCCTGAGGGGTGGGCGTGGCTTTGGTGGGCGTGGCTTTGGTGGGCGGGGTTTGTGGGCGTGGCTTGATGGGGAGGGGTCATTTGAGGGGTGGGCGGGGCAATGGGGACCCTCCGCCCACTCTGCACGTGGTTTGATGGGGTGAGCGTGGCTTTGAGGGGCGGGGCTCTTAATGATATGCGTGGTTGTGGGTAGGGCCTAAATGGGCGGGGTCGCTGTGGGCGTGGCTTGATGGGGAGGGGTCATTGGGGGTCCTGGAGGGGATTTTGTGGGGGGGGTTTGCGGAGCTCAGGGGCGGTAAAAAAACCTCCACCCCCTATCGCGACATGCCGCCATTTTCAGCAGCTTATCGCTCCCTTTGGGTGGCCTATCGCGCGATATCCCACGATAACCCCACGATATCCTGCGATAACCCGGCGATATCGCGGCCTGTTGCAGCCTATCTCAGCCTATCGCGGCCTATCCCGGCCTGTCACGGCCTATAGTGGCCTATCGTGGCCCATCGCGGCCTATTGCGGCCTATCATGGCCTGTCATGGCCTATCCTGGCCTATAGTGGCCAATAGCGGCCTATTGCGGCCTATCACGGCCTATCGCAGCCTGTCGCAGCTTATCGCAGCCTATTGCGGCCTGTTGCAGCCTATCTCAGCCTATCGCAGCCTATCGCGGCCTATCGCGGCCTATTGCGGCCTATCGTGGCCCATCGCGGCCTGTCACAGCCTATCGCGACCTGTCATGGCCTATCCCGGCCTATAGTGGCCAATAGCGGCCTATTGTGGCCTATCCCGGCCTATTGCTGTCTGTCGCGGCCTATCTGGGCCTATCTCGGCCTATCGCGGCCTACTGCGGCCTGTCGCGGCCTATCGCGGGGTTATCGCGGCCTATTGCTGCCTATCGCAGCCTATTGCGGCCTGTCACGGCCTATCTTGGCCTGTCACAGCCTATCGCGGCCTATCGTGGCCTATCTCGGCCTATCTTGGCCTGTCACGGCCTATAGTGGCCAATAGCGGCCTATTGCGGCCTGTCACGGCCTATCTCAACTCATCCCGGCCTATCCCGGCCTATTGCAGGGTTATTGCAGCCCGTCGCGGCCTATCGCGGCCTATCGTGGGGTTATCACGGCCTATCTCGGCCTATCTCGGCCTATCGCGGCCTATCGCGGCATTTTGCGGGGTTATCGCGGCCTATCGCGGCCTATCGCAGCCTATCACGTCCTATCGCGGGGTTATCTCGGCCTATCCCGGCCTATCACGGCCTGTCACGGGGTTATCACAGGGTTATTCCGGCCTATCTCAGCCTATCGCGGGGTTATCGCAGGGCTATCGTGCCCTATCGCAGCCTATCTTTGCCCATCTCGCCCTGTCCCCCTCCCCGCAGGTGCTGGGGCTGCGGGCGCTGCTGGGGACGCCGCGGGCGTGGCCGGCGCTGTTCGGGGCGGGGCTGCTGCCGGCGGCGCTGCAGCTGCTGCTGCTGCCGCTGTGCCCCGAGAGCCCGCGGTTCCTGCTGGCGCGGGGCCAGCGCGGCCGAGCCCGCCGCGGTGAGTGACGCCTTCGGCCTCGCGGGGCTGCCCCGGAGTCCTCCTCATCTTCCCTGTCCTCCCTGTTCTTCCTCCTCTTCCTCAGTCCGCGGTCTTCCTCCTCGCTTCTGTCTCCTTTCTTCGTCACCTTCCTCCTCCTCTTCCTCCCTGCCCGTTCTTCCTCCTCTCTGCCTTCGTCTTCCTCCTCTTCCTCACTGCTATTTGTGCTCCTCTCCCTCATCCATCCCCTTCCTCCTCCTCTTCTTCCTCCTCTTCCTCGTTCTCTTCCTCTTCCTCCTCCTCTTCCTCTTCATCTTTCTCTTCCTCTTCCGGTTCCTCTTCCTTTTTCCTTTTCCTCCTCCTCTTCCTCCTCCTTCTTCCGCTTCCTCTTTCTCCTCCTCTTCCTCTTCCATTTTCCTCTTCCTCCTCCTCTTCCTCTTCCTTTTTCCTATTTCCCCTTCTATTCCGCTTCCTCTTCCTTCTTCCTCTTCCTCTCCCTCTTCCTTCTTCCTCTTCCTCAATGCCCTCCTTCCTCCTCACCATTAACTTCTTCCTCCATCCTCATTCTTCCTCTTCCTCAACCCCTGCTCTTCCTCCTCACCTTCCTCTTCCTCTTCCACTCCCTTCCTCCTCCTCTTCCTCCCTCTCTCCCATCCTCCTCCTCACCTTCATCCTCCTCGTCCTCACTTTCTTCCTCTTCCTCCATCCCCTCCTCTTCCTCCCCACCTTCCTCTTCCTCTTCCTCTCCCTCTCCCTCTCCCTCTCCCTCTTCCTCTTCCTCTTCCTCTTCCTCCTCTTCCTCCTTCTCTTCCTCTTCCTCTTCCTTTTTCCTCTTCCTCTTCCTCTTCCTCCTCCTCCTCCTCTTCCTTTTCCCCCTTCCCCTCCCCCTCCCCTCCCCCTGCCCCGCCCCTATGGCGACAAGCCCCGCCCCTTCTCCGCAGGCCTCTCGCGATTGGCCGGCCCGGCGGCGGAGGCGGGGCTTGCGGCGCTGGAGGCGGAGCTGGGCCGAGGCCCCGCCCCCAAGGTGGGGCTGCTGGAGCTGTGCCGGAGCCGGCGCTACCGGCAGCCGCTGATCGTCACGCTGGGGCTGCAGCTGGCGCAGCAGCTCTCGGGGATAAACGCGGTAAAAACGGGGAAAAAACCCAAAATCGGGAAAAACGGGGGAAAATTGGGAAAAATGGGGAAAAAATTGGGAAAAACGGGCGTGGTTTAAGGGAAATGGGCGGGGCCATTACTGTCGCTCTGGCGCAGCAGTTCTCGGGGATAAACGCGGTAAAAACGGGGCAAAAAAACCCAAAATCGGGAAAAACGGGGAAAAATTGGGAAAAATGGGGAAAAATGGGGAAAAAATTGGGAAAAACGGGCGGGAAATTGGGAAAATGGGCGTGGTTTAAGGGAAATGGGCGGGGCCATTACTGTTGCTCTGGCACAGCAGTTCTCGGGGATAAACGCGGTAAAAATGGGGGAAAAAACCCCGAAATCGGGAAAAACGGGGAAAAAATTGGGAAAAATGGGCGGGAAATTGGAAAAAATGGGCGTGGTTTAAGGGAAACGGGTGTGGCAGTGGGCGGAGCCATTAGCGTCGCTCTGGCGCAGCAGTTCTCGGGGATAAACGCGGTAAAAACGGGGAAAAAAACCCCGAAATCGGGAAAAACGGGGGAAAAATGGGAAAAATGGGGAAAAAATTGGGAAAAACGGGCGGGAAATTGGGAAATATGGGCGTGGTTTAAGGGAAATGGGCGGGGCCGTGGTGTCACCCTGGGGCTGCAGCTGGCGCAGCAGTTCTCGGAGATAAACGCGGTAAAAACGGGGAAAAAAACCCGAAATCGGGAAAAACGGGGGGAAAATTGGGAAAAAATGGCGGGAAATAGGAAAAAACAGGCGTGGTTTAAGGGAAATGGGCGTGGCAGAGGGCGGAGCCATTAGCGTCGTTCTGGCACAGCAGTTCTTGGGGATAAACGTGGTAAAAATGGGGCAAAACTGTCCAAAATTGGGGAAAATAGGGGGAAAATACTCAAAATTGGGAAAAAATGGGGCAAAAATTGGGAAAATGGGTGGGAAATTGGGAAAAATGGGCGTGGTTTAAGGGAAATGGGCGTGGTTTAAGGGAAATGGGTGTGGCAGTGGGCGGGGCTATTAACATCGCTCTGGTGCAGCAGCTCTTGGGGATAAACACGGTGAAAATGGGGCAAAAATGCCCGAAATTGGGGAAAATACTCAAAATTGGGAAAAAATGGGGCAAAAATTGGGAAAACGGGCAGGAAATTGGAAAAAATGGGCGTGGTTTAAGGGAAATGGGCGGAGCTGTGATGTCACCCTGGGGATGCAGCTCTCGGGGATAAACGCGGTAAAAATGGGGGAAAAAACCCCAAAATTGGGAAAAACGGGGAAAAAATTGGGAAAAATCAGACAAAACCACCCAAAATCCAGAAAAACGGGACCAAAATTGGGGAAAATCTGGAAAAACAGGGCTAAAACCTCCAATATGGGGAAAACACAACAAAATCACCCGAAATCTGGAAAAACTGGACGAAAATTGGGGAAAATGGGGCAAAACCACCGAAAATTGGGAAAAATGGGACCAAATTTGGAGAAACACCCAAAATCAGGAAAAATGGGACAAAAACACCCTAAATTGGGAGAAACATGGAAAAACCACCCAAAATTGGGAAAAATGGGGCAAAACCACCATAAATTGGCAGAAATGGGGGAAAAACACCCAAAATCAGGAAAAATGGGGCAAAAACACCCTGAATTGGGAGAAACGGGGGAAAACCACCCAAAATTGGGAAAAATGGGGCAAAACCACCCTAAATTGGGAGAAACGGGGAAAACCACACAAAATCGGGAAAAACGGAACCAGAATTGGGGAAATGGGCGTGGCTTGTGAAGAAAGGAGCGTGGCCTGGGCATTGAACCTATCAGGGTCATCGGGATGGGGGCGGGGCTTAACAGGGCGTGGTCACAAAGGGGCGGAGCCTCATGGGCGTGGCCCTTTGGGTGGGAATTTTGGGGCGGGGCTTCCTTGAGGTGTGTCCATCGGGGGCGTGGTCTGAGTGGGCGTGTCCTGCTGACCACGCCCCCTTTTCCCGCCCCAGATCTTCTACTATTCGACGTCCATCTTCGAGGGGGCGGGGCTTCAGGACCCGGCCGTCGGCACCATCGGGACGGGCGTGGTCAACGTGGCGGCCACCGCCCTGTCGGTGAGCCACGCCCATTGCCACGCCCACTCAGCGCCGGCGGGGAGGGGGCGGGTCCTGTGGCGGCCAATGGGGTGCGAGGAACACTTGGTGGGCGTGGTCAAGTGGGGAGTGGTCTCATTGTGGGCGTGGTCTCATTGTGGGCGTGGTCTCATTGGGTTTGGCCATGGTGGGTGGAGTCTCAATTAGGGTGGGCGTGGTATTGGTGGGTGAGGTCTCGGAAGTGGGTGTGGTCTCAAAGGGGTGTGGCCCTGGTGGGTGGGGTCTTAAAAGTGGGCTTGGTTGTGAAGGGGTGGGGTCTGATTGGTGGGTGGGGTCTGGTGGATGGGTGTGGTCATGGTGGGCGTGGCTTAATGATGGGTGTGGTTATGAGTGGGTGGAGTCTCACGGCTGGGCGTGGTCATGGTGGGAGTGGCCTCATGGTGGGCGTGATCGTGGTGGGAGTGGCATAGTGGTGGGCGTGGTCATGGTGGGAGTGGTCTCAGGGTGGGCGTGGTCGTGGTGGGAGTTGCTTAATTGTGGGCGTGGTCATGATGGGAGTGGCTTAATGGTGGGTGTGGTAATGGTGGGAGTGGCCTCAGGGTGGGCGTGGTCACGAGTGGGTGGAGTCTTGTGGGTGGGCGTGGTCATGGGGAGGAGTCTCATGGTTGGGTGTGGTCATAAGTGGGTGTGGCCTCGTGGGCGTGGCCATGGGGTGGAGTCTCATTGTTGGGTGTGGCCATGGGGCGGAGTCTCGTGTCTGGGCGTGGTCACACGTGGGCGTGGCCTCATGGGGGCGTGGTCACACGTGGGCGTGGCCCCCGGTGGGCGTGTCCGGCTGAAGCCCCGCCCCGCAGGTGGTGCTGGTGGAGCGGGCGGGGCGGCGCGTGCTGCAGCTCCTGGGGCTGCTCGGCATGATGGGCTGTGCCACCACCCTGGCGCTGGCGCTCAAGGTGAGCGGGGACCCCCAAAATCCCACCCGGGACCCCCAAAATCGGACCCGGGACCCCCAAAATACTGACCGGGACCCCAAAAAATGGCCCAGGACCCCCAAATACTGACCGGGACCCCAAATACTGACCGGGACCTCCAAATACTGACCGGGACCCCAAATACTGCCTGGGACCCCAAATATTGACCGGGACCCCAAATACTGCCCGGGACCCCAAATACTGACCGGGACCCAAAAATCGGACCCTGGACCCCCCAAAATACAGCCCAGGAATCCAAAATACAGCCCGGGACCCCCAAAATCAGACCCAGACCCCCAAAATACGGACCCGGGACCCCAAAATACTGACCGGGAACCCGAAATACAGACCGGGACCCCAAAATCAGACCCGGGACCCCAAATACTGACCGGGACCCCCAAATACTGACCGGGACCCCAAAATCGGACCGGGAACCCCAAAATACTGACCTGGGACCCCAAAATACAGCCCCGGGAACCCCAAAATCGGACCCGGGACCCCCAAATACAGCCCAGGATCCCAAAATACAGCCCGGGACACCGAAATACTGACCGGGACCCCCAAAATACTGACCGGGATCCCCAAAATACAGCCCGGGACCCCAAAATCAGACCCGGGATCCTGAAATACTGACCAGGAACCCAAAATACTGACCGGGACCCCCAAAATACAGCCCCGGGACCCCAAAATGCTGACTGGGACCCCCAAATACTGACCGGGATCTCAAATACTGACCGGGACCCCAAAATACTGACCGGGACCCCAAAATTGGACCCGGGACCCCCAAAATACTGACCGGGACCCCCAAAATACAGCCCGGGACCCCCAAAATCGCACCCGGGACCCCCAAAATACTGACCGGGACCCCAAAATACTGACCGGGACCTCCAAATACTGACCGGGACCCCAAAATACTGACCGGGACCCCCAAATACTGACCGGGACCCCAAATACAGCCCCGGGACCTCCAAATACTGACCGGGACACCAAAATACAGCCCAGGAATCCAAAATACAGCCCGGGACCCCCAAATACTGACCGGGACCCCAAAATACTGACTGGGAACCCCAAACACGGACCCGGGACCCCCAAAATACTGACCGGGTCCCCAAATACTGACCGGGACCCCAAAATACTGACCGGGTCCCCAAATACTGACCGGGACCCCAAAATACTGACCGGGACCCCCAAAATACTGACCGGGACCCCAAAACACAGACCGGGACCCCAAAATATTGACCGGGACCCCAAAATACTGACCGGGACCCCCAAAATACTGACTGGGACCTCAAAATACAGCCCAGGACCCCCAAATACAGCCCCGGGACCCCAAATACAGATTGGGACCCGAAAATCCCACGCGGGACACCAAAATCCACAGTAAAACCCCAAATTTTCCCTATTTCCCCCCAAAAAAGCCTGAACCACCCCAAATTTCCCCTATTTTCCTCCATTTCTCCCCCATTTCTCCTCCATTTGACTCCCCAAAAAGTCCCAAATAATTTCCCCATTTCTCAGCCAAAAACCCCAAATTTTCCCCATTTCCCCCCCAAAAAACTAAATTTTTCCCGTTTCTCCCCCTAAAAACAACCCGAAAAATTTAAAAAAAAAAAAGTTACCAAAAAATTGCAAAAAAATTGCAAAAAAAATAAAAAAAAATTCTGTAAAATTAGAAAAAAATAGAAAAAATTGAAAAAAAAAAGAAAAAAATTGAAAGAAATGAAAAAAATCCAAAAAGTTTGAAAAAAAAAATTGAAAAAAAATGAAAAAAATTGAAAGAAATGAAAAAAATCCAAAAAGTTTGAAAAAAAAAATTGAAAAATTTGAAAAAAATGTAAAAAATAAAAAAAAATCCAAAAAAATTGCAAAAAAATTTCCAAAAATACCCCCAAAAAAATTTTAAAAAAAATCGAAAACAAATCCAAAAATAAATTAAAAAATCAAAAAGATTGAAAAAAAATCCAAAAAAAATTCCGAACAAAATCGAAAAAAAATTTGGAAAAAAATTCGAAAAAATTGAAAAAAAATTAAAAAAAAAATCAAAAAAAACCCCCAAAAAATCCCCCAAAAAAATCCCCCCAAAAAATCCCCCAAAAAATCCCAAAAAAATCCCCCAAAAAATTCCCAAAAAAACCCCCAAAAAAATCCCAAAAAAATCCCCAAAAAACCCCCAAAAAAATCCCCCAAAAAAATCCCCCAAAAAAATCCCCCCAAAAAATCCCAAAAATATCCCCAAAAAAATCCCAAAAAAATCCCAAAAAAATCCCAAAAAATAAAAAAAAAATACCAGAAAATAAAAAAAAAAATCCCCAAAAAATCCCCAAAAAATCCCAAAAAACCCCAAAAAAATCCCAAAAAAAATCCCCCAAAAAATCCCCCAAAAATCCCAAAAAAATCCCAAAAAAATCCCCCAAAAAACCTCACAATAATCTGAATTTCCCATTTATTTTGCAGCTGGGGGGCCCGTTCTGGGGCGCGGTGGCTCTGGCCTCGGCCCTGGCCTTTGTCGGGTTCTTCGCGGTGGGGCCGGGGCCCCTCCCCTGGTTCGTGGGCTCGGAGCTGTTCCCCCCCGGGCCCCGCGCGGCCGCGCTCGGCCTGGCCGGGCTGCTCAACTGGGCCAGCAACACCGCCGTGGCCATGGCCTTCCCCGCCATGCAGGTACCAAAACATCGGGGATTTTGGGAATTTGGGGATTTTTGATTTTTTTGGGATTTTTTGGCGGTTTTATGAGGGATTTTGGGCGATTTTGGGGGTCTTATGACGGATTTTGGGGGGATTTCAGGGAGGGTTTGGCCTTGGCCATGGCCTTCCCCACCATGCAGGTACCGGGCAGATTTGGGAATTTTGGGGACTTTTTGACAATTTTTGAGGATTTTTTGGGATTTTTTGGGGGGTTTTATGAGGGATTTTGGGCAATTTTCAGGGGGTTTTGGGGGGTTTTATGAAGGATTTTTAGGGGATTTTGGGACAGTTTATGGGGGATTTTGGGGGGTTGTATGGGGACTTTTGGGGGGATTTGGGGGAAATTTGGGGGGTCTTACAAGGGATTTTTGGGGGATTTGGGGGGATTGTGGGGCAGTTTATGGGAGGGTTTGTGAGAGTTTTGGGGGATTTTCCCCCCAAAATCCCAATTTTCCCCCAATTTCCCCCATTTCACACCCCAAAAAATCCCATTTCTTCCCCCAAAATCCCAGTTTATCCCCCCAAAATCCCATCTTTCCCCAATTTCCCCCAATTTTTCCCATTTCCCCATTTTTCCCCCATTTCCCCCATTTTCCCCATTTCCCCCAATTTTTCCCCATTCCCTCCTCAAAAATCCCAATTTTTCCCCATTTCCCCCCCAAAATCACATTTTTTCCCCCCGAAATTGCAATTTCCCCCCATTGTTCCCCCATTTTCCCCATTTCCCCAATTTCCCCCCATTTTGCCCCATTTTTCCCCATTTTTCTCCCATTTCCCCCCAATTTTCCGCCATTCCCCCCTCAAAAATCCCAATTTTTCTCCACTTTCCCCACCAACAGTCCCATTTTTTCCCCATAAATCCCAATGTTTCCCCCATAAATCCCATTTTCCCCCAATTTTTCCCCATTTTCCCCCATTTTCCCCCATTTCCCCCATTTTTTCCCCATTTCCCCATTCCCCCATTTCCCCCAATTTCCCCAATTTTCCCCCATTCCCCCCTCAAAAATCCCAATTTTTCCCCATAAATCCCATTTTTTCCCCCATAAATCCCAATGTTTCCCCCATAAATCCCACTTTTCCCCTCCAAAATCCCATTTCCCCCAAAAAAATCCCAATTTTCCCCCCTTTTTCCCCCATTTCCCCATTTTCCCCATTTCCCCCCATTTTTCCCGCAATTTTCCGCCACCCCCCCTCAAAAATCCCAATTTTACCCATTTTCCCCGCCAACAATCCCATTTTTCCCCCATAAATCTCATTTTTCCCCCCAAAAAATCCCATTTTTTCCCCCATAAATCCCATTTTTCCCCCCCAAAATCCCATTTTTCCCCCATAAATCCCATTTTTTCCCCCATAAATCCCATTTTTTCCCCAAAAAATCTCAATTTTCCCCCCCAAAATCCAATTTTTCCCCATAAATCCCAATGTTTCCACCATAAATCCCATTTTCCCCCCCAAAATCCCATTTTTTCCCCCATAAATCCCATTTTTCCCCCCCAAAATCCCATTTTCCTCCAAAAAAATCCCAATTTTTCCCCCATAAATCCCATTTTTTCCCCAAAAAAAACCCCAATTTTTCCCCATTTTCCCCCATTTTCCCACATTTCCCCCATTTTTCCCCATTTTTCCCCAATTTTCCCCCAATTTTCCGCCATCCCCCCTCAAAAATCCCAATTTTTCTCCACTTTCCCCACCAACAATCCCATTTTTCCCCCATAAATCCCAATGTTTCCCCCATAAATCCCATTTTCCCCCAATTTTTCCCCATTTCCCCCCATTTTTCCCATTTTTCCCCCATTTTCCCCCATTTCCCCATTTTTCCCCATTTTTTCCCCATTTTCCCCATTCCCCATTTCCCCAATTTCCCCCATTTCCCTGCATTTTCCCTCCATTTTTCCCCATTTTCCCCCATTTTTCCCCATTTCCACAATTTTTCCCCATTTTCCCCCATTCTCTCCCCATTTCCCCATTTCCCCATTTCCCCAATTTTCCCCCATTCCCCCCTCAAAAATCCCATTTTTTCCCCATAAATCCCAATTTTTTCCCCATAAATCCCATTTTTTCCCCCCAAAATCCCATTTTTTCCCCCATAAATCCCAATTTTCCCCCCATAAATCCCATTTTTTCCCCATTTTTCCCCATTTTTTCCCCTTGCAGGCGGCGCTGGGCCCGTTGGTGTTTCTGCTTTTCGGGGCGCTCCTCGGCGGTTTCTCCCTCTTCACTTTCCTTCTGCTCCCCGAGACCCGCGGCCGCCCCTTCCCCGCCCCCCCCGAGCCCCCAAATTCCGCCCCCCTGGGGCACCCCGAGAAGGACACGGAGCTGCAGAGCCTGGCCGCCCACCCCGAGCCCTGAATTGGGGGGGACCCCAAAAATTTGGGGGGTTTTGGGGTCATTTTGGGGCTCCCCGCCCAAAATTTGGGGTTTTTTTGGAGCGTTTCCCCCAAAATTTGGTATTTTTAAGGCATTTTGAAGCCGATTTTTGGGGGCACCCCAACATTTTGGGGGGTTTGAGTCGATTTTGGGGAGCACCCCAAATTTTGAGGGGGTTCAGGATGGTTTTGGGGCTCCTCACCCAAAATTTGGGGTTTTTTTTCGAGCGTTTCCCCCAAAATTTGGAGTTTTTTAAGGCGTTTTTTGGGGCAACCCAACATTTGGGGGATTCAGGGCAGTTTTGGGGCTCCCCCACCCAATTTTGGAGTTTTTTGGGAGGTCTCCCCAAAAATTTGGGGGGTTTTGGGTCGGTTTTGGGGCTCTCCACCCAAAATTTGGGGTTTTTTTTGAGCTTTTCCCCCAGAATTTTAAGGCATTTTGAAGCCGATTTTTGGGGGCACCCCAACGTTTTGGGGGGTTTGAGTCGATTTTGGGGAGCACCCCAAATTTTGGGGGATTTTGGGTCGGTTTTGGGGCTCCCCACCCAAAATTTTGGGTTTTTTTGGAGCTTTTCCCCCAAAATTTGGTATTTTTAAGGCATTTAGAGGTCGATTTTTGGGGGCACCCCAACATTTTGGGGGATTTCAGGTCGATTTTAGGGTGCTCCCCAAAAATTTAGGATTTTTAAGCCACTTAGGAGCTGATTTTGGGATTTTTGGGCCGATTTTGGGGGACACCCCAAATATTTTGGGCTTTTTGTGTTGATTTTAGGGCGAACCCCCCAAAAATTTGGGATTTTTGGGGGGGTCCTGAATTTTCTTTTGCTTTTAAAGTCACTTTGGAGCCGATTTTGGAACATCCCCCACAAATTTTGGGGTTTTTTGGGGTGATTTTGGAACATCCCCCCCACCCCAAATTTGGGGGTTTTTTGAGCACTTTGAGGCACCCCCAAAAATTTTGGGGATTTTTTTTTTCCCCATTGATTTTGGGGAGGGATTTTGGGAGGATTTTGGGATTTTTTGGGGTCTCCCCCCACCCCGGTTGTAAATAAAGGTGAGAATGAAACGGCGTCGACCCCGAAATTTGGGGGATTTTGGGGAAATTTGGGGGAATTTTGTGGGAATTTTATGAATTTAAGGGAATTTCGGGAGAATGTTGTTGAAATTTGGGGAAATTTGAGGGAATATGTGGAGAATTTGGGGGATTTTTAGAGAAATTTCGGGAATTTTTGGGTATTTTGGAGAATTTTAGGGGAATTTGGGGAAATTTTGTGGAAATTTGAAAGAGTTTTGGGGAAATTTAAGGGAATTGGGGGAATTTTAGGGAATTTTGTGGGAATTTTGTGGAATTTTTGGGAAATTTGGGGGAATTTGAGAGCATTTGGGGAATTTGGGGGATTTTGTGGAAATTTGGGCAAAATTTGGGGAATTCTACGGAATTTTGTGGGGAATTTTAGGAGAATTTTGTGGAAATTTGTGGAAATTTGAGAGAATTTGGGGAATTTTTAAAAATTTTGTAGGAATTTTTGGAAATTTGGGGGAATTTTGCCGACATTTTTGGGAATTTCGTGGAAACTTTGGGGAATTTGGGGAAAGTTTGGGAAATTTGGGGAATTTGGGGCAATTTGACCCCAAAATTGGGACGGGGGGGATTTTGGGGTGGGGGAGGGGCCCCAAAATTCGGGCGCCGGCCCCGCCCCTTTCAGCGCAGGCCACGCCCCTTTGGGTAGCCACGCCCCTCTCGCCTCCTATTGGTGGATCCGCGGCAGCGCCGCCTCTGATTAGTCGCACGCTGCCGGGAGGGGGCGCCACGTTAGCGCATGCGCAGTGTTTTAACTCCAAGATGCGTCCGCGTAAACCTGAATAGATTTACATAAATCTCCATAAATCCCGGCTGCTGACGATAAAGCGATCAGCGTCATTAACCTCATTTGCATAACGAGCTCTGCCAGCGGCGTTGCCATGACAACGCCCCCCCTCAAAAAGGCGCCTGAGGTGAGGCCTCAGGCCCGCCGCGTGCTCCAAATCTCGCGACATTTCCCTCAAGGAGCGCGGCTGCTCTGACTTCTCGCGAGATCTCACCTCGGCACGCCAACTGTTGAACCCCGCAAATCTCGCGAGATCTCCCAATCAGGGCGGCGCCATCACGCCGTAACCCAACCCTGCTCTATGTGCGCATGCGCACACGCTGTTCCGTACACCCCTCCCCGCATGGCGCATGCGCTGTTCGCTCCGCGGCGCTGCCCCGGCCGCACTGCGCATGCCCAGTGCCGCCCCCCCCCCCGCGCGGGGCGGTCGCGCATGCGCGGTGGGGCCCGGGGGGTGCAGCAGCTCCAGCGCGGCGGCGGCTTCGGCCTGAGGGGCTCCGGTGAGTCCCGGGCGGCTCCGGCGGCTCCGGGGGGCGGCCGAGCCTCGGGGCAGCCCCGGGAGGAGCTCCGGGATCCCCCCCGAGATGTTCCCGAGGAGCTTTTCCCACCCCGGGCCCGGCCCAGGCCGCGCCCGCCCGCCAGAGGGCCGCGTGGCGGCGGCGGCGCGCGGGGGAGCCCCGAATTTGGGGGGATTTGGGGGGATTTGGGGGTGAAAGGGGCACGAAATGAGGGGGGATTTGGGGGTAAACCCACCCAAAGTCTGGGGGGATTTGGGGATAAACTCGCCTCAAAAATTGGGGGGATTTGGGGGTAAAGTCCCCTAAAATTGGGGGGATTTGGGGATAAACTCGCCCCCAAAATTGGGGGGATTTGGGGGTAAAGCCCCCTAAAAATGAAGGGGAATTTGGGGTAAAGTACCCTAAAAATGAGGGGGGATTTGGGGGTAAAGTCCCCTAAAAATCTGGGGGGATTTGGGGGAAAGTCCCCTAAAAATGAGGGGGGATTTGGGGGGAAAGTACCCTAAAAATGAGGGGGGATTTGGGGGTAAACCCACCCAAAATGAGGGGGGATTTGGGGGTAAAACCAGCCCAAAATGAGGGGGGATTTGGGGGTAAAGTCCCCCAAAAATGAGGGGGGATTTGGGGCAAAGTACCCTAAAAATGAGGGGGGATTTGGGGTAAAGTACCCTAAATATGAGGGGGGATTTGGGGGTAAACCCACCCAAAATGAGGGGGGATTTGGGGGTAAAGTCCCCTAAAAATGAGGGGGGATTTGGGGGTAAAGCCCCCTAAAAATGAGGGGGGATTTGGGGGTAAAGTCTCCTAAAATGAGGGGGGATTTGGGGGTAAACCCACCCAAAATCTGGGGGGATTTGGGGGAAAGTACCCTAAAAATGAGGGGGGATTTGGGGGTAAACCCACCCAAAAATTGGGGGAATTGGGGGATAACTCCCCTCAAAATTTGGGGGAATTCGGGGATAAACCCCCTAAAAATGAGAGGGAATTTGGGGATAACCTCAGCCCAAAATTTGGGGAAATTGGGGGATAACCTCCCCAAAATTTAGGGGGATTCGGGGATAAACCCCCTAAAAATTTGCGGGAATTTGGGGATAACGCCACCCAAAATTAGGGGATTCCCCCCCAAAATTAGGAGAAATTTGGGGATAACCCACTCCAGAATTTGGGGAATTTGGGGATAAACCGCCCCCTAAAAATGAGGAGGAATTAGGGGAAACCCCCCCAAAATGAGGAGGAATTCCCCAAAAATTAGGGGATTCCCCCCCTCCTAAAATTTGGGGGGATTTGGGGATAACACCCCCAAAATTTGGGGGAAATTGGGGATAAACCCGCCCCAAAATTTGGGGAAATTTGGGGGTAACCCCCCAAAATTTGGGGGAAATTGGGGATAAACCCACCCCAAAATTTGGAGGAATTGGGGGATCTCCCTCGGGGGCCTTATAAAGAAATGGGGGAACCCCAAAATTCCTTATAAGGAAATGGAACCCTAAATTTCCATAAAAGGAATTTGGGGACCCCCTAATTCCTTATAAGGAATTTTGGGGGGACCCTGTAAGGAAAGAATCCCCCCTCCCCCCCAAAAAAACCCCAAAATTCCTCCCTGAACCCCCCAAAACCCCCCTGGACCCCCCAAAATTCTCCCCCCATGCCCACCCAACTCCCCCCCCCCCCCTCAGGGGGAATTTTTGGGGGGACGCTCCCAAAATTTTGGGGATCGCCCCGTCTGATTTTGGGGTCCCCACCCCCATTTTTGGGGTCCCCAACCCCAAATTTTGGCTCCTGATTCTCATTTTTTTGGGGTTCTCCCGATCTATTTTGGGGTTCCTCATTTTTGGGGTTCGCTTTTCCCTTTTTTGGGGTCTCCACCTCATTTTTTTGCTTCTTTTTGTCACTTCACCCCCAATTTTTGGGCTCCCCCGACCTTCCCCACCCCCCAAATTTTTCCAGCTCCCCCTGACCCCCCAAATTCCACTTTCCCCACCCCCTGAACCCCCAAATTTTGGGGTTTCCCACCCTCTGAACCCCATTTTTAGTGTCTCCACTTCATTTAATGCTTCCTTTTCTCAAATTTCTGCATCCCCCGACCTTCCCCGCCCCCCAAATTTTTCCTGCTGCCCCCTGACCCCCCAAATTCCACTTTGCCAACCCCCTGAACCCCCAAATTTCACTTTCCACACCCCAAATTTTGGGGTTCCCCACCCTCTTAACCCCATTTTTAGAGTCTCCACTTCGTTTTTCGCTTCCTTTTCTCAAATTTTTGCGTCCCCCGACCTTCCCCACCCCCCAAATTTTTCCTGCTTCTCCCTGACCCCCCAAATTTCACTTTCCCAACCCCCTGACCCCCCAAATTTTGGGGTTCTCCACCCTCTGAACCCCATTTTTTGGCTCTCCACCCCATTTTTTTGCTTCTTTTTGTCACTTCACCCCCAATTTTTGGGCTCCCCCGACCTTCCCCACCCCCCAAATTTTTCCTGCTCCCCCCTGACCCCCCAAATTCCACTTTCCACACCCCCTGAACCCCCAAATTTTGGGGTTCCCCACCCTCTGAACCTCATTTTTGGGGTCTTCAGCACCTTGAAATGCCATTTTGGACGTGTTATTGATCTTCCTCTTCCCACTTTCACCCCAATTTTGGCCTCCCCACCCCCCAAATTTTTTGGGCTCCTCCCTGCCCCCCCAAATTTCACTTTCCCAACCCTCTGAACCCCCAAATTTCACTTTCCACACCCCAAATTTTTGGGTTCCCCACCCTCTTAACCCCATTTTTAGACTCTCCACTTCGTTTTTCGCTTCCTTTTCTCAATTTTTTGCATCCCCCGACCTTCCTCGCCCCTCAAATTTTTCCTGCTGCCCCCTGACCCCCCAAATTTCACTTTCCCAACCCCCTGACCCCCCAAATTTAGGGTTCTTCACTTCCTGACCCCCCAAATTTTGGGGTTCCCCACTCTCTGAACCCCATTTTTAGGCTCTCCACCCCATTTTTTTGCTTATTTTTGTCACTTCACCCCCAATTTTTGGGCTCTCCTGACCTCCCCACCCCCCAAATTTTTCCTGCTGCCCCCTGACCCCCCAAATTTCTCTTTCCCCACCCTCTGAACCCCAAAATTTCACTTTCCACACCCCAAATTTTGGGGTTCCCCACCCTCTGAACCCCATTTTTAGAGTCTCCACTTCATTTTTCGCTTCATTTTCTCAAATTTCTGCATCCCCCGACCTTCCCCACCCCCCAAATTTTTCCTGCTGCCCCCTGACCCCTCAAATTTCACTTTCCCCACCCCAAACCCCCAAATTTCACTTTCCACACCCCAAATTTTGGGGTTCCCCACCCTCTGAACCCCATTTTTAGAGTCTCCACCCCAATTTTTGGCTTTCTTTACCCACTTCACCCCCAGTTTTTGGGGTCCCCCGACCTTCCCCGCCCCCCAAATTTTTCCTGCTGCCCCCTGACCCCCCAAATTTCAGTTTCCTCACCCCAAATCCCGATTTTTTTTTGGGGGGGCCCCCCCAGAGAGGCGATGGCCGACGACCTGGACTTCGAGACGGGGGACGCGGGGGCCTCGGCCACGTTCCCCATGCAGTGCTCGGCGCTGCGCAAGAACGGCTTCGTGGTGCTCAAGGGCCGCCCCTGCAAGATCGTGGAGATGAGCACCTCCAAAACGGGCAAGCACGGCCACGCCAAGGTGGGCACGGGCGCGGGGAAAGGCCGAAATTCCCGGGAAAATCCCGAAATTCCTGAGGAAATCCCAAAATCCTGAGCCGAGTCAGCCCTGAGTGACCACGGTTCCTTTGGAGCCTTCTCTGGGCTCTGATTTCCCAAAAAAAGCCAAAAAATGTCCCCAAACGGCCCAAAAAAACCTAAATTGGGGAGTTTGGGAATGCCCAGGTAGCCAAAATTCCTGAGGAAATCCCAAAATCCTGAGCCGAGTCAGCCCCGAGGGAAGGCGGCCCGTGAGGAGGCTCAGAGAGGTTTTTGGGGCTCTGATTCTCCCAAAAACCCAAAAAATTGCCCCAAAAGCGGCCCAAAAAACTCCTAAATTGGGGATTTGGGAATGCCCAGGTGGCCAAAATCCCAGAACAGGCCCAAAAATCCTGGGAAAATCCTGGAATTCCTGAGGAAATCCCGAAATCCTGAGCCAAGTCAGCCCCGAGGGAAGGCGTCCCATGAGGAGGCTCTGAGAGGGTTTTGGGGCTCTGATTCTCCCAAAAATGGCCCAAAAACCCCAAAAATTGGGAAATTGGGAATGCCCAGGTAGCCAAAATTCCCAGAAAAATCCCAAAATTCCTGAGAAAATCCCAAAATCCTGAGCCGAGTCAGCCCCGAGGGAAGGCGGCCCCTGAGGAGGCTCTGAGAGGGTTTTGGGGCTCTGATTCTCCCAAAAACCCAAAAAATTGCCCCAAAAGTGGCCCAAAAAACCCTAAATTGGGGATTTGGGAATGCCCAGGTAGCCAGAATGGCAGGAAAATCCCAAAATTCCTGAGGAAATCCCAAAATCCTGAGCCGACTCAGCCCCGAGGGAAGGCGGCCCCTGAGGAGGCTCTGAGAGGGTTTTGGGGCTCTGATTCTGCCAAAAATGGCCCAAAAACCCCAAAAATTGGGGATTTGGGAATGCCCAGGTAGCCAAAATTCCCAGAAAAATCCCAAAATTCCCAGAAAAATCCCAAAATTCTGAGAAAATCCCAAAATCCTGAGCCGAGTCAGCCCCGAGTGACCGCGGTTCCTTTGGAGCCTTTTCTGGGCTCTGATTTGCCAAAAAAAACCAAAAAATGCCCCAAAAAGTGGCCCAAAAAATCCCAAAATTGGGGATTTGGGAATGCCCAGGTAGCCAAAACTCACAGGAAAATCCCAAAATTCACAGAAAAATCCCAAAATTCCTGAGGAAATCCCAAAATCCTGAGCCGAGTCAGCCCCGAGTGGCCGCGGTTCCTTTGGAGCCTTTTCTGGGCTCTGATTTCCCCAAAAAAGCCAAAAAATGCCCCAAAAAGTGGCCCAAAAATCCCAAAATTGGGAATTTGGGAATGCCCCGGTGGCCAAAATTCCGGGAAAACCCCGAAATTCTGGGAAAAAGCCCAAAATTCCGGGAAAGTCCCGGAATTCCTGGGGGGAATCTGAGAATCCTGAATTCTCAGTGTGGATCCCAGTATGGATCCCAGTGCTCCCAGTATGGATCCAGTGCTCCCAGTATGGATCCCAGTGCTCCCAGTATGGATCCCAGTATGGATCCCAGTGCTCCCAGTATGGATCCAGTGCTCCCAGTATGGATCCAGTGCTCCCAGTATGGATCCCAGTGCTCCCAGTATGGATCCCAGTATGGATCCCAGTGCTCCCAGTATGGATCCCAGTGCTCCCAGTATGGATCCCAGTGCTCCCAGTATGGATCCCAGTGCTCCCAGTATGGATCCCAGTATGGATCCCAGTGCTCCCAGTATGGATCCCAGTGCTCCCAGTATGGATCCCAGTATGGATCCCAGTGCTCCCAGTATGGATCCCAGTATGGATCCCAGTGCTCCCAGTATGGATCCCAGTATGGATCCCAGTATGGATCCCAGTGCTCCCAGTATGGATCCCAGTATGGATCCCAGTGCTCCCAGTCCCTCCCAGTGCTCCCAGTACAGCCCCTCCAGTGTGTCCCAGTGCTCCCAGTATGGCTCTTAACCCTTTCCCAGTATAAACCAGTCCCTCCCAGTTTATCCCAGTTCCCTCCCAGTCCCTCCCAGTCCCCCCCAGTCCCCCCCAGTTCCCTCCCAGTCCCTCCCAGTCCCTCCCAGTCCCTCCCAGTCCCTCCCAGTTCCCTCCCAGTCCCTCCCAGTCCCTCCCAGTCCGTCCCAGTCCCTCCCAGTTCCCTCCCAGTCCCTCCCAGTATAAACCAGTTCCCCCCCAGTCCCTCCCAGTTCCCTCCCAGTATAACCAGTTCCCGCAGGTGCACCTGGTGGGCATCGACATCTTCACGGGGAAGAAGTACGAGGACATCTGCCCCTCCACCCACAACATGGACGTGCCCAACATCAAACGGAACGACTTCCAGGTGAGACACACCTGGGCAGGTAACACACACCTGTACAGGTAACACACACCTGTGCACACGTGTTCAGGTAACACACACCTGTGCACACCTGTGACACACCTGTAAACCCTGTACAGGTAACACACATCTGTACAGGTAACACACTTGTACACACCTGTACAGGTAACACACCTGTGACACACCTGTACAGGTAACACACCTGTATGGGTAACATACCTGTGCACACCTGTAACACAATTGGGCACAGTGACACACCTGTCTCACCTGTCCATGTCTGTCTCACCTGTCCGTATCTGTGTCACCTGTTCATACCTGTGTCTCACATGTCTTTACCTGACTCACCTGTCCATACCTGTGTCTCACCTGTCCATGCCTGTGTCACCTGTCCGTATCTGTGTCACCTGTCCGTACCTGTGTCTCACCTGTCCATACCTGTGTCTCACCTGTACCTGTCTCCAAGCTGATCGGGATCCAGGACGGGTACCTGTGTGTGATACCTGTCTGTGTTACCTGTATCTCACCTGTATCTCACCTGTACCTGTGTCTCTCACCTGTAGCTGATCGGGATCCAGGACGGGTACCTGTGTGTGATACCTGTATCACACCTGTCTCACCTGTACCTGTGTGTCTCACCTGTAGCTGATCGGGATCCAGGACGGGTACCTGCGTGTGTTACCTGTACCTGTGTATCTCACCTGTATCTCACCTGTGTGTGTTACCTGTGTGTGTTACCTGTACCTGTCTCACCTATCTCACCTGTACCTGTGTAGCTGATCGGGATCCAGGACGGGTACCTGTGTGTGTTACCTGTGTGTGTTACCTATACCTGTGTATCTCACCTGTATCTCACCTGTATCTCACACCTGTGCAGCTGATCGGGATCCAGGACGGGTACCTGTCAGTGCTGATGGGTTACCTGTACCTGTATCTCACCTGTATCTCACCTGTAGCTGATCGGGATCCAGGACGGGTACCTGTGTGTGTTACCTGTACCTGTGTGTCTCACCTGTCCATGTCTCACCTGTGTCTCACCTGTGCTGTAGCTGATCGGGATCCAGGACGGGTACCTGTCGCTGCTCCAGGACAGTGGGGAGGTGCGGGAGGATCTGCGGCTGCCGGAGGGGGAGCTGGGCCGGGAGATCGAGCAGAAGTACGACTGCGGCGAGGAGATACTGGTGCGTACTGGTTATACTGGTTATACTGGTGTGTACTGGTTATACTGGTTTGTACTGGTTTGTACTGGGGGAGCTGGGCCGGGAGATCGAGCAGAAGTACGACTGCGGCGAGGAGATACTGGTGGGTACTGGTTATACTGGTTATACTGGTTATACTGGTTTGTACTGGTTATACTGGTGTGTACTGGTTATACTGGTTTGTACTGGTTATACTGGTGTGTACTGGGGGAGCTGGGCCGGGAGATCGAGCAGAAGTACGACTGCAGCGAGGAGATACTGGTGCGTACTGGTTATACTGGTTTGTACTGGTTATACTGGTGTGTACTGGTGTGTACTGGTGTGTACTGGTTTGTACTGGTTTGTACTGGTTATACTGGTGTGTACTGGTTTGTACTGGGGGAACTGGGCCAGGAGATCGAGCAGAAGTACGACTGCGGCGAGGAGATACTGGTATGTACTAGTTATACTGGTTTATACTGGTTATACTGGTTTTTACTGGTTTGTACTGGGGGAACTGGGCCGGGAGATTGAGCAGAAGTACGACTGCGGCGAGGAGATACTGGTGGGTACTGGTTTGTACTGGTGTGTACTGGTTTGTACTGGTTTATACTGGTCTGACCTGGTTTATACTGGTCTGTACTGGTCTGTACTGGTTTATAGGGATTTATACTGGTTTATACCAGTCTGTGTTTGTTTTTACTGGTCCATACTGGTCCATACTGGTTTATAAGTGGTTATAGCGGTCCGTACTGGTCCATACTGGTTTATAACTGGTGTCCCGCAGATCACGGTGCTGTCGGCGATGACCGAGGAAGCCGCGGTCGCCATCAAAGCCATGGCCAAATAGGGCAGGTGGGCGGGGCCAGGGGGCTGTGGGTGGGGCCAAATAGGGCAGGTGGGCGGGGCCTAAGGGGTGTGGGCGGGGCCAATGGGCTGTGGGCGGGGCCAAATGGGTGTGGGCTGGGCTTAAGGGATATGGGGGGGGGGGGTCAGTGGGGGGGGGGGGTGTCCCCATTTGGGTCTGGGGTCCCCGTTTTGGGCTCTGATCTGGGTCTGGGATTTCCTTATTTTGGGTCTGAGGTCTGTGGGATTTGGGGTCCCCATTTTGGGCCCCGATTTGGGTCTGGGGTCCCGGTTTGGGGTCCGGATTTGGGTCTGGGGGGTCACTGGGGGTCCCTATTTTAGGTCTGGGGTCCCGGTTTTGGGTTTGGGGGAGTCACTGGGGGTCCCTGATTTGGGGTTTTTGGGTCCCGGTTCAGGGTTTTTGGGTCTGGGGTCCCATTTCGGGTCCAGATTTGGGTCTGGGGTCCCGATTTGGGGTTTTGGGGTCCCTGTTCGGGGTTTTGGGGTCCCGGTTTGGGGTTTTGGTGTCCCAATTTGGGGTTTTGGGGTCCCGGTTCAGGGTTTTTGGGTCTGGGGTCCCATTTCGGGTTTTGGGGTCCCGGTTTTGGGTTTTGGGGTCCCGTTTCGGGTCTGGGGTCCCGATTTGGGTCTGGGGTCCCAGTTCAGGGTTTTGGGGTCCCGGTTCGGGTTTTGGGGTCCCGTTTCGGGTCTGGGGTCCCGATTTGGGTCTGGGGTCCCATTTCGGGTCCCAGTTCGGGTCTGGGGTCCCATTTCGGGTCCCGGTTTGGGTTTTGGGGTCCCATTTTGGGTCTGGGGTCCCAATTTGGGTCTGGGGTCCCGTTTCGGGGTTTTTGGGTCTGGGGTCCCGTTTCGGGTCCCAATTTGGGTCTGGGGTCCCAATTCAGGTCCCATCCCCCCCCTCTCTCCGCAGGCGCCGCCGGGGTCGGGGTCGGGCCGGGCCCCCCCACCTGCAGCCGTGGGGGGGGGAGGGGCGCGCGGGGGGCGGGGCCACCCTGAAGGGGGCGGGGCTTAAACCGGAGGGGGCGGGGCCGGAGGGGTCCCCCCGCCCCTCCCCCACCCCCAAATCCCCCCCCACCCCCCTTACCCCCCCCCAGCCCCGCGGTGGGGGAGGGGCGCCCCTCCGGAGGGGGAGGGGGAGGGGCGGCCCCGGGCCCCGCCCCCTTTATTGGCCCCTCCCCCTTCGCCCCTCCCCCCCCCCCCCGCTGGGGCCTCGCCGGATCGGAGATAAATAAATAAATAATAAATAAATAAACGGTCACGTGGTGCGGTCGTTAATTAATTAATTGATGTTAATTAACAGAGCTAATTGGGGCTGGGGGAGGGGCCACAGTGACCCCAGAGTGACCTCAGTGACCCCAGAGTGACCGCGGGGTGACCTCAGTGACCTCAGAGTGACCCCAGAGAGACCAAAGTGACCCTGAGTGACCCTGGAGTGACCCCAGAGTGACCTCAGGGTGACCCCAGAGTGACCCCAGAACGACCCCGGAGTGACCTCAGTGGCCCCAGAGTGACCTCAGTGACCCCACTGTGACCTCAGAGTGACCCTGGGGTGACCTCAGTGACCCCAGAGTGTGACCTCAATGACCCCAAAGTGACCTCAGTGCTTTCAGCGTGACCCCAGAGTGACCCCAGCGTGACCTCAGTGACCTCAGAGTGACCCCAGAGTGACCCCAGAATGACCTCAGAGTGACCTCAGTGACCCCGGAGTGACCTCAGTGATGCCGCCTTTGACAAAACTGAAAAATTTTGGGGTTTTTTTCCCCTTTTAAAACTTTTATTTCATTTCTCCAACCCCACCGCCAGCAGCCCATTAATTAATTAATTATTAAGCCATTAATTAACTAATAGTTCATTAATTAATTAATTAATCCCACCTCTAATCGCTTGGGGGGAGGGGCAGGGCTCACACCGCCCCTCCCCCCTCCTCAATCCCCCCAAATCCCCCCCAAAATCCCCTCCCCCCCCCAGCCATGACGTCACCCGGGTGGGGGGAGGGGCGGGGCGGCCCCGCCCCCCGGTGACGTCACGCGTGGCGGCGGTGACGTCATCACTTGTGGTAGAAGCGCTGTCCCTGCCCGTGGGGGAGGAACGGGCCGTGCCGGGCCTGGGGGGGGAGGGGCGGTGATCGATATCAAATATCGATCCGGGGGGGTGGGGGAGGGGCTGTGGGGGGTGGGGGAGGGGCGCAGCACTCACGTGGGGGGGGGGGCGGCTGCGGGGCGGCGCCGTGGGCGGGGAAACTTCCGGGGGAGGCGGCGCGGGGGGGGGCGGGGAAGGGCAGCGCCGGCTGGGGGGGGGAGGGGAGGGATGGGGTGGGGTGGGGGAGGGGCAATGCTGCCACCTCCCCTCCCCCACAGCCCCCCCACCCCGAACCGCCCCAACGCTGCCCCTCCCCCGTCAGAACTCCCTCCTTCCCCTCCCCCACTCCCAGCCCTGCCCCTCCCCCAATTTCCCCTCCCTCCTCCAAATTTTATGCCACTCCCCCCATATCTCACCCCTCCCCCCAAATTTTGCCCCTCCCCCCTCAAAACCTCTCATTCCCCTCCCCCACTCCCAGCCCTGCCCCTCCCCCATATTCCCCTCCCCCCTCCACATTTTGTGCCCCTCCCCCCATCTTGCCCCTCCCCCAAAATTTTGCCCCTCCCCCCCTCAAAACCTCTCATTCCCCTCCCCCACTAAACCCCTCAGTGCCCCTCCCCCACCCCACTTTCTGCCCCTCCCCCCTCAGAACCCCCTCCCCCAATTCCCCTCCCCCACAAATCGCTCCCCTCCCCCCCCGCCCCTCCCCCACCCCGCCCCTCCCCCCCCACCTTGGCGCTGCCCTGGATGGCCACGGGCAGTTGGGGGCTGGGCAGGAGGGCGGGGCCGGGGTGCAGCGCCTGGGGGTGGGGGAGGGGTCAGAGGGGGCGGTGACCCCCCCATAACCCCCCCTGCCCCTCCCCCACCCCCACGAACCCCAACTCCCCCCCCAACTCTCATTTCCCCTCCCCCACCCCCAAATTCTGCCCCTCCCCCACCTCATTGCCCCTCCCCCATTCATATTTTATGCCCCGCCCCCTTTGCTGTAGCCCCGCCCCACTCACGGGCTCGCTGAATCCTGATTGGCTGTTGGCCCATTGCCCCGCCCCCTTTCCCTTAGCCCCGCCCCACTCACGGGCTCGCTGAATCCTGATTGGCTGTTGGCCCATTGCCCCGCCCCCCTCATTAGCCCCGCCCCACTCACGGGCTCGCTGAATCCTGATTGGCTGTTGGCCCTTTGCCCCGCCCCCTTTCCTTTAGCCCCGCCCCACTCACGGGCTCGCTGAATCCTGATTGGCTGTTGGCCCATTGCCCCGCCCCCCTCCTTAGCCCCGCCCCCACTCACGGGCTCGCTGAATCCTGATTGGCTGTTGGCCCATTGCCCCGCCCCCCTCATTAGCCCCGCCCCACTCACGGGCTCGCTGAATCCTGATTGGCTGTTGGCCCATTGCCCCACCCCCTTTGCTTTAGCCCCGCCCCACTCACGGGCTCGCTGAATCCTGATTGGCTGTTGGCCCATTGCCCCGCCCCCCTCATTAGCCCCGCCCCACTCACGGGCTCGCTGAATCCTGATTGGCTGTTGGCGTGTTCCAGCTGCTTCTGCAGCGGCAGCGACGAACTGGGGGGGAGGAACCCTGGGGGGGGGAGGGGACACCTGAGACAGGTGAGCTCAGGTACCCCCAGGTGTGTTTCAGGGTGCCCAGGTGTGTGTTTGGGGGTGCCCAGGTGTGTCCCAGGTACCCCCAGGTGTACCCAGATGTGCCCCAGGTGTGCCCCAGGTACCCCCAGATGTGCCCAGGTGTGTTTTTGGGGGTGCCCAGGTGTGCCCAGGTGTGCTCCAGGTGTGCCCAGCTGTGCCCAGGTGTGCCCCAGGTGTGCCCAGGTGTGCCCAGGTGTGCTCCAGGTGTGCCCAGCTGTGCCCAGGTGTGCTCCAGGTGTGCCCAGCTGTGCCCAGGTGTGCCCCAGGTGTGTTTTGGGTGTGCCCAGGTACCCCCCAGGTGTGCCCAGATACCCCCCAGGTGTGTTTTGGGGTGCCCAGGTGTGTTTTTTGGTGCCCCCAGGTGTGCCCAGGTGTGCCCAGGTGTGCCCCAGCTGTGTATTTTGGGTGTGCCCAGCTGTGCCCAGGTGTGCCCAGGTGTGCCCCAGGTACCCCCAGGTGTGCCCCAGCTGTGCCCAGGTGTGTTTTGGGGGTGCCCCCAGGTGTGCCCAGGTGTGTTTCGGGGTGCCCAGGTGTGCCCAGGTGTATTTTGGGTGTGCCCAGGTGTGCCCAGGTGTATTTTGGGGTGCCCTCACCTGGCTGTGCGGGGGGGAAGTGCCCGTGGAGGCCGAAGGCGCCCCCCGGCGGCTGCTGGGGCAGGAACGGCAGCGCCGGGAACGCGGCGGGGGCTGGAGAGACCAGTATGGACCAGTATAAACCAGTACGGACCAGTATGGACCAATACAGACCAGTACGGACCAGTATAAACCAGTATGGACCAGTATAAACCAGTATGGACCAGTATAAACCAGTATGGACCGGTACGGACCAGTACGGACCAGTATAAACCAGTACGGACCAGTATGGACCAGTATGGACCAGTATGGACCAGTATGGACCAGTATGGACCAGTATAAACCAGTATGGACCGGTATGGACCAGTATGGACCAATACAGACCAGTACGGACCAGTATAAACCAGTATGGACCGGTATGGACCAGTACGGACCAGTACGGACCAGTATGGACCAGTATGGACCAGTATAAACCAGTATGGACCAGTATGGAGCAGAAACACCCAGTGACTCCTCCCAGTTCCCCCCCAGTTGCTCCCAGTATAAACCAGTTCCCCCCCAGTTCCCTCCCAATCCCTCCTAGTCCCTCCCAGTCCATCCCAGTACAAACCAGTCCCTCCCAGTTCCCCCCCAGCCCCCCCAGTCCCCCCCAGTCCCCTCCCAGTCCCTCCCAGTACAAACCAGTATAAACCAGTTCCCCCCCAGTCCCCCCCAATCCTCCCCCAGTCCCTCCCAGTATAAACCAGTTCCCTCCCAGTTCCCCCCCACCCCCCCCAGTCCCTCCCAGTCCCTCCCAGTCCCCCCCAGTCCCTCCCAGTTTATCCCAGTCCCATTCCCAGTCCCCCCCAGTTTATCCCAGTCCCTCCCAGTCCCTCCCAGTCCCCCCCAGTACAAACCAGTCTCCCCAGTCTCACCCCGCAGCTGTTGGGCTCCTCCGTAGGCCGGTGGGGGTTGGGCGGGGGGAAGGGCGGGGGCGGGGCCGGACTTTGCCCCACCCCGAAGGGGGCGGGGCCGGGACCCCCCTGGGCCCCCCCAAAGGCTCCGGGGTCCCCCCCGGCCCCGAAGGGCGGCTGCGCCCCGAAATGGCGCGGCTGGAACGGCCAAAACACCCCAAATCAGCCAAAATCAGCCCAAATCAGCCAAAATTACCTCAAATCACCCCAAAATCACCTCAAATCACTCCAAATCACCCGAAAATCACCCCAAAATCAACACAAAACACTCAAAAACACCCCAAAAACACCCCAAAAACACCCCAAAACACCCCAAATTACCCTAAAATCACCTCAAATCAACCCAAAATCACCCCAAATCACCCCAAAATCACCCCAAATCACCCAAAATCACACAAAATCACCCCAAAATCAACACAAATCAGCCCAAAATCACCCAAAAACATCCAAAATCACCCAAAGTCACCAAAAATCAGCCAAATCACCCCAAAATCACCTCAAATCATCCCAAAATCACCCAAAAACACCCCAAAATCACCCAAAAACACCCCAAAATCACCCCAAATCACCCAAAATCACCCCAAAATCAGCCAAAATCACCCAAAATCACCAAAAATCACCCCAAAATCACCCCAAATCACCCCAAAATCAGCCAAAATCACACAAAACCACCCAAAATCATCCCAAAATCACCTCAAATCACCCCAAAATCACCCAAAATCAGCCAAAATCAGCCCAAAATGACCCAAAACCACCCAAAATCACCCCAAAATCACCCCAAAATCACCCCAAAACACCTCAAAGTCACCCGAAATCACCGCAAAATCACCCCAAAACACCCCAAATTCACCCCAAAATCACCCCAAAAATCCTTCCTGTCCCCACAAATACCCCCAAACCCACCACAAAATACCCCAAAAACCCCAAAAATCACCCCAAAATCACCCCTAAACCCCCCAAAACTCCCCCAAAACCTCCCCAAAACCCCCCAAAACCACCCCAAACCCACCCCAAAATTCCCTAAAACCCCCAACAATTACCCCAAAACCACCCCAAAACCACCCCAAAACCCCCCAAAACCGTTCCAATCCCCAAAATACCCCAAATTCCTCCAAAACCCCCCCAAATACTCCAAAATCCTCCAGAAATTCCATTTAAATCCTCCCAAATTCCTCCAAAACCCCCCAAATCCCACGGAATTTCCCACAAAACTCCCCAAAACTTTTCCAAATCCACCCCAATCCCCCCAGAACTCCTGATATCCCCCCAAATCCCCCCAAAATCCCCCAAATCCCCCCACCCCGACTCACGCTGATCACGGGGGGTCCGAACATTTGCTTGGCCCGATCGGCCCCGATGAGCCCCGAGCGAGGCCCCCCCGGGCTGCCTGTGGGGACCCCAAACACCCCAAAGTTACCCCAAAACCACCCCAAAATTACCTCACAAACACCCCAAAAATACCCCAAAATTACCACAAAGTCATCCCAGAACCACCCCAAAATTACCACAAAGTCAGTCCCAAAATCAGCCCAAAATTACCTCAAAAACACCCCGAAATTACCACAAAGTCAGCCCCAAAATTACCTCACAAACACCCCAAAACCACCCCAAAATTACCTCAAAGTCACCCCAAAATTACCTCAAAGTCAATGCCAAAATTACCGCAAAGTCACCCCAAAATCAGCCCAAAATTATCTCAGAAACACCCCAAAATTACCACAAATTCAGCCCCACACTTACCTTAAATTCACTCCAAAATCAGCCCAAAATTGCCTCAGAACACCCCAAAATTACCAGAAAGTCACCCCAAAATTGCCTCAAAGTCACCCCAAAATTACCTCAAAGTCAATGCCAAAATTACCTCAAAGTCACCCCAAAAACACCCCAAAATTACCACAAAGTCAGCTCCACACTTACCTGAAAGTCACCCCAAAATCAGCCCAAAATTATCTCAAAAAGACCCCCAAAACACCCCAAAATTACCAGAAAGTCAGCCCCAAAATTACGTCAAAGTCACCCCAAAATCAGCCCAAAATTACCTCAAAAACACCCTAAAATCAGCCCAAACTCAGCCCAAAATTGCCTCAAAGTCACCCCAAAATCAGCCCAAAATTATCTCAAAAACACCCCAAATTTACCACAAAGTCAGCCCCATAATTACCTCAGTCACCCCAAAATCAGCTCAAAATTACCTCAAAAACACCCCAAAACCACCCCAAAATTATCACAAAGTCAGCCCCAAAATTACCTCAAAGTCACCCCAAAATCAGCCCAAAATTATCTCAGAAACACCCCAAAACCACCCAAAAATTACCTCAAAGTCAGCTCCACACTTACCTCAAAGTCACCCCAAAATTACCTCAAAAACACCCCAAAATCAGCCCAAACTCAGCCCAAAATTGCCTCAAAGTCACCCCAAAATCACCTCGAAGTCAGTGCCAAAATTACCCCAAAATCAGCCCCAAAATTACCCCAAAATCCCCCCAGGACCCCCCAAAACCTTCCCAAGACCCCCCAAATCACCTCCTCAAACCCCCCCAGGACCCCCCAAAACCCCCCAGGAACCCCCAAAATCCCCCAGGAACCCCAAAATCCCCCCAAAATCCCCCAGGAACCCCAAACCTGCTCAAAACCCCCCCAAACCCCCCCAATCTCCCCCTCAGGACCCCCCAAAATCCCCCCCAGGACCCCCAAAGCCCCTCAGGACCCCCCATAATCCCCCCAGGACCCCCCAAAATCTGCCCCAAACCCCCCCAGGACCCCCCAGACCCCCCCAGGACCCCCCAAACCCCCCAGACCCCCCAGACCCCCCCCCCCCCGTCCCTCACCGGCCATGCCGAGCAGATGCGCCCCCGGCACCCCCAAACTTTGGGGGTACGCGGCCGCCGTCAGCGTGGTCAGGTCACTGCGGGAGGGGCAGGAGCCACGGCAGCGAAAAATCACACAAAAAACAGACAAAAACAGACAAATCCACCCAAAATCAGCACAAAATCACCCAAAAACCACCCCAAAACAGGCAAAAACAGACAAATCCACCCAAAAACCAGCTCCAAAATCAGCCCAAAATCACCCAAAAAACAGACAAATCCACCCCAAACCAGCCCAAAATGGACAAAACCAACCCAAAACAGGCCAAAATCACCCAAAATAGGCAAAATCACCCAAAAACCAGCCCCAAATCAGCCCAAAACAGCCAAATCCACCCCAAAACAGCCCAAAACAGACAAATCCAACTGAAAATCACCCCAAAATCAGCCCAAAACAACCCAGAACAGCCCAAAACCACCCAAATTCACCTCAAACCCACCCAAATTCACCCCAAAAGAGCCAAATTCAACCCAAAACAGGCCAAAAACCCCCAAACACCCAGAAAACCCCAAAATCTCCTCCAAAACCCTTCAAAAATCCCATTTTCCCCCCAAAAAACTGAACTTTTTTCTTAAAAACTGTGATTTTGCCCCCAAAATCCCCATATTTTCCCTCTACATTCCCATTTTCCCCCTAAATTCCCAATTTTCCCCAAAAAAATCCCATTTTCCTCCAAAAATCACTATTTTTACCCAAAAACCCCAATTTTTCCCCCAAATTCCCAATTTTCCCCCAAATCCCCATTTTTCATGCCAAAATCCCGACTTTTCCCCTTAAAATCCCCACTTTTACCCCCAAAATCCCCATTTTTACCCAAAAATTCCCAATTGTCCCCCAAATCCCCCTGATTTTCCCCAAAATCCCCACTTTTACCCAAAAAGTCCCAATTTTCCCCCAAAATCCCCATTTCTCCCCTTAAAATCCAAATTTTTACATCAAAAACTCCAAACTTCCCCCGAATTCCCATTATTTCCCCCAAAATTCCAATTATTTTTCCCAAAATCCCCATTGTCCCCCTAAACTCCCAATTTTTCCCCCAAATTCCTGTTTTTCCCCCAAAATCCCTCAGTTTTATCCCAAAATTCCCATTATTTTTCCCAAAATCCCCAATTTTTCCCAAAATTCCCATTTCCCCCCAAAAAAGGCCATTTTTTCCACACAAAATTCCCATTTTCCCCCCAAATCCCCATTATTTTTCCCAAAATCTCCATTTTTCACCCCATAATCCCCATTTTTACCCCAAAACTCCTAATTTTTCACCCAAAAAATCCCCATTATTTTCCCCCCCAAAATCCCCATTTTCCCCATTAAAATCCACATTTTTACCCCAAAAACTCCCAATTTTTTCCCAGAATTCCCCTGATCTTTCCCAAATCCCCATTTTTTCCCAAAATCCCGTTTTTTCCCCCCAAGCCACCTCTGCTCTTTGCGGCGCCGTTTCTCCTCCTCGTGCAGAACCTTCTTGAGCTGCAGGAAGAGCTGATGCTTCTCCTCCTGCAGCGCCCCCAGCTTCTCCTGCAGCTTCAGCAGCTGAATTTGGGGTAAAAAAACAGGATTTTGGGAAAAAACGGGAATTTTGGAAAAAAAAATGGGCATTCTGGCAAAAAAAAAGGGGATTTTAGCCCAAAAAATGGGGATTTTAGCCCAAAAAACGGGGATTTTTAAGGGTGCTTTTCCTCCTGCAGCTTCAGCAGTTAAATTTGGGGTAAAAAAAGAGGATTTTGGGAAAAATGGGAATTTTGGCAAAAAAAGGGGAGATTTTTGCCAAAAAAGGGGGATTTTAGCCCAAAAAATGGGATTTTTAAGGGAGTTTTTCCTCCTGCAGCATCCCCAGCTTCTCCTGCAGCTTCAGCAGCTGATTTGGGGTGAAAAAAACGGGATTTTGGGAAAAAACGGGAAATTTGGCACAAAAAATGGGGATTTTAGCAAAAAAAAATGAGGATTTTAGCCAAAAAAATGGGGATTTTAGCCCAAAAAAGTGGGATTTTTAGGGAAAAATAAGCGATTTTTGGGGGGAGAAATGGGATTTTTTTGGGGAAAAAACGGGAATTTTGAGGGGAATTTATTTTGATTTTACAGAGATTTTTTTTTTTTTTTTTTTTGCTTTGGGGTGGATTTTCGGGGGATTTTTTGGGGATTTGGGGTGGATTTTTGGGAGATTTTGAGGGGATTTTTTTGGTGAGTTTTTTGGGGATTTTGGGGGAATTTTTAGGGAAATTTTAGGGGATTTTTGGGATGGATTTTTTTGAGATTTTGGGTGAATATTTTGGGTGAATTTTTTTTGATTTTGGGAATTTTTCCCCACCTGTTCCCGGGTCTCCTCCAGGGAGATTTTGGGTGAATTTTTTGGGATTTTTTTGGATTTTTTTGGGATTTCAAGGGGAATTTTGGGATGGATTTTTTTTTTTTTTTTGAAAATTTTGGAAGGATTTTTGGGATGATTTTTGGGTGAATTTTTTGGGATTTTGGTGAATTTTTCCCCACCTGCTCCTGGGTCTCCTCCAGGGACATCCTCTCCTCCAGGGAGGCGATTTTGGGGCTATTTTTGGGGAATTTTCAGGGGATTTTTTGGGGTTTTTTTGGACAGATTTTTTTGGGGATTTTGGGGTTGATTTTTGGGTTGATTTCTGTGTTTTTTGGTGAATTCCCCACCTGTTCTCGTGTCTCCTCCAGGGAGGCGATTTCGGGGGGTTTTTTTGGGATTTTTTTGGGATTTTTTTGCCATTTCAGGGGGATTTTTGAGAGGGATTTTTTTGGGATTTTTGGGTTGATTTTTGGGTTGAATTTTGTGGTTTTTGGTGAATTCCCCACCTGCTCTCGTGTCTCCTCCAGGGACATCCTCTCCCCCAGGGGGGCGATTTTGGGGGGATTTTGGGTGATTTTTTGGGGGAATTTTTAGGGGATTTTTGGGATGGATTGTTTTGAGATTTTGGATGAATATTTTGGGTGAATTTTTTGGGATTTTGGTGAATTCCCCACCTGTTCTCGTGTCTCCTCCAGGGACATCCTCTCCTCCAGCTCCTTCCGCCGGCGCCGCTCCTGCTCCTCCCGCACCTTCTGCTCCATCATCTTGTCCACCTCCTCCTCCTCTGCGGCCAGGGGTCACCGGGGTCACCCGGGGTCAGGGGTCACCGGGGTCACCCGGGGTCACTCGGGGTCACTCGGGGGTCACTCAGGGGTCATTCAGGGTCATCCAGGGGTCTCTCAGGGTCACTTAGGGTCACTCAGCTCACTCAGGGGTCACTCATTGGTCACTCAGAGTCACTCAGGGGTCACTCGGGTCACTCAGGGGTCACTCGGGTCATTCAGGGTCACTCAGGGGTCACTCAGGGTCACTCAGGGTCACTCAGGGGTCACTCATGGTCAGCAGGGGTCACTCAGTGGTCAGAGTCACTCAGGGGTCACTCGGGGTCACTTAGGGTCATTCAGGGTCACTCAGGGCTCACTCAGGGTCAGCAGGGGTCACTCAGGGTCACGCAGGGTCATCCAGGGGTAACTCAGTTGTCACTTAGGGGTCATTCAGTGGTCACTCAGTGGTCAGGGGGTCATGTAGGGGTCACTCAGGGGTCACTCAGAGGTCACTGTGGGTTTTTGGGGGTCCCAGCTCAGCCTTGGCCCCACCCCCTCCCCTAAGGGGGCGTGGCCTGTTGCCATGGTAACCCCATCGGGGGCGTGGCCTCCCCTCAGAAATGGCGCCATGGAGACACCGTCGCCATGGATACGCTGAGGGGGCGTGGCCTGTTGCTACGGAGACCCCCGGGGGCGTCTGAAGTTGCCATGGCAACCCCGCCATGGCGGCGCGGGCCCCTCAGGGACCCTCCCGGGACCCTCCTGGGGCCCTGCGGGGCTCCCCCGGCCCGGGACCCTCCCGGGACCCTCCCGGGACCCTCCCGGGGCCCTGCGGGGCTCCCCCGGCCCGGGACCCTCCCGGGGCCCTGCGGGGCTCCCCCGCTCCCATCCCGCCCGGTCCCGGGGCTCCCCCGCTCTCACCCTGCCGCTTTCGCTCCCGCTCCACCATGACGTGGCGGTGCAGCGCCCGCGCCATGGCCGAGCTCAGCTTCGGCCGCTCCAGCAGCGCCGGCATCGTGGCGGAGACGGGGGGGGCGAGGGGAAGCGAGCGGGGACGGGGCCGCGCCGGGTCCCCGGGGCTCCGAGCGGGGCCGGGATGAGGCTCCGGGTCCCGGAGGCTCCGAGCGGGCCGGGCCGGGGCCGCGGGACCGGGATCGGGGCCGGGATCGGGATCGGGGCCGGGCCGCGGTCGCGGTTCCGCTTCCGGAGCGGCGGCGGCGGCCGAGGGGAAGGGCTCCCCTCAGAACGAGGCCACGCCCCCTTTCGGCGGGAACGAGGCTAAGCCACGCCCCAACGCGCTCCGTGAGGCGAAGCCACGCCCACTCAAGCGGGAACGAGGCTAAGCCACGCCCCAAAGCGCTCCGTGAGGCGAAGCCACGCCCACTCGAGCGGGAACGAGGCTAAGCCACGCCCCTTGTGAGTAAATGAGGTTAAACCACGCTCCGATTACCATATAAGGAAAAAATTCACACCTTTGCATGAAAATGAGGCTAAGCCACACCCCGATTACCATATAAGGAAAAAACACACACCTTGGGGTGAAAACGAGGCTAAACCACGCCCTGATTACCATTTAAGGAAAAAACACGCACCTTTGGGTGAAAATGAGGCTAAACCACGCTCTGATTGCCATATAAGGAAAAATTTCACACCTTTGCATGAAAATGAGGCTAAGCCACGCCCTGATTACCATTTAAGGAAAAAATTCACACCTTTGGGTGAAAACGAGGCTAAACCATGCTCTGATTACCATATAAGGAAAAATTTCACACCTTTGCATGAAAATGAGGCTAAGCCACGCCCTGATTACCATATAAGGGAAAAACACGCAGTTTTGGGTGAAAATGAGGCTAAACCACGCTCTGATTACCATATAAGGGAAAAACTTCACACCTTTGCATGAAAATGTGGCACATTTGCATGGAAATTAGCCTGAACCACGCCCTGATTACCATATAAGGGAAAAATTGCATATTTGCACGGAAATTAGCCTTAACCACACCCTGATTACCATATAAGGGAAAAAATTCCCACCTTTAAATTAAAATTAGGCTAAGCCACGCCCTAATTACCATATAAGGAAAAAATTCACGCATTTGCATGAAAATGAGGCCAAGCCACGCCCCAATTTCTTTATAAGGCTAAACCACGACCTGATAATTAAATAAAACTAAGCCACGCCCCTTTAGCCTCCTCAGGCCCCTCCCCCACCCCATGGCCCCCCAAAATTTCCCGCCCCTCCCCCACAGAAAATTCCAACATTTTTTCTCACGGTTTTATTTTGGGGAGGGGGGAGGGGAGGGGAAAGGGGGGGGGAGGGGCTCGGCCCCCCCCTCCCCCACCCCCCTCGCAGCAGCTTTAAATAAAAATTCATTTTTAAAAAAAAAATCAAAAAAAACGAGAAAAAAACACCAAAAAACAAAAAAAAATTAAATCCGACCAGAAACCCCCAAAAAACCCCGAAACCCCCCCAAAAATCCCCTCCCCCCACCCCCGGGTTCACATTTGGGGCAATAAATAAAGGGGGGGGGAGGGGCGGGGGGGAGGGGCTGTGCAGTGGGGGAGGGGGGAAGTGCCGTGACCCCTCCCTCCCAAAAAATATTGGGGTGAAACCCCCCAAAAATTGATCAAGAACCCCCAAATTGGGCGAAAGGACCCCAAAATTTGAGATTTAAAGACCCCCACCCCCAAAAAAATGTGGGGGCCCCTCCCCCACCACCACAAGGGGATCCCCCTTCCCAAATTGGGGGAGACCCAAAATTTGGGGTGAACCCCCCCAAAAATGAGATCAAAGACCCCAAAATTGGGGCGGTTTTGGGGGGGTCCCCAATTCCTGGGGGGTTTCCCCATTTTTTGGGGGGTTCCCAAATTTTGGGGATTTTTCCCATTTTTTGGGGGGTTTCCTCGATTTTGGGGGGTCCCAAATTTTTTTGGGGAGTCCCGCTCATTTTTGGGGGGTTCTCGTCTTTCCAACCCCCCCCCCTAAATTTTGGGGTCCCCATCCCTGGAGATTTCTTTGGGGGGTTTTTTTCCTTCCTGGGAGGAATTCCCAAATTTTTGGGGAGAAATTTTCAAATTTTTGGGGAGAAATTCCCGAATTTTTTTTCAGAAATTCCCAAATTTTTTTTAGATAAATTCACAAATTTTCGGGGAGAAAGTCCCAATTTCTTTGGAGAAATTCCCAAATTCTTGGGGGAGAAATTCCCTAATTTTTTTTGAAAATTCCTAAAGTTATTTTGGGAGAAATTTCCAAATATTTGGGAGAAATTCCCGAAGATTTTGGGGAGAAATTTCCCAAATTTTGGGGAGAAATGCCCAAATTTTTTTGCGAGAAACTCCTACATTTTTAGGAGAAATTTCCAAATTTTTTGGAAGAAATTCCCAACTTTTTGGTGAAATTTTGGAGAAATTTTCCCGTTTTGGGGAGAAATCTCCCCATATTTTGATGAAATTCTGCTAAATTTTGACGGAATTCCCCCATTTTCCCAAGGAATTCCTCCATATTATTTTGAGAATTTTTTTGAAGGAATTCCCCCAATTTTTCCCAAAATTCCCCCATTTTTGGATAATAATTCTCTCATTTTTGTGGTGATTTCCCCCAATTTTTCAAGGTGACTCCTCCACATTTTTGGGGTGATTTCTCCCATTTGTGGGTGATTTCCTCCGTAGTTTTTGGGGTAACTTCTCCCATTTTTGGGTGATAATTCCCCCATATTTTCAAGGTAATTCCTCCATATTTTTGGGGTGCTTCCTCCAAATTCTTGGCGTGATAATTCCCCTAATTTTGGGGTGATTTCTCCCATTCTCAGGGCTATTCCCCCCATATTTTCAGGGCGATTTCTCCCATTTTTTGGGTGATAATTCCCCCATTTTTGGGACAATTCCCCCCATATTTTCAGGGTGATTTTCCTCATTTTTGGGACTATTCCCCCCACATTTTCGAGGTGATTTCTCCCATTTTTGGGTGATAACTCCCCCATTTTTTGGGAAAATTCCCCCCATATTTTCAGGGCGATTTCCCCTATTTTTGGGAAAATTCCCCCCATATTTTCAGGGTGATTTTCCTCATTTTTGGGATGATTCCCCCCCATATTTTGAGGTGATTTCTCCCATTTTTGGGTGATAACTCCCCCATTTTTGGGACGATTCACCCCAAATTTCCGGGGTGATTCCATCACAGTTTTGGGGTGATTCCTCCCATATTTTCGGGGTGATTTCTCCCATTTTTGAGGTGATTTCTCCCATTTTCGGGGGCTCAGTCGACACGGACCAGCAGCCCGGCCAGCACGGTGGCCCCCGGCTCCTTGGTCACCCACTCCAGCTGGGCGGGGTCCAGCCCCTGGGGGGGCTCCAGGGCTGGGGGGGGGCTCAGCGAGGGGGGCCCGGCCCGGAAGGAGCCGGGACGGACCCAAACCTCGAAGGCCACCTGAGCCCCCCGGGGCCGCGGCCAGCCCGGCTCCCGGAACCTGGGGGGGAAAAAACGGGATATAAAATAGCCCAAAATAGCCTAAAATAGCCCAAAATTCACCCCAAAATTCACCCCAAAGCCAGCCCGGCTCCCGGAACCTGGGGGGGAAAAACGGGTCGTAAAATAACCCAAAATAGCCTAAAATAGCCCAAAATCCAGCCCAAAATTCACCCCAAAGCCAGCCCAGCTCCCGGAACCTGGGGGGAAAAAACGGGTCGTAAAATAGCCTAAAATAGCCCAAAATAGCCCAAAATCCAGCCCAAAATTCACCCCAAAGCCAGCCCGGCTCCTGGAACCTGGGGTGGAAAACGGGCCATAAAATAGCCTAAAATAGCCTAAAATAGCCTAAAATTCACCCCAAAATTCACCCCAAAATTCAACCCAAATCCAGCCCAAAATTCAACCCAAAGCCAGCCCGGCTCCCGGAACCTGGGGTGGAAAATGGGCCATAAAATAGCCTAAAATAGCCTAAAATATCCTATAATAGCCTAAAATATCCTAAAATAGCCCATAATCCAGCCCAAAATTCAACCCAAAATCCAGCCCAAAATTCACCCCAAAGCCAGCCCGGCTCCCGGAACCTGGGGGGGAAAAAACGGGTCATAAAATAGCCTAAAATAGCCTAAAATAGCCCAAAATTCACCCCAAAATTCACCCCAAAATTCACCCCAAAGCCAGCCCGGCTCCCAGAACCTGGGGGGGAAAACGGGTCATAAAATAGCCTAAAATAGCCTAAAATAGCCCAAAATTCACCCAAAAATCCAGCCCAAAATTCACCCCAAAATTCACCCCAAAATTCACCCCAAAGCCAGCCCGGCTCCCGGAACCTGGGGGGGAAAATGGGTCAGAAAATAGCCTAAAATAGCCTAAAATAGCCCAAAATTCACCCCAAAATTCAACCCAAAGCCAGCCCGGCTCCCGGAACCTGGGGGGCGAGAAAGGACTCAGGAAATGTCCCAGAATAACCCAAAATATCCTAAAATAGCCCAAAATCCACCCTCAGAATATCCCAAAATCCAACACAAAAATCCCCCCCAACAAGACCCCAAATTCCTCCCCCAGGTGGCTCCTCCCACTTTTATTTAGCCCCTCCCACTTTATTTACCCCTCCCACTTTTCTTTCACCCCTCCCAATTTTCTTTAGCTCCTCCCAGTTTCTTTAACTCCTCCCACTTTTATCGCAACCCTCTTTTCTTTAGCCCCTCCCACCATTTTTAGCTCCTCCTACTTTTATTTAGCCCCTCCCACTATTTTTAGCCCCTCTTACTTTTCCTTAGCTCCTCCCACTGTTTTTTGCCCCTCCCACTTTTATTTAGCCCCTCCCACTTTTTTGCCTCTCCCTTTTCTGTTAGCCCCACCCACTATTCTTTAGCCCCTCCCACTTTTATTTAGCCACTCCCATTTTGCCTTATCCCCTCCCACTTTTATTTAGCCCCTCCCACTTTTCTTTCGCTCCACCCCCCCACAGTAGGCCCCGCCCCGTTTCACTTGGCCCCGCCCCTTTCCTGGCCCCGCCCACTCACGTGACGCGGCTGGCGAACGGCTCCATGGCGGCGTACCCGAGGGCGGGCGACAGCACCAGGGGGGCGGGGCCGGGGGGGCGGGGCCCGGGGCCCGGGGGGGCGGGGCCTGAGCGCGGGTGGGCGGGGCCAGGCGGCTCCGGCCGGCAGGGGGCGCTGAGCAGCGACCACGGGCCTGGGGGGGGGGGATTGAGGGGGGCCTCACGGTTTTTGGGGGTCCCTCGGCCCATTTTTTGGGTCCCCTCCCCATTTTCAGTGTCCCCACCCCGTTTTTGCGGACCCCTCCCCATTTTCAGCCTCCCCCTCCCCATTTTTGGGCTCCCAGACCCATTTTCAGGGTCCCCATCCTGATTTTGGAATCCCCGTGCCCATTTTGGGGTCCCCTCCCCATTTTTCGGGACCTTTACCCGTTTTCAGGGTCCCCGCCCCGTTTTTGCCGACCCCTCCCCATTCTTGGGGTGCCCATCCCGATTTTGGGGTCACGGACCCCTTTTCAGGGTGCCCATCCCAATTTTGGGGTCTCCATCCCATTTTAGGGGTCCCCATCCCTATTTTCGGGATCCCCGTGCCCATTTTGGGGTCCCCGTGCCCATTTCGGAGTCCCACCCCCATTTTGGGGTGCCCAGCCCGTTTTTGGGGTTCCCAGCCCATTTTTGGGGTCCCCATCCCTATTTTGGGGATCCCCGTGCCCATTTTGGAGTCCCCTCCCCATTTTTGCCGTTCCCATCCCCGTTTTCGGAATCCCCGTGCCCATTTGAGTCCCACCCCCATTTTCGGGGTCCCCGTGCTCATTTTTGGCGTTCCCATTCCCATTTTTGGGGTCCCCATGCCCATTTTGGGGTTCCCACCCCCATTTCTGGGGTTCCCATCCCCATTTTCGAGGTCCCATCCCCATTTTTGGGGTCCCAGCCCCATTTTTGGGGTTCCCAATCCCATTTTTGGTGTTCCCACCCCCATTTTTGGGGTTCCCAGCCCGTTTCGGAGTCCCACCCCCATTTTTGGGGTTCCCAGTCCCATTTTGGGGTCCCATACCCATTTTGGGGTCCCATCCCCATTTTTGGGGTCCCGGTGCCCATTTTTGGGGTCTTGGTGCCCGTTTCGGAGTCCTATCCCCATTTTGGAGTCCCACCCCCATTTCTGGGGGTCCCATGCCCATTTTCGGGGTCTCCATCCCCATTTTTTGCCATTCCCATCCCCATTTTTGGGGTTCCCAGACCATTTTTGTGCTCCCCATCCCCATTTTTTGGCATTCCCATCCCCGTTTTCGGGGTCCCACCCCCATTTTGGGGTGCCCACCCCCATTTTTGGGGTCCCCGTGCCCATTTTGGGGTTCCCAATCCCATTTTCGGGGTTCCGTGCCCGATTTCGGGGTCCCACCTGGCACGAGCTCCCCGCGGTCGAGGCTGCGCCGCACGGCGCCGGCGCTGGTGCCGTGATAGGCCCGAGGCCACTTCTGCCACCCCCCGCCCCCCTCGGGCCGCGGCTTCGGCCTGGGGACCCCAAAATGCAACCCAAAGTTAACCCTGAACCCCAAAATCCACCCCAAAGTTAACCCTGAACCCCAAAATGCACCTCAAAATTAACCCCCAACCCCAAAATCCATCCCAAATTAACCCCGCACCCCAAAATCCATCCCAAAATAAACCCCAAACCCCAAAATCCACCCCAAAATTAACCCCGATCCCCAAAACCCACAGCAAATCAACCCCAAACCCCAAAATCCACCCCAACATTAACCCCAAACCCCAAAATCCATCCCAAATTAACCCTGAACCCCAAAATGCACCCCCAAAATGCACCCCAAAATCAACCCCGAACCCCAAAATCCACAGCAAATTAACCCCGAACCCCAAAATCTGCCCCAAATCAACCCCAAACCCCAAAATCCACACCCAAAATCCACCCCAAATTAACCCCCCCAGGACTCCCCAAATCCCCCCCAAACCTCCCCCAAATCCCCCCAAGACCTCACAATCCCTCCCTAAATCCCCCCCAGGACCCCCCAAAACCCCCCAAACCCCCCCTAATTCCCCCCAGGACCCCACAAGAACCCCCCAAATCCCCTCCAAACCTCCCCCAATCACCCCCAACACCCCCCAATCCCCCCCTAATTCCCCCCAGGACCCCCCAAATCCCCCCAAATCCCCCCAGACTCCACCCAAACACCCCCCAAATCCCCTCCAAATCCCCCCTAAACACCCCCAGGACCCCCAACTCCCCCCCAACCCCCCCATTTCCACCCCAAATCCCCCCCAAACCTCCCCAAACCCCCCCAACCCCCCCGATCCCCCCGTACCGGAGGCTGAAGCGGCACCAGCCCAGGGGCAGGGGGGGCTCCCGGGGGTCCCGGGGGTCGCCCCCCCCCCGCTCACAGCCCTGACAGAAGCAGCGGCTGCGCCGCGGCTCGGGGGCGAAGTACTCGTCTGTGGGGGGAACGGGGCGGGGACCCCCAAATCGGGGTCAGGGACCTCAAAATCGCAGTTAAAACCTCAAAAAATGAAGTCAGGGACCCCAAAAATGGGTCAGGAACCACAAAAATGGGGTCAGGGACACCAAAAACAGGGTCAGGACCTTGCAAAATCGGGGTCGGGGACCACAAAATTGGAGTTAAAACCTCAAAAAATGGAGCCAGGGACCCCAAAAATGGGTCAGGGACCCAAAAATGGGGTCAGGACCTCGAAAAATTGAGTCAGGGACCTCAAAAATGGGGTCAGGGACCCCAAAAATGGGGTCAGGGACCACAAAAATGGGGTCGGGGATACCGAAATTGGGGTCAGGACCTCGGAAAGGGGGGTCAGGGACCCCAAAAACGGGGTCAGGGACCCCAAAAACGGGGTCAGGGACACCAAAAATGGGTCAGGGACACCAAAAACGGGGTCAGGGACACCAAAAATGGGTCAGGGACACCAAAAACGGGGTCAGGGACACCAAAAATGGGGTCAGGGACACCTAAAATAGGGTCAGGGACCCCAAAAACGGGGTCAGGGACACCAAAAATGGGGTCAGGGACTCAAAAAATGGGGTCAGGGAGACCAAAAATGGAGTCAGGGACATCAAAAATGGGTCAGGGACACCAAAAATGGGGTCAGGGACCCCCAAATTGGGGTCAGGGACCCCAAAAATGGGGTCAGGGACACCAAAAATGGGTCAGGGACGCCGAAACCGGGGTCAGGACCTCGAAAAATGGGGTCAGGGATACCAAAAATGGGGTCAGGGACACCAAAATTGGGTCAGGACCTCGAAATTGGGGTCAGGACCTAAAAATTGGAGTTAAAACCTCAAAAAATGAAGTCAGGGACCCCAAAAATGGGTCAGGGACCCAAAAAATGGGGTCAGGGACCTCGAAATTTGGAGTCAAGGACATCAAAAATGGAGTCAGGGACCCCAAAAATGGATCAGGGACCCCGAAATTGGGGTCAGGACCTAAAAAATGGGGTCAGAACCTCCAAAAATGGAGTCAGGGACCCCAAATCCTCCCCCAAACCCCCCCAGCACCCCCAAAATCCCTCCCAGGACCCCCCAAAATCCTTCCCAGGACCCCCCAACCCTCCCCAAATCCTCCTCAGGAACCCCCAAACCCCCCCAAAACCCCCCCCAGAACCCCCCAAATCCCCCCTAAGGACCCCCCAAAATCCCCCTCAGGACCCCCCCAACTCCCCCCAAGACCCCCCAAACGCCCCCAGGACCCCCCAGGACCCCCCAAATCCCCTCTAAGGACCCCCCAAATTCCCCCCAAAGCCCCCCAAGACCCCCCAAATCCCATTCAGGACCCCCCAGATGTCTCCCAAATTCTCCCAAATCCCCCCCAGGACCCCCCAAAGCCCCCCAGGACACCCCAAATCCCCCCAGGACCCCCCAAACCTCCCCCAGGACCCCCCAAAGCCCCCCAAACCACCCCAAATCCCCCTCAGGACCCCCCTAAATCCCCCTCAGGACCTCCCCAAATCCCTCAAGGACCCCCCAAACCTCCCCCAGGACCCCCCAGGAGCCCCCCAAAATCCCTCCCAAACCACCCCAAATCCCCCGAGGACCTCCCAAAGCCCCCAAAATCCCCCTCAGGACCCCCCAAACCCCCCCAGGACCCCCAAAAATCCCTCCCAGGACCCCCCAACCCTCCCCAAATCCTCCTCAGGAACCCCCAAACCTCCCCCAGAACGCCCCAAATCCCCCCTAAGGACCCCCCAAATGCCCCCCAAACCCCCCCAAGACACCCCAAATCCCATTCAGGACCCCCCAAACCATCCCAAACCCCCCCAGGACCCCCCAAATCCCCCCAACTCCCCTCAGGACCCCCCAAACCCCCCCAGGACCCCCCAAAACCCCCAAAATCCCCCTCAGGACCCCCCAAATCCCCCCCAGGACCCCCCAAAATCCCTCCCAGGACCCCCCAAAGCCCCCCCAAAGTCCCCCAAGACACCCCAAATCCCTCAAGGACCCCCCAAACCTCCCCCAGGACCCCCCAGGAGCCCCCCAAAATCCCTCCCAAACCACCCCAAATCCCCCGAGGACCTCCCAAACCCCCTTAGGACCCCCCAAATCCCCCCAGCCCCCCCAGGACCCCCCAACCCTCCCCAAATCCTCCTCAGGACCCCCCAAACCTCCCCCAGAACCCCCCCAGGACCCCCCAAAATCCCACTCAGGACCCCCCAAATCCCACTCAGGACCCCCCAGATGTCTCCCAAATTCTCCCAAATCCCCCCCAGGACCCCCCAAAATCCTCCCCAGGACCCCCCAACCCTCCCCAAATCCTCCTCAGGAACCCCCAAACCTCCCCCAGAACCCCCCCAGAACCCCCAAACCCCCCCAAGACCCCCCAAACCCCCCCAGGACCCCTCAACCCTCCCCAAATCCTCCCCAGGACCCCCCAAACCCCCCTCAGGACCCCCCAAATCCCATTCAGGACCCCCCAAACCTCCCCCAGGACCCCCCAGGACCCCCCAAAATCCCTCCCAGGACCCCCCAAACCCCCCCAAATCCCCCCGGAGCCCCCAGACCCACCGGGCAGCAGCAGCAGGTCCTTGAAGCGGGCACAGAGCGCCTGGTAGGGGCAGGGCTGGGGGGGCGCGGGGGGACCCCAACAGAGGCTCTCCTTCACCCCTGGGGGGGCAGGGGGGGCTCAGAGCCCACCCAGACCCCCCCCAAATAAAACAGGGGGTCCCCAAACCCCCCTCCCCAAAATTTGGGGCTTCCAGAGCCTCCCCAAGCCCCAAAAATGGAGATTTTTCTTCCGAATCGCCCCAAATTTGGGGTTCCTTGACCACCCCCCCACCAAAATTTGGGGTTCCTTGTACATCACTCAACACAAATTTTGGGGGTCCCCTCTCCCAGACCCCCCGAATTTTGGGATACCCCCAATTTCTGGCTCCCAAACCCCCAAATTTTGGGGTCAAATCCCTGATTTTGGGGTCGCACCGCCCAAACCCTTCGAATTTTGGGGTTCTCCCCCGATTTTGGGCTCCCAAACCCCCAAATTTTGGGGTCAAATCCCGGATTTTGGGGTCCCAGCCCCCCCAAATCCCTGAATTTCGGGGTCCCCCCCAATTTCAGGTTCCCAAACCCTCAAATTTCGGGGTCCCCCCCAATTTTGGGTTCCCAAACTCCCAAATTTTGGGGTTCCCCCCATTTTGGGGCTCCCAAACCCCCAAATTTCATTGTCAAACCCCCGAATTTTTGGGTCCAACCCCAGATTTTGGGGTCCCACCCCCCCCGAGCCCCCAAATTTTGGGGTCCCCCCCATTTTAGGGCTCCAAGCCCCCAAATTTTGGGGTTACATCCCAGATTTTGGGGTCCCAGCCCCCCCAAACCCCCGAATTTCGGGGTGCCCCTCACCATCCACCACGTCGGCTTTCTCCACGTCCCCCCGATTTCGGGGGTCCCCGCTGGGGGAGCCCCCCCCGGCCGGACCCTCGGCCACGATCGTCACCTGGGGGGGGGGGAAGGGATTTGGGGGGGCTGGGCCGGATTTGGGGTCCCCAAAACCCTTTTGGGGGGTCCCAAACTCTTTTTTGGGGGGTCCGTGACTGATTTTGGGGGGTTCTTGGGAGTTTTTTTGGGGTCCCAGACCCTTTTTTGGGAGTCCCTGACTGATTTTGGGGGGTTCGTGGGAGTTTTTGGGGTCCCAAACCCTTTTTTGGGGGGTCTCAAACCCTTTTTTGGGGGTCCCTGACTGATTTTGGGGGGTCCCTGACTGATTTTGGGGGGTTCTTGGGAGTTTTTTGGGGGTCCCAAACCCCTTTTGGGGGGTCTCAAACCCTTTTTTGGGGGTCCCTGACTGATTTTGGGGAGCTCTTGGGAGTTTTTTGGGGGTCCCAAACCCTTTTTTGGGGGGTCCCTGGTCGATTTTTGGGGTCACAGAGACTTTTTGGGGGTCCTTGACCCTTTTCTGGGGTCCCCAAACCCCTTTTGGGGGGTCCCCAAACCCTTTTTGGGGGGTCCTTGACCGATTTTGGGGCTTTTTGGGACATTCTGGTGGGGCTGGACCCCATTTTGGGGGTCCCCAAACCCTATTGTGGGGTCCCAAACAATTTTTCGGGGGTCCCAGACCCTTTTTGGGGTCCCCAAACTCCTTTTGGGGGGCCCCAGACACATTTTTGGGGGTCCCAGGGACTTTTTGGGGGTCCTTGACCCTTTTCTGGGGCCCCCAAACCCTTTTTGGGGTCCTAAACCCTTTTTTGGGGGTCCCAGACACATTTTGGGGGGTCCAGGGAGTTTTTTGGGGGTCCCAAACCCTTTTTTGGGGGGTCCCAGACACACTTTGGGGGGTCGTGGGAATTTTGGGGGCGTCCCAAAGGTTGGATTTGGAAGGATTTTTTCCTCAATTTTTGGGATTTTTGGGGTTTCTGGATTTCGGGTCTTTCTGGGTCCCAGATTTTTGGGGGTTTTTTGGGGTTTTTCAGGGTTATTTGGGGTTTTTTTGGGGTGCCCGATTTGGGGGTGCCCCTCACCTGCTGGCACTGCCCATAGAGATCCCACAGGTGTGCCCAGGTGTGCCCGGGGGGGTTTTGATGGGGATTTTTGGGCTTTCTGGGGTTTCTGGCTCCCAGAATTTCAGTTTTTTTGGGTTTTTTTGGGGTGCCCGATTTGGGGGTGCCCCTCACCTGCTGGCACTGCCCACAGAGGTCCCACAGGTGTGCCCAGGTGTGCCCGGGGGGGTTTTGAGGGGGATTTTTGGGGTTTCTGGATTTCGGGTCTTTCTGGGTCCCAGAATTTCGGGTTTTTTGGGGGTTTTTTGGGGTGCTCGATTTTCGGGGTGCCCCCGTGCCCCCCTCACCTGCTGGCACTGCCCGTAGAGGCCCCACAGGTGTGCCCAGGTGTGGCTGGGCAGGTTCAGTGCCCTGAATTTGGGGTTTCTGAGGTTTCTGGCTCCCAGAATTTCAGGTTTTTTGGGGTTTTTGGGGGGTTTTTTCGGGGTTTTTTGGGGTGCCCGATTTGGGGGTGCCCCCGTGCCCCCCTCACCTGCTGGCACTGCCCGTAGAGGCCCCACAGGTGTGCCCAGGTGTGCCCAGGTGTGCCCAGGGGGGATTTTGATGGGGATTTTTGGGCTTTCTGGTGCTTCTGGCTCCCAGAACTTCCGTTTTTTTGGGGTTTTTTTTGGGTTTTTTGGGGTTTTTTTGGGGTTTTTTTTGGGTTTTTTGGGGTGCCCGATTTGGGGGTGCCCCTCACCTGCTGGCACTGCCCGTAGAGGTCCAGCAGGACGTGGCAGGGGCTGGGCACCCCCCCGGCCACGGCGCCCTGGTCGCGGCCGTTGATGAAGAGGTGCAGCCGCCCCCCCCCGTCCACCAGGAGCCCCAAAATCGTCCCGGCGGGGAGCAGCTCCAGGGAGGGGCCGGGCAGGTCACGGACCTGGGGGGGCAAAATTTGGGGGGTCAGAGTGAAAATTGGGGGGTCACGATGAAATTTGGGGGGTTTTGGGGGTGTTTTGGGGGGTTTTTGGGGTCACAGGTCCCGGCCGGGAGCAGCTCCAGGGAGGGGCCGGGCAGGTCACAGACCTGGGGGGCGAAATTTGGGTAAATTTGGGGGGTCACGATGAAATTTGGGGGGTCAGAGTGAAATTGGGGTGTCAGGAAGGGTTTGGGAGGGGTTTTGGGGGGTTTTGGGGGGTTTTTCGGGGGTTTTGGGGTCACAGGTCCCGGCCGGGAGCAGCTCCAGGGATGGGCCCGGCAGGTCACGGACCTGGGGGGCGAAATTTGGGGGGTCAGAGTGAAATTTGGGGGGTCAGAGATGAAATTGGGGGGTCAGGAGGGGTTTGGGAGGGGTTTTGGGGTGTTTTTGGGGAGTTTTGGGGTCACAGGTCCCGGCCGGGAGCAGCTCCAGGGAGGGGCCGGGCAGGTCATGGACCTGGGGGGCGAAATTTGGGTAAATTTGGGGGGTCACGATGAAATTTGGGGGGTCAGGACGGGGTTTGAGGGGGTTTTGGGGGGGTTTTTGGGGGTTTTGGGGTCACAGGTCCCGGCCAGGAGCAGCTCCAGGGAGGGGCCCGGCAGGTCACGGACCTGGGGGGCGAAATTTGGGTAAATTTGGGGGGTCAGAGTGAAATTTGGGGGGTCAGAGATGAAATTTGGGGGGTTTTGGGGGGTCTTGGGGAGTTTTTGGGGTCACAGGTCCCGGCCGGGAGCAGCTCCAGGGAGGGGCCGGGCAGGTCACGGACCTGGGGGGGCAAAATTTGGGTAAATTTGGGGGGTCACGATGAAATTTGGGGGGTCAGGAGGGGTTTGGGAGGGGTTTTGGGGGGTTTTTGGGGGGTTTTGGGGTCACAGGTCCCGGCCGGGAGCAGCTCCAGGGAGGGGCCGGGCAGCTCACGGACCTGGGGGGCGAAATTCGGGTAAATTTGGGGGGTTCAGAGTGAAATTTGGGGGGTCAGAGATGAAATTTGGGGATCAGGAGGGGTTTTGGGGGTATTTTTGGGATATTTTAGGGATAATCTGGGGGTGTTTGGGATATTTTTGGGGCATTTTTGGGGTTATTTCAGGCAAAGATCAAGGATATTTTGGGATATTTTCGGTGTTTTTGGGATGTTTTCGGGGATATTTTGGGGATATTTTGAGGATATTTTGGGGATATTTTTGGGGATATTTTGGGATTATATTTGGGGATATTTTTAGGATATTTTTGGGGTGGTTCTGAGATTATTTTTGGGGATATTTTTTGGGATCTTTTGGGGCTATTTCAGGGATACTTTGGGGATATTTTTGGGGGTATTGAGCGGATATTTTGGGGATATTTTGGGGACATTTTTGGGGATATTTAGGGGATACTTTGGGGGTATTTAGGGGATATTTTGGGGATATTTCAGGGATATTTTGGGGATATTTAGGAGATATTTTGGGGATATTTTTGGGGTGTTTTTGGGGCTATTTTTGGTGATATTTAGGTGATATTTCAGAGATATTTTGGGGATATTTTTGGGGCGTTTCAGGCAGTTTTTGGGGTGTTTCTGACCTTCCTGGCGTTGTGGAAGACGCCGCGGCGCTGCAGGATCCAGGCGGGGGTTGGGGTAATTTGGGATATTTTTGGGGATATTTTGGGGATACTTTGGGGATACTTTGGGGATACTTTGGGGATATTTTTGGGGCTATTTGGGGTGTTTCTGACCTTCCTGGCGTTGTGGAAGACGCCGCGGCGCTGCAGGATCCAGGCGGGGGTGGGATAATTTGGGGTATTTTTGGGGATATTTTGGGGATATTTAGGGGATATTTTAGGGATATTTTGGGGATATTTAGGGGATATTTTGGGGATATTTCAGAGATATTTTGGGGATATTTTTGGGGATATTTTGGGGATATTTAGGAGATATTTTGGGGATATTTCAGAGATATTTTGGGGATATTTTGGGGATATTTTTGGGGATATTTTGGGTGTGTTCCTGACCTTCCTGGCGTTGTGGAAGACGCCGCGGCGCTGCAGGATCCAGGCCGGCCGCTTGAGGCCGTGGGCGCAGGCCGGGAGGGGGGCGCGGCCGGGGGGGGCCCCGGTGACCCCCAGAGCCAGGGAGGAGCTCCACTGCGGGTTCAGGGCGTCGATCTGCACCTGTGACGTCATCAGTGATGTCATGGTGACGTCATCAGGGCATGGTGACATCATCGGCCACCCCCGATGTCCCTCGGTGCCCCCACGGTGTCACAGACCCCCCCAAAAATAACCCCAAATCCCCCAAAATCGGCCCCACTGCGGGTTCAGGGCGTCGATCTGCACCTGTGACGTCATCCGTGATGTCATGGTGACGTCATTGGGGTGAGTGACGTCATTGGCCACCCCCGATGTCCCTCGGCTTCCCCTGAACCGCCCCAAAACAGCCCCAAACCCCCCCAAAATCGGCCCCACTGGGGGCTCAGGGCATTGGTCTGCTCCTGTGATGTCATCAGTGATGTCATCAGGACCCAGTGATGTCATTGGTGACCCCCCCCATGTCCCTCAGTGCCCCCAAGGTCCCCATTGGCCGCTCCCCTGTGACATCACCGTGTCCCCTATGACATCACCACCTCCCCAGTCTCCCATTGGCCCCTCCCCTGTGACATCACCACCCCCTCCATGACATCACCACCATGCCCTGTGACATCACTGGCTGCCTGAGCCCCCATTGGCTGCTCCCCTGTGATGTCGCCACCTTCCCAATCTCCCTTTGGCCGCTCTCGTTTGACGTCACCACCACCCCGATGACATCACCACCACCCCTATGATGTCACCATGCCCCCAATGATGTCACCACCATCCCAATGATGTCACCACCACCCCAATGACATCACCATGTCCCCAATGACATCACCATGTCCTCTATGACGTCACCACCACCTCAATGACGTCACCACCTCCCCAATGACGTCACCACCTCCCCAATCTCCTGTTGGCCGCCCTCGTTTGACGTCACCACCACCCCAATGACGTCACCATGTCCCCTATGACGTCACCATGTCCTCTATGACGTCACCACCTCCCCAATGACATCACCACCATCCCCTATGATGTCACCGCTTCCCCTATGACGTCACCATCTCCCCAATGACGTCACCACCTTCCCAATGACGTCACCATGTTCCCCTATGACGTCACCATGTCCCCTATGACGTCACCATCTCCCTCTGTGACATCACCACCACCCCACTGCCCCGATGACGTCACGGGGGCGTGTCTGACATCACAGGGGTGCTGATGACATCACAGGGGCGCTGATGACGTCACGGGGGCTTTGATGACGTCACGGGTGGGGTTGCTGACGTCACGGGGGGGGGCTTTGATGACGTCACGGGGGGGGGGGCGCTGATGACGTCACAAGGGCCCCGATGACGTCACCTGGAAGAGGCGTCCGGGGGGGAGGGGCGGCCCCACCAGCACCAGCCCCTGGTTGTAGCTGGAGACGCGCGCGGCCGTGCGGCCCCCGTTGGACAGCAGGATGTTCTTGCCGTGGCAGCCCAGGAACCGGGGGGGACCCTGGATTGGGGAAAAAACCCAAAATTTCGGTTAAAAATGTGAAATTTGGGGTTAAAAATGTGAAATTTGGGGGTTTTGGGGATTAATAAAGGGTTAAATGGGGGAGGGGTTGCAGGATGTTCTTGCCGTGGCAGCCCAGGAACCGGGGCGGGCCCTAAATCAGGAAAAAACCCCAAAATTTAGGGATAAAACATTGAAATTTGGGGTTAAAAATGGAAAATTTGGGGATAAAACATCAAAATCTGGGGATAAAACATCAAAATTTGGGGTTAAAAATGTGAAATTTGGGAATAAAACATCAAAATTTGGGGTTAAAAATGGGGAGCAAAACTACAGCCCTCCCCCCAGTCCCCTCCCAGTCCCTCCCAGTTTGTCCCAGTTTATTCCCAGTTCCCTCCCAGTCCCCCCCAGTCCCTCCCAGTATAAACCAGTAAGCCCAAATCTCCTTTTTAACCCCTCCCAGTTCCCTCCCAGTCCCCCCCAGTCCATCCCAGTCCCTCCCAGTCCCTCCCAGTTCCCTCCCAGTTCCCTCCCAGTCCCTCCCAGTATAAACCAGTAAGCCCAAATCTCCTTTTTAACCCCTCCCAGTCCCTCCCAGTTCCCTCCCAGTCCCTCCCAGTATAAACCAGTCCCTCCCAGTTCCTCTCACCCACTCTGCGCCGTCCCCGCCGGGGTGGGGGAGGGGCGGGCTGTGGCAGGGGGAGGGGCAGGGGGTGGGGGAGGGGCTGTGGGTGGGGGAGGGGCCGTCCCCGGCCCCGCCCGCCCCTCCCCCCGCGCTGACGATGGACACGGCCGTCACGCGCCCGTACAGGTCCAGGGCCACGAAGGCGTTCTGTGACGTCACGGGGGGCGGGGCGTGATGTCAGAGGGGCGGGAGTGACGTCACGGCCCCGCCCCCCCCAGCAGCCGGGAGTGATGGGGGAGGGGTGGGAATGATGTCACACGGGGCAGCCAGGTGTGCCCAGGTGTGCCCCAGGTACCCCCAGGTGAGCCCAGGTGTGCCCCAGGTGTGACCCAGGTACCCCCAGGTGTGCCCCAGGTGTGCCCAGGTGTGCCCAGGTACCCCCCAGGTGTGCCCAGGTGTGCCCCAGGTGTGCCCAGGTACCCCCAGGTACCCCCCAGGTGTGCCCAGGTACCCCCAGGTGTGCCCAGGTGTGCCCAGGTACCCCCCAGGTGTGCCCAGGTACCCCCCAGGTGTGCCCAGGTGCCCCCAGGTGTGCCCAGGTATCCCCCAGGTGTGCCCAGGTGCCCCCAGATGTGCCCAGGTACCCCCAGGTGTGCCCAGGTGTGCATTTACCCACCCCCAGGTGCCCCCAGGTGTGTTTTGGGTGCCCCCAGGTGTGCCCAGGTGTGTTTTGGGGGTGCCCAAGTGTGCCCAGGTGAGTTTTGGGTGTTCCCAGGTGTGTTTTGGGTGTTCCCAGGTGTGTTTTGGGGGTGCCCAGGTACCCCCAGGTGTGTTTTGAGTGCCCCCAGCTGTGCCCAGGTGTGGTTTGGGTGTGCCCAGGTGTGCCCAGGTGTGTTTTGGGTGCCCCCAGGTGTGTTTTGGGTACCCCAGGTGTGCCCCAGGTGTGTTTTGGGTGCCCCCAGGTGTTCCCCAGGTGAGTTTTGGGGGTGCCCAGGTGTGCCCCAGGTGCCCCCAGGTGTCCCCAGGTGCCCCAGGTGTGTTTGGGGTGCCCGGCCGTACCTTGGCCACGCCGGTGGCCGCGGGCCCCATGTCCTGCCCGTCCACCACCAGGTGCATCGAGTCGTCGGCGCCGCGGCGCACGCCCAGACGGTTCCCCACCTGGGAAATGGCCCAAAATGTCCCAAAATTATCCCAAAATGTCCCAAAATGTCCAAAAATTATCCCCAAAATCCATCCCCAGCCGGTTCCCCACCTGGAAAATGTCAAAAATGTCCCAAAATGTCCCAAAATACCCCAAAAATCCATCCCCAGACAGTTCCCCACCTGGAACAGCCCAAATGTATCCCCAAACCATCCCCAAACCCCCCTCAGGTGACCTCAGGTGACCCCAAATCCCCTCCAGGTGACCCCAAAAACCCCCCAAGGTGACCCCAAAACTCCCTCCAGGTGAGCCCAAATCCCCCCCGAGGTGACCCCAAATCACTCCCAGGTAACCCAAAACTCGTCCCAGGTGACCCAACCCCCCCCAAGTGAGCCCAGGTGGGCCCAGGTGAGCCCAAACCGCCCAGGTGAGCCCAGGTGAGCTCAAAACCGCCCCAGGTGACCCCAAACCCCCCCAGGTGACCCCAAAACCACCCAAACTCCCCCCAGGTGAGCTCAAACCCCCCCAGGTGAGCCCAGGTGACCCCAAACCGCCCAGGTGAGCCAAGGTGAGCCCAGGTGAGCCCAGGTGACCCCAAACCCCCCCAGGTGAGCACTTACCGCGAGGCGGTCCAGGCTGACGCCGTAGTTGTGGCGCACCTGGGCGCCGTTGTGCCGCACCTCGGCCCCGCTGACCGCCCAGGTGGGCGCGGCCGGCAGGTCCAGCAGGGAGGGGGGCAGGGCGGGGGGGCCGGGGGGGGGCAGCGCCGTCAGCCCCACCCGAACTGACCCCGCCCAGCGCTCGTCCAGGGCCTCGATGCGCACCTGGGCAGGTGAGACACCCACAGGTGAGGCTGGGACACACCTGGGACACACCTGGGACACACCTGAGATACACCTGGGGGAGCCCTGACTCAGCCCCACCCGCACCGACCCCGCCCAGCGCTCATCCAGCGCCTCGATGCGCACCTGGGCAGGTGAGACAGGGACAGGTGAGGCTGGGACACACCTGGGACAGGTGAGGGACACACCTGGGACACACCTGGGACAGGTGAGGGACACACCTGGGGGAGCCCTGACTCAGCCCCACCCACACTGACCCCGCCCAGCGCTCGTCCAGCGCCTCGATGCGCACCTGGGCAGGTGAGACACACGCAGGTGAGGCTGGGACACACCTGGACAGGTGAGGGACACACCTGGGACACACCTGGGACAGGTGAGTGACACACCTGGGGGAGCCCTGACTCAGCCCCACCCACCCAGTGCTCATCCAAGGCCTCAGTGCACACCTGGGCAGGTGAGACAGGGACAGGTGAGGCTGGGACACACCTGGGACAGGTGAGGGACACACCTGGGACACACCTGGGACAGGTGAGGGACATGTCTGGGACACGCCTGGGACAGGTGAGGGACACATCTGGGACAGGTGAGGGTGAGGGGACAGCCCTGAACACACCTGGATGGGGGCGTGGCACAGGTGAGCCCAGAACTCACCTGGGAGCGTTTCAGTCACTCAGGAAAGGGGCGGGGCTTCCAAATGAGGGGTGTGGCCTATCCCCATGCCCCGCCCACCACGGCCACGCCTGTTCCCTTAAAGCGACAGCGCCCTTTTCCCACCACACCTGGGGGGCGTGGCCTGGCAGGTAACCCCACCCACCTATGGGCGTGTCCTTCACCCCACCCACTTATGCCCCACCCACGACGGCCACGCCCAATCCCTTAAAGGGACAGCGCCCTTTGGTGTGGCCTCACAGGTAACCCCACCCGCTTAAGCCCCGCCCACCACGGCCACACCCGCTCCTTAAAGCGACAGCGCCTTTTTCCTGCCTCTTATAGGGGCGTGGCCTCGCAATTAACCCCACCCACTTATGCCCCACCCAGCAGGGCCACGCCCACTCTCTTAAAGGGACAGCGACCTTTTTATTGCCCCTCTTGGGGGCGTGGCCTGGCAGGTAACCCCGCCCACAGGTGTGTCCTTCACCCCGCCTGGTTAGGCTCCGCCTACCATGGCCACGCCCATTCCCTTAAAGTGACAGCGCCGTTTTCCCGCCCCACCCACGGGCGTGTCCTTCACCCCGCCCAGTTATGCCCCGCCCACCCCGGCCACGCCCGATCCCTTAAAGCGACAGCGCCCTTTTCCCGTCCCACCCACGGGCGTGTCCTTCACCCCACCCACTTATGCCCCGCCCATCCGGACCACACCCACTCCCTTAAAGGGACAGCGTCCTTTTCCTGCCCCACCTGTGGGCATGGCCTCCAGGTAACCCCACCCCCTCAGGCCCCGCCCTAATGGCCACACCCATTCCCTTAAAGCGACAGCGCCCTTTGGTGTGGCCTCGCAGGTAACCCCACCCGCTTAAGCCCCGCCCACCACGGCCACGCCCGATCCCTTAAAGCGACAGCGCCCTTTTTATTGCCCCACCCATGGGCGTGTCCTTCACCCCGCCCACCCCGGCCACGCCCACTCCCTTAAAGGGCCCCGCCCACCTCGAAGAGCTCCCCGGGCCGCAGGTGGGAGCGGCTGAACACCAGCCCGTGGCAGTAGCCGGACACGCGCGCCGCGCTCAGGCCCTCGGCCGCCAGCGCCACGTTCTGCCCGCAGCGCCCGTGGAAGCGCTGGCACGGCCCCGGCGCTGCGGCGGGGAAATTCCAGTGTGAACCAGTGCGTCCCAGTATAGCCCAATATAACCCAGTATAATACAGTATATCCCAGTATAACCCAGTATAACCCAGTGTAACCCAGTATAACCCAGTATAACCCAGTTCCCTCCCAGTATAAACCAGTGCGTCCCAGTATAAACCAATATAACCCACCCTGTATAATCCAGTATATCCCACTATAACCCCATATAACCGAGTTCCCTCCCAGTATAACCCAGTATAACCCAGTATAACCCAGTATAACCCAGTATAACCCAGTATAACCCAGTATAACCCCATATAACCCAGTTCCCTCCCAGAATAACCCAGTATAACCCAGTTCCCTCCCAGTCCCCTCCCAGTTCCTCCCAGTTCCCTCCCAGTATAACCCAGTATAACTCAGTATAACCCAGTCCCTCCCAGTTCCCCCCAGTTCCCTCCCAGTATAACCCAGTATAACCCAGTATAACTCAGTTCCCTCCCAGTATATCCCAGTAAAACCCAGTATAACCCAGCATAACCCAGTATAACCCAGTATAACCCAGTATAACTCAGTTCCCTCCCAGTATATCCCAGTAAAACCCAGTATAACCCAGTATAAACCAGTATAACTCAGTATAACCCAGTTCCCTCCCAGTATAACCCAGTATAAACCAGTATAACCCAGTATAATCCAGTATAACCCAGTATAAACCAGTATAACTCAGTGTAACCCAGTATAACCCAGTATATCCCACTATAACCCAGTATATCCCAGTATATCCCAGTATAACCCAGTATAACGCAGTATAACCCAGGTATAACCCAGTATATCCCAGCACAACCTGTTCCCTCCCAGTACAACCCAGTATAACCCAGTATAACTCAGTTCCCTCCCAGTATATCCCAGTTTCCTCCCAGTATAACCCAGTATATCCCAGTATAACCCAGTATAGCCCAGTATATCCCAGTATAACCCAGTATAACTCAGCTCCCTCCCAGTATAACCCAGTATAACTCAATATAACCCAGTCCCCTCCCAGTCCCTCCCAGTCGCTCCCAGTTCCCTCCCAGTATAACCCAGTATAACCCAGTTCCCTCCCAGTCCCCCCCAGTCCCCCCAATCCCCTCCCAGTCCCCCCCAGTCCCTCCCAGTTCCCCAGGGGTACCTGGCGAAGGGGGCGGAGCTTTCTCAGGCCCCGCCCCCGGGCTGTGGCTGTTGTCGGTGGGTCCGGAGGCGCCGGTCAGGGACACCTGAACACACTGACCATAGAGATCCACCACGGCGTACACCTCTGGGGACAGGGGACACCTGTGTCACCTCACCTGTGTCATCTGTGTCACCTCAGTGTCACCTGTGTGTCACCTGTCACCTGTGTCACCTCCCTGTATCACCTGTGTGACCTCAGGGACACCTGAACACACTGACCGTAGAGATCCACCACGGCGTACACCTCTGGGACAGGGGACACCTGTGTCACCTGTGTCACCTCACCTGTGTCACCTCACCTGTGTCACCTGTGTGACCTCACCTGAGTGTCACCTGTGTGATCTGTGTGACCTGTGCCACCCCCCTGTGTCACCTGTGTCACCTGTGTCACCTGTCACCTGTCACCTGTGTCACCTGTGTGACCTCAGGGACACCTGAACACACTGACCATAGAGATCCACCACGGCGTACACCTCTGGGACAGGGGACAGCGGTGTCACCTCACCTGTGTCACCTGTGTCACCTGTGTCACCTGTGTCACCTCACCTGTGTCACCTGTGTCACCTGTGTCACCTGTGCCACCTGTGTCACCTCACCTGTGTCACCTGTGTCACCTGTGTCACCTGTGTCACCTGTGTGTCACCTGTGCCACCTGTGTGACCTCAGGGACACCTGAACACACTGCCCATAGAGATCCACCACGGCGTACACCTCTGGGACAGGGGACACCTGAGTGTCACCTGTGTCACCTGTGTCACCTGTGTCACCTCCCTGTGTCACCTGTGTCACCTGTGTCACCTCACCTGTGTCACCTCAGTGTCACCTGTGTCACCTGTGTCACCTGTGTGTCACCTGTGTCACCTGTGTGTCACCTGTGTGTCACCTCACCTCAGTGTCACCTGTGTCACCTCAGTGCTACCTCAGCGTCAACCTCAGGGACATCGGCCTGATGCCCCCCGATGTCCCCAATGTCCCCAATGTCCCCAATGTCCCCAAACCCCCCAGTGTCCCCAATGTCCCCAATGTCCCCAAACCCCCCAATGTCCCCAATGTCCCCAATCCCCCCAATGTCCCAATGTCTCCCCAATGTCCCCGATGTCCCCTGTCACGCCCAATGTCCCCAGTGTCCCAAATGTCCCCGATGTCCTCTGAAGTCTCCAATGTCCCCAACATCCTCAATGTCCCCACTGTCCCCAATGTCCCCATTGTCCCCAATACCCCAATGTCCCCAATGTCCCCAATGTCTCCCCAATGTCCTCAGTGTCCCAAATGTCCCCGATGTCCCCAACATCCTCAATCCCCCCAATGTCCCCAATTTCCCTAAACCCCCCATTGTCCCCAATGTCCCCAATGTCCCCAAACCCCCAAATGTCCCCAAACCCCCTGATGTCCCCAATGTCCCCATTGTCCCCCCTGTCCTTGATGTTCCCCCATGTCCCCAGTGTCCCCAGTGTCCCCAATGTCCCCAAACCCCCCATTGTCCCCAATGTCCCCATTGTACCCCGTGTCTCTGATGTTCCCCAATGTCCCCACTGTCCCCAATGTCCCTAATGTCCCCATTATCCCCAGTGTCCCCTCTGTCCCCGCTGTCCCCAACCCCCCAGTGTCCCCAAATCCCCCAATGTCCCTGCCATGTCCCCACCATGTCCCCATGTCCCATACCCGGTGGCAGCCCCGAGCAGGCCACTCCCTGGTCGGTGCCATCGATGAAGTAGCGCAGGTCCCCTCCCCCCGTGCGCATCATCCCGATCCGCGCCCCCGTGCCCAGAGCGTCCAGGTCACAGCCGTAGTTATTGCGCATGGTGTTCCCGTCCTGCATGATGGCCGTGCCACTGCGGGGACATCGGGGACATTGGGGACATTGGGGGGAATTGGGACATTGGGGACATTGGGGACATTGGGGACATTGGGGACATTGGGGGGATTGGGGGGGGTTGGGGACATTGGGGACATTGGGGACATTGGGGACATTGGGGACATTGGGGACACAGGGACAGGTCACAGCCGTAGTTATTGCGCATGGTGTTCCCGTCCTGCATGATGGCCGTGCCACTGCGGGGACATCGAGGGGACACTGGGGACATTGGGGGGACATTGGGGACATTGGGGACATCGGGGACATCGGGGACATTGGGGACATTGGGGACATCGGGGACATCGGGGACATCGGGGACATTGGGGGGACATTGGGGACATCGGGGACATCGGGGACATCGGGGACATTGGGGACATCGGGGACATCGGGGACATTGGGGACATTGGGGACATCGGGGACATTGGGGACATTGGGGGGATTGGGGACATTGGGGACACTGACGGGATTTGGGGACATTGGAGATATTGGGGGAATTGGGGACATTGGGGAATATTGGGGACATTGGGGATGTTGGGGACATTGATGAGATTTGGGGACATTTGAGGACATTGGGAAAAAATGGGAGAAAAATGGAAGAAATGAGATTGGGGACATTGGGGACATTGGGGACATCTGGGGGATTGGGGATGTTGGAGGGATTGGGGACATTAAGGGGATTGAGGACGTTGGGGACATTGGGGGATATTGGGGATATTGGGTGGATTGGGGGCATTGGGGACATCGGGGACACTGGGGACATTGGGGACATTGGGGACACAAGGACAGGTCACAGCCGTAGTTATTGCGCATGGTGTTCCCGTCCTGCATGATGGCCGTGCCGCTGCGGGGACATCGAGGGGACATTGGGGACATTGGGGACACTGGGGACATTGGGGACATTGGGGACATTGGGGACATTGGGGACATTGGGGACACTGGGGACATTCGGGGGGATTGGGGACATTGGGGACATTGGGGTGATTGGGGACATTGGGGACATTGGGGACATTGGGGGGATTGGGGGGATTGGGGACATTGGGGACATTGGGGACATCGGGGACATCGGGGACATTGGGGACAGTGGGGGGATTGGGGTCATTGGGGACATTGGGGACATTGGGGACATTGGGGGGATTGGGGGGATTGGGGGGACATTGGGGACATCAGGGACACTGGGGACATTGGGGACATTGGGGACATTGGGGACATTGGGGACATTGGGGACATCGGGGACATTGGGGACATTGGGGACATTGGGGGGATTGGGGACGTTGGGGACATCGGGGACATCGGGGACATCGGGGACATTGGGGACAGTGGGGGGATTGGGGTCATTGGGGACATTGGGGACATTGGGGACATTGGGGGGATTGGGGACGTTGGGGACATCGGGGACATCGGGGACATCGGGGACATTGGGGACATTGGGGACATTGGGGTCATTGGGGACATTGGGGACATTGGGGACATTGGGGACATTGGGGACATCGGGGACATTGGGGACATTGGGGACACAGGGACAGGTCACAGCCGTAGTTATTGCGCATGGTGTTCCCGTCCTGCATGATGGCCGTGCCACTGCGGGGACATCGGGGGACACTGGGGACATTGGGGACATTGGGGACATTGGGGACATTGGGGGGATTGGGGACATTGGGGACATTGGGGACATTGGGGACATTGGGGACACAGGGACAGGTCACAGCCGTAGTTATTGCGCATGGTGTTCCCGTCCTGCATGATGGCCGTGCCACTGCGGGGACATTGGGGACATTGGGGACATTGGGGACATCGGGGGGATTGGGGACATTGGGGGGATTGGGGACATTGGGGACAGTGGGGGGATTGGGGACATTGGGGACATCGGGGACATTGGGGACATTGGGGGGATTGGGGACATTGGGGACATCGGGGACATCGGGGACATTGGGGACATTGGGGACATTGGGGGGATTGGGGACATTGGGGACATCGGGGACATTGGGGACATTGGGGGGATTGGGGACATTGGGGACATCGGGGACATCGGGGACATTGGGGACATTGGGGACATTGGGGACATCGGGGACATTGGGGACATCGGGGACATCGGGGACATTGGGGACATTGGGGACATTGGGGGGATTGGGGACATCGGGGGAATTGGGGACATTGGGGGGATTGGGGACATTGGGGACATTGGGTGTTGGGGACATTGGGGACATTGGGGACACCGTGGGGACACAGCTCTGACACAGCCATGGGGACACAGGGACACCTCAGTGGGGACAAGGCCATGGGGACACACGGGGACCCTTGGGGACACACGGGGACCCTTGGGGACACCTGGGGACCTTTGGGGACAATCAGGGACCCTCAGGGAACCCTGTGACCCTGCAGAACACCTTGGGGACATCGGTGACCTCTTGGGGACACCCAGGACAGGAGGGACAAACAGAGACCCCCGGGTGACCCCGGTGGGCCCCTGGGGACATTGGTGGCCCCCTGGGGACATTGGTGGCCCAGGTGACCCCGGTGGCCCCTTGGGGACATTGGTGTCCCCAGGTGACCCAGGTGGCCCCTTGGGGACATTGGTGGCCCCCTGGGGACATTGGTGGCCCCAGGTGACCCCGGTGGCCCCCATGGGGACATTGGTGGCCCCAGGTGACCCCGGTGACCCCCTGGGGACATTGGTGGCCCCAGGTGACCCCGGTGGCCCCCTGGGGACATTGGTGGCCCCAGGTGACCCCGGTGGCCCCAGATGACCCCGGTGGCCCCCCGGGGACATTGGTGGCCCCAGGTGACCCAGGTGGCCCCGTGGGGACATTGGTGGCCCCCTGATGACATTGGTGGCCCAGGTGACCCTGGTGGCCCCCTGGGGACATTGGTGGCCCCAGGTGACCCCAGTGGCCCCCTGGGGACATTGGTGGCCCCAGGTGACCCCAGGTGGCCCCTTGGGGACATTGGTGGCCCCAGGTGACCCCGGTGGCCCCAGGTGACCCCGGTGGCCCCTTGGGGACATTGGTGGCTCCAGGTGACCCCGGTGTTCCCTTGGGGACATTGGTGGCCCCAGGTGACCCCGGTGGCCCCCTGGGGACATTGGTGTCCCCCTGGGGACATTGGTGGCCCCAGGTGACCCCGGTGGCCCCTTGGTGACATTGGTGGCCCAGGTGACCCCGGTGGCCCCAGGTGACCCCGGTGGCCCCGTGGGGACATTGGTGGCCCCAGGTGACCCCGGTGGCCCCAGGTGACTCCGGTGTCCCCACCTGAGCATCCAGGTGTCGTAGTCGATGTCCGTCATGGTGTTGGGGAACTCCAGGTCCTCGGGGCGGATGGCGGTGACACCTGAGGGGACACGGGGACACCGCTGTCACCCCGTGTGTCCCCCGGTGTCCCCGAGGTCCCCAATGTCCCCAAATGTCCCCAATGTCCCCAACCCCCAATATCCCCAAATGTCCTCGATGTCCTCAATGTCCCAAATGTCCCCAATCCCCTCTAATGTGCCCCAAATGTCCCCCAAATGTCCTCCCAATGTCCCCTCAATGTCCCCAATGTCCCAAATGTCCCCAAATGTCCCCCAATATCCCCCAATGTCCCAAACCCCCTCAAGGTCCCCAATGTCCCCTCAGTGTCCCCAAACCCCCTCAATGTCCCCAATGTCCCCAATGTCCCCTCAATGTCCCCAAACACCCCAAATGTCCCCAAATGTCCCCCAATATCCCCCAATGTCCCAAATGCCCACAATGTCCCCGATGTCCCCAATGTCCCCTCAGTGTCCCCAATGTCCCCTCAGTGTCCCCAATGTCCCCTCACCGGCCTCGATGGACCCCGACCATCGATCCACCATCTTCTGGATGACGATCTCGAACAGCTCCCCGTCCCGCAGGGCCCTGCACCCCAAAAATCACCCCAAAAATTACCCCAAAAATGGGGAAATGACCCCAAAAATCACCCCAAAAATGGGGAAATTACCCCAAAAATCACCTCAAACCCACAGCTCCCCGTCCCGCAGGGCCCTGCACCCCAAAAACGGGGAAATTACCCCAAAAATCACCCCAAAAATCACCTCAAACCCACAGCTCCCCGTCCCGCAGGGCCCTGCACCCCAAAAATGGGGAAATTACCCCAAAAATCACCCCAAAAATGGAGAAATTACCCCAAAAATCACCCCAAACCCACAGCTCCCCGTCCCGCAGGGCCCTGCACCCCAAAAACGGGGAAATTACCCCAAAAATCACCCCAAACCCACAGCTCCCCGTTCCCGCAGGGCCCTGGGACACCCCGAAAACGGGGAAATGACCCCAAAAATGGGGAAATTATCCCAAAAATCAGAGTGAGGTCACCCCAAAAATGGGGAAATGACCCCAAAAATGGGGAAATTATCCCAAAAATCAGAGCGAGGACACCCCAAAAATGGGGAAATGACCCCAAAAATGGGGAAATGACCCCAAAAATGGGAAATGACCCCAAAAATGGGACACCCAAAAACCGATAAATGGTTGGGTTTGGGGCGGGTTTGGGGAATTTAATGGGTTTTTTTGGGATTTTAACGGGTTTTTTGGGATTTTAACGGGGTTTTTTTGGGATTTCACAATTTCACAGTTCCTGGGTGGATTTTTTTGGGGATTTTTTTGGGATTTGGGATATTTTCAGGTTCCCTCACCGGTTGGAGATGACGATGGCGTTGTTGAACTCGGAGCGGCCGCTCTGCCGGGGTTTGGGGTTTGGTTTGGGGATTTTAATGGGATTTTTTGGGATTTTAACAGGGTTTTTTGGGATTTTAATGGGATTTTTTGGGGAATTTCACAATTCCGGTGTTCCTGGGTGGATTTTTTTGGGGATTTTTTTGGGGATTTTTTTGGGGATTTTTTTGGGATTTGGGATATTTTCAGGATCCCTCACCGGTTGGAGATGACGATGGCGTCGTTGAACTCGGAGCGGCCGCTCTGCCATGGTTTGGTTTGGGGTTGGGATTGGGGGATTTTTTTGGGGAATTTCACAATTCTGGTGCTCCTGGGTGGATTTTTTTGGGGATTTTTTTGGGGATTTTTTTGGGGATTTTTTTGGGATTTGGGATATTTTCAGGATCCCTCACCGGTTGGAGATGACGATGGCGTCGTTGAACTCGGAGCAGCCGCTCTGACAGGGGTTGGGATTTGGGGGATTTTTTGGGGGATTTCACAATTCCGGTGTTCCTGGGTGGATTTTTTTGGGGATTTTTTTGGGGATTTTTTTGGGGATTTTTTTGGGGATTTTTTTGGGGATTTTTTTGGGGATTTTTTTGGGATTTGGGATATTTTCAGGATCCCTCACCGGTTGGAGATGACGATGGCGTCGTTGAACTCGGAGCAGCCGCTCTGACAGGGGTTGGGATTTGGGGGATTTTTTGGGGGATTTCACAATTCCGGTGTTCCTGGGTGGATTTTTTTGGGGATTTTTTTGGGGATTTTTTTGGGGATTTTTTTGGGGATTTTTTTGGGGATTTTTTTGGGGATTTTTTTGGGATTTGGGATATTTTCAGGATCCCTCACCGGTTGGAGATGACGATGGCGTCGTTGAACTCGGAGCGGCAGTTCTGGCGCAGCACCGGGGTTGGGTTTGGGGTTGGGATTGGGGGATTCTTTTGGGATTTCACCATTTTGGGGCTCCTGGGTGGATTTTTTTGGGGATTTTTTTGGGGATTTTTTTTGGGATTTTTTGGGATTTGGGACATTTTCGGGACCCCTCACCGGTTGGAGATGACGATGGCGTCGTTGAACTCGGAGCGGCAGTTCTGGCGCAGCGCGGTGCGGCCGCCGTTGGTGATGACGGCGTTGGCGCCGTGCAGCCGGTGGAAGCGCAGGTCGCTCGGGGACGCGCCCGGGGACGCGCCCTCGGGGCTGCCACCGCCGCTGTCACCCTCCGAGCTGTCCCCAACCAGCGCCGCCACCTCTGGGGACACGCGGAGGGGGCTGGGCCACGGCTGGCTGGCACGGCCCCCGTGTCCCCGGTGTCCCCAGTGCTCTCCGTGTCCCAAATGCTCTCCATGTCCCCAATGGCCCCAATGTTCTCCATGTCCCCAAATGTCCCCAGTGTTCTCCGTGTCCCAAATGTCCCCAATGGTCTTCATGTCCCCGGTGTCCCCAATGTCCTCCATGTCCCCAAAAGTCCCAAATGCTCTCCATGTCCCCAATGTCCCCAGAGTTCTCCATGTCCCAAATGTCCCCAATGTCCCCAATGTTCTCCATGTCCCAAATGTCCCCAATGCTCTCCGTGTCCCCAAATGTCCCCAATGTCCCCAATGTCCCCAGTGTTCTCCATGTCCCCAAAGTTCTCCATGTCCCCAAATGTCCCCAATGCTCTCCATGTCCTCAGTGTCCCCAATGTCCCCAATGTCCCCATTTTCCCCAATGTCCCCCAATGTCCCCAAAGCCCTCAATGCCCCCAATCTCTCAATGTCCCCAAAGTCTCCAACGCCCCAAATAACCCAAATGTCCCCCAATGTCCCCAATGCCCCCAATGTCCCCAGTGTCCCCAGTGTCCCCGGTGTCCCCAGAGGTGTCACCCACCTCCCTCCTCCACGATGGTGGCCTGTGCCGCCTGCCCGTACAGGTCCTGACCCCAATGTCCCCAATCCCCCCAATGTCCCCAATGTCTCCTCTGTCCCACTGTCCCCAATGTCCCCAATCCCCCCAATGTCCCCAGTGTCCCCAGTGTCCCCGGTGTCCCCAGAGGTGTCACCCACCTCCCTCCTCCACGATGGTGGCCTGTGCCGCCTGTCCGTACAGGTCCACCACGGCGTAGACGTTGGGGGGCACGTTCCAGGCGGCCGGGCCCTGGGGGACGCCGTTGACGAAGAAGTGCAGGGTCCCGTCGTCCCTGCGCACCACCCCCACCGTGTCCCCCGCCTGTGGGGACAGTGTCACCGCCACCGCTGGCACCGGGGCGTGGTGGCGTGGTGGCCGTGGTGGCCGTGGTGGCCGTGGTGGCCGTGGTGGCCGCGGTGGCCACGGGGTCCCACCTTGAGGCGGTCCAGGTTGTGGCCGTACTCGTCCAGCACGGTGGTGCCGTTGTGCATGACCCCGTTACCGGTCATCATCCACGTGCCTGGGGACAGTGGGGACAGTGGGGACATCAGGGGGACAGTGGGGACATTGGGGATGTTGGGGGGATTGGGGACATTGGGGGGATTGGGGACAGTGGGGACATCGGGGGGACTGGGGACATTGGGGACATTGGGGACATTGGGGATGTTGGGGATGTTGGGGACATTGGGGGGACATTGGGGACATTGGGGACATTGGGGACATTGGGGACACTGGGGACATTGGGGACATTGGGGACATTGGGGACATTGGGGGGATTGGGGACATTGGGGACATTGGGGACATTGGGGACATTGGGGACATTGGGGACACTGGGGGGATTGGGGACATCGGGGGGACATTGGGGACATTGGGGACATTGGGGACACTGGGGACAGTGGGGACGTTGGGGGGACTGGGGACACTGGGGACATCAGGGGGATAGGGGACATTGGGGACACTGGGGACATTTAGGGGATTGGGGACATTGGGGACACTGGGGACAGTGCAGACATCAGGGGGACTGGGGACATTGGGGACATTGGGGACGTTGGGGACATTTGGGACATTGGGGTCATTGGGGACATTGGAGACATCATGGGACAGGGAGGACATTGGGGACATCAGGGGACAGTGGGGACAGTGGGGACAGCAGGGGGATTGGGGACATCGGGGGGGACTGGGGACAGTGGGGACATTGGGGGGACATTGGGGACATTGGGGATATTGGGGATGTTGGGGACATTGGGGACATTGGGGACATTGGGGACATCAGGGTACCGGGGACATTGGGGACATTGGGGGGACTGAGGACACTGGGGACATTGGGGACATCAGGTGACATCGGGGGGGGATTGGGGACACTGAGGACATCAGGGGACAGTGGGGACAGTGAGGACATTGGGGGGATTTGGGACACTGGAGACATTGGGGACATCAGGGGGATAGGGGACATTGAGGATACTGAGGACATTGGGGATGTTGGGGACATTGAGGGGACACTGGGGATGTTGGGAACATCACTGGGATTGTTCATGGAAATGTCACCTCTGGGACATAGGGATGTGTCACCTTGAGGACACAGGTGACACTGAGGTGACACTGAGGTGACACAGGTGACACACCTGAGCGCAGGTTGGTCATGGTGGAGGGCAGCTGCAGGTAGGCGGGGTTGGGATGGGGACACTGAGGGGACCCTGACATGGCACAGGTGACACTGAGGTGACACAGGTGACACAGGTGACACAGGTGACACACAGGTGACACAGGTGACACAGGTGACACACCTGAGCGCAGGTTGGTCATGGTGGATGGCAGCTGCAGGTAGGTGGGGTTGGGATGGGGACACTGAGGTGACACTGACATGGCACAGGTGGCACTGAGGTGACACTGAGGTGACACTGAGGTGACACTGAGGTGACACAGGTGACACAGGTGACACAGGTGACACTGAGGTGACACAGGTGACACAGGTAGGTGACACACCTGAGCGCAGGTTGGTCATGGTGGATGGCAGCTGCAGGTAGGTGGGGTTGGGATGGGGACAGTGAGGTGACACTGAGGTGACACTGAGGTGGCACAGGTGACACAGGTGACACAGGTGACACACCTGAGCGCAGGTTGGTCATGGTCGATGGCAGCTGCAGGTAGGCCGGGTTGTGGGTGGTGACGCCGATCTCGATGGACCCCGCCCACTTGTCCACCATCTTGTCCAGCCGCACCTGGAACAGCTCGTTGTCCCCGAGGGGCCGCGCGCTCAGCACCACGCCGTGGTTGAAGTCGTCGGTGGCACTGGGGACATGGGGACAATGGGGACAGCGGTGTCACCACGGGGACAGCGGGGACACGGAGACACCATGGGGACAGCAGTGTCACCACGGGGACAGTGGGGACATGGGGACAGCGGTGTCACCACGGGGACAATGGGGACACCATGGGGACAGCAGTGTCACCACAGGGACAGCGGGGACATGGGGACAGCGGTGTCACCACGGGGACACAGGGACATGGGGACACAGGGACACCACAGGGACACTCGTTGTCCCCGAGGGGCCGCGCGCTCAGCACCACGCCGTGGTTGAAGTCGTCGGTGGCACTGGGGACATGGGGACAGCAGTGTCACCACGGGGACATGGGGACACGGGGACATTGGCGACATGGGGACAGCAGTGTCACCACGGGGACATGGGGACAATGGGGACAGCGGGGACATGGGGACAGCGGTATCACCGTGGGGACATTGGGGACATGGGGGACAGCGGGGACATGGGGACAGCGGTGTCACCCTGGGGACACAGGGACACTCATTGTCCCCGAGGGGCCGCGCGCTCAGCACCACGCCGTGGTTGAAGTCGTCGGTGGCACTGGGGACATGGGGACATGGGGACAGCAGTGTCACCACGGGGACATTGGGGACATGGGGACACTGAGGACACCACAGGGACACTCATTGTCCCCGAGGGGCCGCGCGCTCAGCACCACGCCGTGGTTGAAGTCATCGGTGGCACTGGGGACATGGGGACAGCGGTGTCACCGCGGGGACAGCGGGGACACGGGGACAGCGGGGACATGGGGACAGTGGTGTCACCGTGGGGACATGGGGACAGCGGTGTCACCACGGGAACATCGGGGACAGTGGGGACAAGGTCCCCAATTCCACCACTGTCCCCCTGCCTTCCCCAATGTCCCCAACGTCCCCAGTGTCACCAACATCCCCAGTGTCCTCGTGGTCACTCATTATGGCCGCAGCGCTGTCCAGCCCTTGCTGACTCCAATGTCCCCAATGTCCCCCTGTTCACCTCAGTGTCCCCAATGTCCCCAATGTCCTCAGTGTCCCCAATGTCCCCAATGTCCCCAATGTCCTCAGTGTCCCCAATGTCCCCAATGTCCCCAATGTCCTCAGTGTCCCCAATGTCCCCAATCCCCCTGATGTCCCCGGTGTCCCCAATTCCCCCCCGTCCCCGTGGTCACTCACTGCGGCCACAGCGCTGTCCGGCCCTCGTTGACCTCAATGTCCCCAGTGTCCCCAATCCCCCCAATGTCCCCAATGTCCCCCCAGTGCCCGCAATGTCCCCAATCCCTCCAATCCCCCCAATGTCCCCAATGTCCCCAATGTCCCCAATCCCCCCAGTGTCCCCAATCCCCCCAACGCCCCCAGTGTCCCCAGTGTCCCCAATGTCCCCCATCCCCGCAGTCACTCACTGTGGCCGCAGCGCCGTCTGGTCCTTGTTGACCCCAATGTCCCCAATGTCCCCCTGCTCACCCCAATGTCCCCAATGTCCCCAATGTCCCCAATCTCCCCAATCCCCCCAGTGTCCCCCTCCTCATGCCAATGTCCCCAATGTCCCCAATCCCCCCAATCCCCCCAATCCCCCCAATCCCCCCAGTGTCCCCATGTCCCCAACGCCCCCAGTGTCCCCCCGTCCCCGCGGTCACTCACTGCGGCCGCAGCGCCGTCCGGCCCTCGTTGACCACGGCCGCCTTCTGGCCGCAGTTGGGGTGGAAGAGGAGCCGCGGCGGCGGCGCGGTGGCGGCGGTGGCGGCGGCGGTGGCGCGGTGGCGCGGTGTCCCCGCTGTCCCCTCGGGGGACAGGGCGCGCAGGATGGCGTTGTTGCGGCGCAGGCGGTCGCTGTGGTTGTGGTTGTGCACGATGGTCACCTTGACGGCCATCCCGTACAGGTCCACCACGCCGTACACCACCTGCGGCGTCAGCGAGGTGGCCACGCCTGCGGAGGGACAGTGGGGACACCTCGGGGACATGGGGACAGTGGGGACACCTCGGGGACACCAGGGACAGCAGGGACATCGTGGTGGCATCAGGGACACGGGGACAGAAGGGACATCGTGGTGGCACCACGGACATGGGGACAGCAGGGACACGGTGGTGGCACCGGGGACACAGGGACAGCAGGGACGTGGTGGTGGCACCGGGGACACGGTGGGGACACGGTGATGGTGGCACCAGGGACACAGTGGGGACACCACGGTGGTGGCACTGGGGATGTGGGGACAGCAGGGACATTGTGGTGGCACCGGGGACACGGGGACATCGGGGACCCAAAGGGGCCCAGACTGGGGTCGGGCTTGGGGGAATTTGGGGGTTTTTGGGGTCAGTTCTGGGATCTCAGTTCAGGGTGGATTTTGGGGTGAATTTGGGAGGTTTTGGGGTGACTTTGAGGTGTTTTGGGGTCAGTTCTGGGATCCCAGTTCGGGGTGGATTTTGGGGGGATTTTGGGGTGAATTTGGGGGTTTTTGGGGTCAGTTCTGGGATCCCGGTTCGGGGTGGATTTTGGGGTATTTTGGGAAGATTTTGGGGTGAATTTGGGGGTTTTTGGGGTGACTTTGAGGGGTTTTAGGGTCAGTTCTGGGTTCCCAGTTTAGGATGGATTTGGGGGTTTTTGGGGTCAGTTCTGGGATCCCGGTTCAGGGTGGATTTTGGAGGGTTTTTGGGGTGATTTTGGGGGGATTTTGGGGGATTTTGGGGTCAGTTCTTGGATCCCGGCTCGGGGTGGATTTTGGAGGGTTTTTGGGGTGATTTTGGGGTGATTTTGGGGTGACTCTGGGGGATTTTGGGGCCCCACCTTGGTCCACGCCGTTGATGTAGAAGTGCAGAGCGTTGTTGGCCTTGCGGGTCAGCCCGATGTGATCACCCTCCTGCGGGGACCCCAAAACCGCCCAAATTCACCCCAAAATCCCCCAAATCCACCCCAAAACCACCCAAATTCACCCCAAAATTGCCAAAATCCACCTCAAAACTGCCCAAATTCACCCCAAACCCCCCAAATTCACCCCAAAACAGCCCAGATTCACCCCGAAACTGCCCCCACGGCCCCCAAATTCACCCCAAAAAAACCCCAAATCCACCCCGAAACTGCCCAAATTCACCCCAAAATCTGCCCTAATTCACCCCAAAACTGCCCAAATTCACCCCAAACCACCCCAAATCACCCCAAAACCTGCCCAAATTCACCCCAAATTCACCCCAAAACTGCCCAAATCCACCCTGAAACTGCCCAAATTCACCCCAAAACTGCCCAAATTCACCCCAAAACCACCCCAATTCACCCCAATACTGCCCCAAATTCACCCCAAAACCGCCCCAAATCACCCCAAATTCACCCCAAAACTGCCCAAATTCACCCCGAAACTTCCCCCACGGCCCCCAAATTCACCCCAAACCCCCAAATTCACCCCAAAAAAACCCCAAATCCACCCTGACACTGCCCAAATTCACCCCAAAACCGCCCAAATTAACCCCAAAACCACCCAAATTCACTCCAAACCGCCCAAATTCACCCCAAATACACCCCAAACCCCCAAATCCACCCCGAAACTGCCCAAATTTACCCCTGAAACTGCCCAAATTCACCCCAAAACTGCCCAAATTCACCCCAAACCGCCCCAATTCACCCCAAAACCGCCCCAATTCACCCCCAAACCGCCCAAATCCACCCCAAAACTGCCCAATTTCACCCCAAAATTGCAAAAATCCACCCCAAAACTGCCCAAATTCATCCCAAAATTGACGAAATCCACCCCAAAACCACCCCAATTCACCCCAAAACTGCCCCAATTCACCCCAAAACTGCCCCAATTCACCCCAAAACCCCCCCAAATTCACTCCAAACCGCCCCAATTCACCCCAAATTCACCCCAAAACCGGCCCAATTCACCCCAATCCGCCCCGATTCACCCCAAATTCACCCCAAAACCGCCCAAACTCACCCCAAAACAGCCCAAATTCACTCCAAACTGCCCCAATTCAGCCCAAATTCATCCCAAAACCTGCTCAAATTCCCCAAATTCACCCCAAAACTGCCCAAATTCCCCAAATTCACCCCAAAAACCCCAAATTCACCCAAATTCACCCCAAATTCACCCCCAAACCGCCCCAATTCACCCCAAATTCACCCCAACCCCCCCGAGCGGGTTTTGGGGGTGCCGCGGGTGATTTTTGGGCGGGTTTTGGGGTTTTTGGGTCACCTGCAGCTCGTCCAGGCTGAACTCGCAGTACTCGCGGCGCGTCCCTTTGCCGTTGGTCAGGATCCCGCAGCCGCTCATCATGATCGTCCCTGCGGGAAATTCGGGATTGCCGGGGATTTTGGGGCATTTCCAGGGATTTTGGGGCATTTCCGGGAAAATTTGGGGGATTTTCCAGAGATTTTGGGGCATTTCCGGGAAATCTTGGGGGATTTCTCAGGGATTTTAGGGCATTTTCCAGAGATTTTGGGGCATTTTTGGGAACATTTGGGGGATTTCTTAGAGATTTTGGGGCATTTTCCAGAGATTTTGCAGGATTTTCCAGAAAATTTGGGGGATTTTCCGGAGATTTTAGGGGATTTTCCAGAGATATTGGGGGATTTTTAAGAGATTTTGGGGGATTTTTCAGAAATTTTGGGGGATTCTATGGAAATTTTGGGACATTTCCTGGAAATTCTGAGGGGTTTTTCCAGATATTTTGGGGCATTTCCTGGAAATTTTGAGGGGATTTTCCCAGAGATTTTGGGGGATTTGCCAGAGATTTTGCAGGATTTTCCAGAAAATTTGGGGAATTTTCCACAGATTTTGGGGGATTCTATGGAAATTTTGGGGCATTTCCAGGAAATTTTGGAGGATTTTCCAGAAATTTTGGGGGATTTGCCAGAGATTTTTCAGGATTTTCCAGAAAATTTGGGGGATTTTCCAGAGATTTTGGGGGATTTTTCAGAGATTTTGAGGGATTTTTCAGAGATATTGGGGAATTTTCTGGAGATTTTAGGGGATTTTCTGGAGATTTTGGGGGATTCTATGGAAATTTTGGGACATTTCCTGGAAATTTTGAGGGGTTTTTCCAGAGATTTTGGGGCATTTCCGGGAAATTTTGGGGGATTTCTCAGAGATTTTGGGGCATTTTCCAGGGATTTTGGGGCATTTCCGGGAAATTTTGGGGGATTTCTCAGGGATTTTAGGGCATTTTCCAGAGATTTTGGGGCATTTCCGGGAAATTTTGGGGGATTTCTCAGGGATTTGGGGGCATTTTCCAGAGATTTTGGGGCATTTTCCAGAGATTTTGGGGCATTTCCGGGAAATTTTGGAGGATTTTCCAGAAATTTTAAGGGATTTTCCAGAAATTTTGGGGGATTTGCCAGAGATTTTGCAGGATTTTCCAGAAAATTTGGGAGATTTTCCAGAGATTTTAAGGGATTTTTCAGAGATTTTGAGGGATTTTTCAGAGATATTGGGGAATTTTCCGGAGATTTTGGGGGATTTTTCAGAAATTTTGGGGCATTTCTGGGAAATTTTGGGACATTTCCTGGAAATTTTGAGGGATTTTTCCAGAGATTTTGGGGCATTTTCCAGAAATTTTGGGGCATTTCCGGGAAATTTTGGAGGATTTTTCAGCGATTTTTGAGGGATTTTTCAGAAATTTTGGGGGATTTCCTGGAAATTTTGGGAGATTTTCCAGAAATTTTAAGGGAGTTTCCAGAAATTTTTTGGGAATTTTCCAGAGATTTTTTTAGGGATTTTCTGGATATTTTAGCGGATTTTCCAGAAATTTTGGGGGATTTTCAAGTGATTTTGGGCATTTTCCAGCGATTTTGATGGATTTTCCAAAGATTTCAGGGGATGTTTCCCAGGATTCTCAGGGAATTTTTCACTGGATTTTTGGGTGATTTTTCCCAGAATTTTCAGGATGTTTTCCTGGGATTTTGGGGTGATTTCCCCAGGACTTTTGGGATGTTTTCCCAGAATTTTAGAGGGATTTCTCCCCAGGATTTTAGGGCTGTTTCCCGGGATTTTTGGGTGACTTTTTCTGGAATTTTGGGGGGATTTTTCCCCAGGATTTTTGCGGTGTTTTCCCCAGGATTTTTTGGTGATTTTTCCCCGGATTTTTGGGGTGTTTTCCCCAGATTTTTGGGTGATTTTTTCCAGATTTTTGGGTGATTTTTCCCAGGGTTTTTGGGTGATTTTTCCCAGGATTTTTTTGGCTATTTCCCCAGAATTTTGGGGATGTTTTCCCGGAATTTTGGGGATGTTTTCCCGGATTTTTGGGGGATGTTTTCCCGGATTTTTGGGGATGTTTTCCCGGATTTTTGGGGATGTTTTCCCGGATTTTTGGGGATGTTTTCCCGGATTTTTGGGGTGATTTTCCGCGGGTTTGGGGCTCACCTGAGCGCAGGTTGGTCATGGTGGCCGGGTACTCGAGGCTGTTGGGGTTGTGGGCGGTGACCCCGATCTCGATGGACCCCGACCATTTGTCCACCAGTTTGTCGATGCGGATCTGGGGGGGCACCGGGTCAGGGCACCCCAAAACACAAAAAAAAAACCACAAAAAACCCCAAAATAACCCCAAAAACCCCCCAAAAAATCTAAATAAAAATCCCAGAACAATCCCCAAAAAAATTCCCAAAAGATACCGCAAAAAATTTCAAAAATCCCAAAAAGTTCCCCATAAAATCCCAAAGAAATAAAATAATTTTTTTTTTTATTTTTAAAAAAAGTTTAAAAATCCCTAAAAATCCCAAATGATCCCAAATAAAATCTCAAAAAGCAACACAAAAAATCCCAAAAAAACCCCAAAATATCAAAAAAAAACCAAAAAAATTGCAAAAAAAATCCCCAAAAATCCCAAATGAACCCAAAAAAAATCTCAAAAAAATCCCCCCAAAAAATCTCAAAAAAATCCCAAATGATCCTCTAAAAATCTCAAATAAATCCCAAAAAAAATCCCAAAAAAATCCCCCCAAAAAACCCTCAAAAAAATCCCAAACTATCCCCTAAAAGTCTCAAATAAATCTCAAATAAATCTCAAAAAAATCCCCAAAAAATCCCAAAAAATCCCAAAAAAAACCCCAAAAAATCCCAATGATCCCCTAAAAATCTCAAATAAATCTCAAAAAAATCTCAAATAAATCTCAAAAAAATCCCAAAAAAATCCCAAAAAAACCCCAAATAAATCCCCAAAAAATTCCAAAAAAATCCCCAGAAAACCCTCAAAAAAATCCCAAACAATCCTCTAAAGATCTCAAAAAAATCCCCAAAAAATCCCAAAAAATCCGAAACAAATCCCAAAAAATCCCAAATAAATCCCAAAAAAACCCCCAAAAAAATCCCCAAAAAATCCCAAAAAAACCCCAAAAAAATCCCAAACGATCCCCTAAAAAAATCCCCCAAAATCCCCAAATTTCCTGCCCGACCTCGAACATCTCCCCGTCGCGCAGGGGCCGGTTGGTGAGCACCACGCCGTTGTTGAACTCGTCCAGCGGCCGCCGCCTCTCGGCCGTTTTGTGGCCGTTGCTGAGTTTGATCAGAGCGCCGCACTTCTCGTGGAACAGCAGCGCCTCGTTGGTCGGGGAGCGCGCTGGGGAAAAAATGGGGAAATTTGGGGAAAATTAGGGGAAAATTAGGGAAAAAATGGGGGGAAAAATTAGGGAAAAAATGGGGGAAATAGGGGGAAATGGGGGGAAAAAAATTGAGAAAATTAGGGAAAAAATAGGGGGAAATTAGGGAAAAAATGGGGGGAAATTAGGGGGAAAAAGGGGAAAATTAGGGGAAAATGGGGAAAATTAGGGGGAAAAATTGAGAAAATTAAGGAAATAATGAGGAAAATTAGGGGGAAATGGGGGCAAAAATTAGGGAAAAAATGGGGGAAATTAGGGGGAAATGGGGGGAAAAATTTGAGAAAATTAGGGAAAAAATTAGGAAAATTAGGGGGAAAATTAGGGAAAAAATGAGGGGAAATGGAGGGAAATTAGGGGGGAAAGTATGGGGAAAAGATTGAGAAAATTAGGGGAAAAATGGGGAAAAGTTGGGGAAAATTGGGGAAAAATGGAAAAATTAGGAAAAAAAACAGGGAAAAATAGGGGAAAAAACAGGGAAAATGGGGGGGAAAAGAGGAGGGGAAAGAGGGGAAATTGGGGGGAATGGGGGGAAGTGTGGGGTGAAATGGGGGGAAATGTGGGGGGAAATGGGGGGGATGAGGGGAAATGGGGGAAATGGGGAAAATCGGGGAAAATAGGGGGAAATAGGGGGAAATGGGAGGAAAATTGGAGAAAATGGGAAAAAATGGGGGAAAAGGGGGGAAATGGTGAAAAATTGGGGGAAATGGGGGAAAATGGGGGAAATGGGGGGAAATGGGGGAAAATGAGGAAAAGTTGGGGGAAATGGGGAAAATGGGAGAAAATGGGGGAAAATTGGGGGAAATGGGGGAAAATGGGGAAAATGAAGGGGAAATGGGGGGAAATTGGGGAAATTGGGAAAAATGGGGGAAATAGGGAAAATTGGGAGAAAATGAGAGGAAATGGGGGAAAATGGGGGAAAATGGTGCTCGAGTTACACCCCATCTTGGCCACACCCCCAGCCCCCCACAAGCCCCTCATTTGCATAAAGGGGTTATAATTATGTCTCATGTCTATTATGTGTGTTATAATTATGCCTCCTTTGGCCACACCCCCCAGCCCCCCCCCCAGCCCCTCATTAGCATAAGGGGCGTGTCCCGCACTCACCGCCCCCGGGGGGCTCCAGACTGTTCGGGAACGTGTCCGGGCGGGGCTGGGGCGGGGCCCGGGGCGGGGCCGGGGGCGGGGCTGGGGGGGGACAGGGGGGACACCCATGGGTGACACCGGGGACACCCGTGGGTGACACCTGGGACACCCATGGGTGACATTGGGGACACCAGTGGGTGACACCAGTGACACCAGTGATGGCCACTGCTGCCCCCAGAGCCCCCCTTCCCATCCCCAAATGCCCCCAAACGCCCCAAAATGCCCCCAAAACCCCCCAAAACGCCCTTTCCACCACCCCAAAACCCCCAAATCCCCCCCAAACCCCCTTCCCACCACCCCAAAATGCCCCGAATCCCCCCTCCCATCACCCCAAAACCCCCAAATCCCCCCCAACCCCCTTCCCTTCACCCCAAACCCCCAAATTGCCCCAAAGTTGCCCCCAAAATCCCCCAAAACCCCCTTCCCACCACCCCAAAGCCCCCAAAACCCCCAAATCCTCCCTCCCACCATCCCAAACCCCCAAACTCCCCCCAAAATTGCCCCCAAATCTCCCCTAAACCCCCTTCCCACCACCCCAAACCCCCAAATTCCCCTTAAACCCCCTTCCCACCACCCCAAAACCCCCCAAAATTTCCCAAACCGCCCTTCCCACCACCCCAAAACCCGCAATCCCCCCTCCCACCACCCCAAACCCCCAAACTCCCCCCAAATTCCCTGAAAATCCCCTTCCCACCACCCCAAACCCCCCCAAATCCCCCCTCCCACCACTCCAAAACCCCCAAAACGCCCTTCCCACCACCCCAAACCCCCCAAAACCCCCCCAAATTCCCTCTAAACCCCCTTCCCACCACACCAAAACCCCCAAATTCCCCCTCCCACCACCCCAAATCCCCAAATCCCCCCTCCCATCAACCCAAATCCCCCTTCCTACCACCCAAAACCCCTCAAAACCCCCTTTCCACCACTCCAAAACCCCAAATCCCTCCTCCCACCACCCCAAAACCCTCTTCCCAGTACCTGAAACCCCCAAAACCCCAAAATCCCTCCCAAATCCCCCTTCCCATCACCGCAAAATCCTCAAATCCCCTCTAATCCCCCTTCCCACCACCCTGAAAACCCCCAAATCCCCCCTCCTACCACCCCAAACCCCCCCAAAACCCCTTCCCACTACCCCAAACCCCCTCAAAATCCCCTTCCCACCACCCCAAACCCCCCAAACCCCCCAAACCCCACCACCACCTACCCGCCGCCGCTGCGCCGCTCTCATCTCCCACCTCCACCACCTCCCGGGTCACCTCCGTGATCACCTCTGTGGTCAGTGGTGGCACCGGTGGCACGTCGGGCGCGGGCACCACGGTGACCTGGGTGCATTTCCCGTACAGATCCACGACGGCCCAGACGCGCGGGGGCAGCCCGGCGGCCGCCACGCCGCAGTCGCGGCCGTTGACCCACAGGCGCAGCTCGCCGGCCGCCGTGGCCTCCACGCCCACGCGGTCGCCCTCGGCCAGCGCGTCCAGGTCGGGCCCGAAGTCCTCGCGCAGGGAGCGGCCGTCGCGCAGCACCGAGCAGCCCGACAGCACCCACGAGCCGCCCCGCAGCCCCGTGGCGCTGCTGGGAAAGTCCAGCACGGCGGGGTCCAGGGCCGTGACGCCCACCTCGATGGAGCCGCTCCAGGAGTTCACCTAAAAAACAGGGGAAAATGGGAGAAAATTGAGAAAAAAATGGAAAAAATTGAATTTTTTGCGGTTAAAATTGAAAAAAAATTGGATTTTTTGGGGGTAAAATGGGAATAAAATGGGATTTTTGGGGGTAAAATGGGAATAAAATGGGATTTGGAGGGTGTTTTGGTAGAGTTGTTCCATGACTTCACCTGCAAATGGGGAGAAATGGGGTGAAAATGGGAGAAAACGGGGTGAAAATGGGAAAAACAGTGAAAAAATGGGATTTTTGGGGGTAAAATGGGAAAAAAATGGGATTTAGGGAGGGTTTGGGTGGAGTCGTTTCATGAGTTCACCTGGGATGGGGAGAAAATGGGAAAAAATGGGAAAAAACGGTGAAAAAATGCATAAAAAACGAAAAATAATGGGATTTTTGGGGGTAAAATGAGAAAAAAATGGGATTTAGGAAGGGTTTGGGTGGAGCCATTCCATGAGTTCACCTGAAAATGGGAAAAAATGGGATGAAATAGGGTGAAAATGGGAAAAAATCAGGGTTTGGGGTCCCCGTGGCGCTGCTGGGGAAGTCCAGCACGGCGGGTCCAGGGCGGTGACGCCGACCTCGATGGAGCCGCTCCAGGAGTTCACCTAAAAACAGGGGGAAATGGGGAAAAATTGAGTGAAAATGAGAAAAAATGGTGAAAAAATGGGATTTTTGGGGGTAAAATGGGAAAAAAATGGGATTTTTGAAGGGTAAAGTGGGATTTACAGAGGGTTTTGGAGGAGCCATTCCATGAGTTCACCTGAAAATGGGAAAAAAATGGGATGAAATGGGGTGAAAATGGGAAAAAACGGGGTGAAAATGGGAAAAACGGAAAAAAATGCACAAAAAAAAGTGGTTTTTGGGGGTAAAATGGGGAAAAAATTGGATTTTTGGGAGTAAAATGAGAATAAAATGGGATTTAGGGAGGGTTTGGGTGGAGCCGCTCCATGAGTTCACCTGGAAAACGGGAGAAGATGGGAAAAAATTGAGAAAAAAATGAGATTTTTGGGGGTAAAATGGGAATAAAATGGGATTTTTGGGGGTAAAATGGCAATAAAATGGGATTCAGGAACGGTTTGGGTGGAGCCGCTCCACGAGTTCACCTAAAAAAAGGGGAAAATGGGAAAAAACGGGGTGAAAATGGGAAAAAATGGGGAAAAAATGGGATTTTAAGTGGTAAAAAGGGAATAAAATGGGATTTTTGGGGATAAAATGAGAATAAAATGGGATTTAGGGAGGGTTTGGGTGGAGCCGCTCCACGAGTTCACCTAAAAACAGGAGTAAATCAGAAAAAATTGGGTGAAAAATAAAAAAAAATGGGATTTTGGGGGGCAAAATGGGAAAAAATTGGATTTTTGGGAGTAAAGTGGGAATAAAATGGGATTTAGGGAGGGTTTGGGTGGAGCCATTCCATGAGTTCACCTGGAAATGGGGAGAAAATTGAAGAAAATGGGGTGAAAAATAAAAAAAATGGGGAAAAATGGGGAAAAAATGGGATTTTTGGGGGCTAAAATTAGAAAAAAATGGGATTTAGGGAGGGTTTGGGTGGAGCCGCTCCATGAGTCCACCTGGGATGGGGGAAGATGGGAAAAAACGGTGAAAAAATGCACAAAAAACCAAAAAAAATCTGGTTTTTGGGGGTAAAATGGGAATGAAATGGGATTTAGGAAGGGTTTGGGTGGAGCCGCTCCATGAGTTCACCTGGGAATGGGGAGAAAATGGGAGAAAACGGGGTTAAAATGGGAAAAAATGGTGAAAAAATGAGATTTTGGGGGTAAAATGGGAATAAAATGGGATTTGGAGGGTGTTTCGGTAGAGTCGTTCCATGACTTCACCTGCAAATGGGGAGAAACGGGGAGAAGATGGGAAAAAATGGGGAAAAAATGTACAAAATAACAAAAAAAAGTGATTTTTGGGGGTAAAATGGGAAAAAAATGGGATTTAGGAAGGGTTTGGGTGGAGCCGCTCCATGAGTTCACCTGGGAATGGGGAGAAAATGGGAAGAAATGGGGCGAAAATGGGAAAAAACGGGGTGAAAATGGGAAAAAATAGGGAAAAAATGAGATTTTGGGAGGTAAAATGGGGAAAAATGGGATTTTTGGGGGGAAAATGGGAATCAAATGGGATTTAGGGAGGGTTTGGATGGAGTCGTTCCATGAGTTCACCTGAAAATGGGGAGAAACAGGGTGAAAATGGGAAAAAATAGGGAAAAAATGAGATTTTGGGAGGTAAAACGGGAATAAAATGGGATTTAGGGAGGGTTTTGGTGCAGTCGTTCCATGAGTTCACCTGCAAATGGGGAGAAACGGGGTCAAAATGGGAAAAATCTGAAAAAACGGGGAGAAAATGGGAATTTTCAGGGTTAATATGGGAAAAAATCGGGGTTTGGGGTCCCCGTGGTGCTGCTGGGGAAGTCCAGCACCGCCGGGTCCAGGGCGGTGACGCCCACCTCGATGGAGCCGCTCCAGGAGTTCACCTAAAAAACAGGGGAAAATGGGAGAAAATGGGTGAAAAATGGGGAAAAACAGGGAAAAAATGGGAAAAAACGGCAAAAAAATGCATAAAAAAACGAAAAAAATGGCATTTTTGGGGGTAAAATGAGAATAAAATGGGATTTAGAAAGGGTTTGGGTGAAGTCGTTCCATGAGTTCACCTGGAAAACAGGAGGAGATGGGGGAAAATGGGGTGAAAATGGGAAAAAATTGGAATTTTTGCGGTTAAAATGGAAAAAAAATGGGATTTTTGGGGGTAAAATGAGAAAAAAATGGGATTTTGGGGGGTAAAATGGGAATATAATGGGATTTAGGGAGGGTTTTGGTGGAGCCGCTCCATGAGTTCACCTGGAGATGGGGAGAAACTGGGAAAAAATGGGAAGAAATGGGGTGAAAATGGGAAAAAACGGGGTGAAAAAGAAAAAGAATGGGAAAAAATGGGGGGAAAATGGGATTTTTGGGGGTAAAATGGGAAAAAAATGGGATTTAGGGGGGGTTTGATGGAGTCACTCAAAAAGTTCACCTGGAAATAGACAGAAAATGGGAAGTTTCAGGGTTAATATGGGAAAAAATCGGGGTTTGGGGTCCCCGTGGCGCTGCTGGGGAAGTCCAGCACCGCCGGGTCCAGGGCGTTGACACCGACCTCGATGGAGCCGCTCCAGGAGTTCACCTAAAAAAAGGGGAAATGGGGGAAAATGGGAAAAAACGGCAAAAAAATGCACAAAAAAATGAAAAAAATGTGATTTTGGGGGGTAAAATGGAAAAAAAAATGGGATTTTTGGGGGTAAAATGGGAATAAAATGGGATTTAGGGAGGGTTTGGGTGGAGCCACTCCACGAGTTCACCTGGAAATGGGGAGAAAATGGGAAAAAATGGGGTGAAAATGGGAGAAAATGGGAAAAATGGGGTGAAAATGGGAAAAAACGGGACTTTTCACGGTTAAAACAGAAAAAAAATTGGATTTTTGGGGGTAAAATGACAAAAAAATGGGATTTAGGGAGGGTTTTGGTGGAGCCATTCCATGAGTTCACCTAGAAATGGGGAGAAATGGGGAGAAAATGGGAAAAAATGGGGTAAAAATGGAAAAAATTGGATTTTTAGGTGGTAAAATGGAGAAAAAAATGGAATTTAGGGGGGGTTTTGATGGAGCCGCTCCACAAGTTCACCTAAAAACAGGGGAAAATGGGAAAAAATGGGGTGAAAATGGGAAAAAATCAGGGTTTGGGGTTCCCGTGGTGCTGCTGGGGAACCCCAGCACGGCGGGTCCAGGGCGGTGACACCGACCTCGATGGAGCCGCTCCAGGAGTTCACCTGAAAACAGGGGGAAAATGGGGTGAAAATGGGAAAAAACGGGGTGAAAATGGGAAAAAACGGCAAAAAAATGCACAAAAAAAACGTGGTTTTTGGGGGTAAAATGGGGGAAAAATTGGATTTTTGGGAGTAAAATGAGAATAAAATGGGATTTTGGGGGGTAAAGTGAGAATAAAATGAGATTTTGGGGGGTAAAATAGGGAAAAAATGGGATTTTTGGGGGTAAAATGGGGAAAAATGGGATTTTTGGGGGTAAAATTGAAAAAAAAAGGGATTTTTGGGGGTAAAATGAGAATAAAATGGGATTTAGGAAGGGTTTGGGTGGAGTCGTTCCATGAGTTCACCTGGAAATGGGGGAAAATGGGAGAAAACGGGGTTAAAATGGGAAAAAAAGGGGTGAAAATGGGAGAAAAATGGGGAAAAATGGGGATAAAATGGGGGTTTTGGGGGTAAAATGGGAATAAAATGGGATTTAGGGAGGGTTTCAGTGGAGCCGCTCCACGAGTTCACCTAAAAAACAGGAGGAGATAGGGTAAAATTGAGTGAAAATGAGAAAAAACGGGAAAAAATTGGGATAAAATGGGACTTTTGGGGGATAAAATGGGGAAAAAATTGGATTTTTGGGAGTAAAATGAGAGAAAAAAGGGAATTTTAGGGGGTAGAGTGGGATTTAGGCAAGGTTTTGGTGGAGCCATTCCATGAGTTCACCTGGGAATGTGGAGAAAATCGGGGAAAATTGGGTGAAAAATAAAAAAAAATGGGGAAAAATGGGGAAAAAATGGGATTTTTGGGGGTAAAATGGGAATAAAATGGGATTTAGGGAGGGTTTTGGTGCAGTCGTTCCATGAGTTCACCTGCAAATGGGGAGAAACGGGGTCAAAATGGGAAAAAATGGGAAAAAACAGGGTGAAAATGGCAATTTTCAGTGTTAGTATGGTGCTGCTGGGGAACCCCAGCACAGCCGGGTCCAGGGCGGTGACGCCCACCTCAATGGAGCCGCTCCATGAGTTCACCTAAAAACAGGCGAAAATGGGAAAAAATGGGGAAAAAACGGTGAAAAAATGCACAAAAAAACGAAAAAAGTGTGATTTTTGGGGGTAAAATGAGAAAAAAATGTGATTTTTGGGGGTAAAATGGGAATAAAATGGGATTTAGGGAAGGTTTGGGTGGAGCCGCTCCATGAGTTCACCTGGAGATGGGGGAAGATGGGGGAGAAAATGGGAGAAAATGGGAGAAAACGGGGTTAAAATGGGAAAAAATAGGGAAAAAATGAGATTTTGGGAGGTAAAATGGGAATAAAATGGGATTTGGAGGGTGTTTCGGTAGAGTCGTTCCATGACTTCACCTGCAAATGGGGAGAAATGGGGTGAAACTGGGAAAAAATGGGATTTTTGGGTGGTAAAATGGAGGAAAAATGGGATTTAGGGGGGGTTTGATGGAGCCGCTCCACAAGTTCACCTAAAAACAGGGGAAAATGGGAAAAAATGGGGTGAAAATGGGAAAAAATGGGGTGAAAATGGGAAAAAATTGGGGTTTGGGGTCCCCGTGGCGCTGCTGGGGAAGTCCGGGACGGCGGGTCCAGGGCGGTGACGCCGACCTCGATGGAGCCGCTCCAGGAGTTCACCTGGGATGGGGAGAAATGGGGAAAAAATGGTGAAAAATAAAAAAAATGGGATTTTTAGGGGTAAAATTGAAAAAAAATCGGATTTTTGGGGGTAAAATGAGAAAAAAATGGGAATTTTAGGGGGTAAAGTGAGATTTAGGCAGGGTTTTGGTGAAGCCATTCCATGAGTTCACCTGAAAATGGGAAAAAAATGGGATGAAATGGGGTGAAAATGGGAAAAAATGGGTTGAAACTGGGAAAAAATGGGATTTTTAGGTGGTAAAATGGAGAAAAAATGGGATTTAGGGGGGGTTTGATGGAGTCACTCAACAAGTTCACCTGGAAATAGACAGAAAATGGGAAGTTTCAGGGTTAATATGGGAAAAAATCGGGGTTTGGGGACCCCGTGGCACTGCTGGGAAAGTCCAGAATAGCCGGTGTCGCCCACCTCGATGGAGCCGCTCCACGAGTTCACCTAAAAACGGGGGAAGATGGGGGAAAATTAGGTGAAAAATAAAAAAAATGGGAAAAAATGGGGAAAAAATGCACAAGAAAATGAAAAAAATGTGATTTATGGGGGTAAAATGGGAATAAAATGGGATTTAGGGAGGGTTTGGGTGGAGCCGCTCCACGAGTTCACCTAAAAACAGGGGAAAATGGGAAAAAATGAGGTGAAAATGGGAAAAAACGGGGGAAAATGACTAAAAAATCAAAAAAAATTGGATTTATGGGGGTAAAATGGGAAAAAAATTGGATTTTCGGGGGTAAAATGGGAAAAAAATGGGATTTAGGAAGGGCTTGGGTGGAGCCACTCCATGAGTTCACCTGGAAATGGGGAGAAAATGGGAGAAAACAGGGTTAAAATGGGAAAAAATAGGGAAAAAATGAGATTTTGGGAGGTAAAATGGGAATAAAATGGAATTTGGAGGGTGTTTCGGTAGAGTCGTTCCATGACTTCACCTGCAAATGGGGAAGCCCAGTACAAACCAGTATAAACCAGTCATTCCCAGTATAATTCTGTGTAACCCACTCTTTCCCAGTATAACCCAGTATAACTGAATCCATATCCCAGTACAAACCAGTATAACCCATTCATTGCCAGTATAATCCCATCTAACCCAGTATAGCCCAGTATAAACCAGTATAACTCAGTCATTCCCAGTAGAGCCCAGTATAACCCAATCCTTCCCAGTATAACCCAGTCATTCCCAGTATAAACCAATATAACACACCATAGCCCAGTAACTACCAGTATAAACCAGTACAACCCAGTATAACCCACTTGTTACCAGTATAAACCAATACAACCCAGTATAAACCAGTCACTCCCAGTATAAACCAATATACCAGCATAACCCAGTCATTACCAGTATAATCCCGTATAACCCAGTTCCTCCCAGTATAACCCAATTCCCTCCCAGTATAACCAAATTCCCTCCCAGTATAACCCAGTCCATCCCAGTATAACCCAGTTTGCTCCCAGTCCCTCCCAGTCCCCCCCAGTCCCCCCAACCTCCTCCCAGTTGCTCCCAGTTCCCCTCCATCCCCCTCCCAGTTCCTCCCAGTTCCTCCCAGTCTATCCCAGTTCCTCTCCCAGTCCTTCCCAGTTCCCTCCAGTCTGTCCCAACCTCCTCCCCAGTCCCTCCCAGTCCCCTCCATCCCTCTCCCAGTCCCTCCCAGTTCATCCCAGTCCATCCCAACCTCCTCCCAGTCATTCCCAGTCTGCTCCCAGTCCCCCCAGTCCCATCCCAGTCCATCCCAACCTCCTCCCAGTCCCTCCCAGTTCATCCCCACCTCCTCCCAGTCATTCCCAGTCCCCTCCATCCCCTTCCCAGTCCCTCCCAGTACCCCCCCCAGTCCCCTCCACTCCCCTCCCAGTACCCCCCAGTCCCCTCCCAGTCCATCCCAGTCCCCTCCATCCCTCTCCCAGTCCCTCCCAGTTCATTCCAACCTCCTCCCAGTCCCTCCCAGTACCCCCCAGTTCCCTCCATCCCCTTCCCAGTCCCTCCCAGTTCCCTCCCAATACCCCCAACCCCTCCCAGTCCCATTCCCAGTCCCATTCCCAGTCCCTCCCAGTTCATCCCAGTCCATCCCAACCTCCTCCCAGTCATTCCCACTCCCCTCCCAGTCCCTCCCAGTTCCCTCCCAATACCCCCATCTCCCTCCCAGTCATTCCCAGTCCCCTCCATCCCTCTCCTAGTCCCTCTCAGTTCATCCCAACCTCCTCCCAGTCATTCCCAGTCCCCTCCCAGTCATTCCCAGTACCCCCCAGTCCCTCCCAGTACCCCCCAGTCCCCTCCAACCCCCTCCCAGTCCCCCCCAGTCCCATCCCAGTCCATCCCAACCTCCTCCCAGTCATTCCCAGTCCCCTCCCAGTCCCCTCCATCCCCCCCCCAGTCCCTCCCAGTCCATCCCAGTACCCCCCAGTCCCCTCCATCCCCCTCCCAGTCCCTCCCAGTTCCCCAGCCCCCCGCACCTTCCTGTCGATCCTCACGGTGAAGACGCGGCCGGGCCTCAGCGGCTCCCGGCTCAGCACCAGCCCGTGGTTGAACTCCTGGCCCGGCTGGGCCCTGGCGGCGCTGCGGCCGCCCTGCGACAGCGACACGAGGCGGCCGCAGCGCGGGTGCAGCTCCGGGGGCGGCCCCGGGGCTCCTCCCGGGGCTCCTGCCGAGGCCGCCCCGCCGGAGCCGCCGCCGGGCCCCGGCGCCGCCATCGCTCCGTCCCGCCCCGCCGGGCCCCGCCGCCGGCGCGACGCTTTTGCGACATTTCGCGACATTTCACGGCTTGCCTCGCTTCACGGCCGCGCGGCGACAGAGTCACTCCAGGTTATTTTTCCACCGTTAAAAGCGCGCTGTGGTGTCTCTCCCCCTCTCTCAGCGCTTTCCTCATCCGAATTTCCCCTCCCCCGCCCTTCTCGCCCTCCCCCACCCCGCTGGGGTTGTTCCCCGCTGGGGTTTTAATGTGGCAGCGCTTTACGGCAGCCCCTCAGAACCGCCTTCCTCGCTTGACGGCAGAGCGGCGGTGAGGCCCCTCATAGCCCTTCCTCGCTTTACGGCAGCGCCCCGGCAACGGTTGCCATGGGGATGGGCCCTGCCTGGCAACGGCGCTCATTAATTAACGGGCCGCGGTAATTAGCGCGGGGGGCTCGTGGGGAGGGGAATAAAGCGGCAGCGAGGTGCTGCCCTGGGGTGCCGTGGGGTTACTGGGGGTAATTAGCGCTCATTAGGAGTTAATTAATCAAGCGGTGCCGTCCAGGATGTGAAGGGTTGGAATTAATGGTAATTAGGGTAATTAGGGGTTCGTGGTGCTGCTCCCCCGCCCTCAACAGGAATTCACCCAAAATTTCCCTCAAAATTCCCAAATTTCCCCCAAAATTCTCAATTTCCACCCAAAGTTCTCAAATTCTCCCCAAAATTCCCAAATTCCTCCAAATTCCCTTCAAATCCTCCCCAATCGCCCCAAATCCAACCAAATTCACCCCAAAATTCCCAATTTCCACCCAAACTTCTCAAATTCTCCCCAAAATTCCCAAATCCTCCCCAAATTCCACCAAATTCCCCTCAATCGGCCCAAATCCACCCAAATTCACCCCAAATTTCCCAATGTCCACCCAAAATTCACAATTTCTCCCCAAAATTCCCAAATCCTCCCCAAATTCCTCCAAATTCCCCTCAAATCCTCCCCAATCGCCCCAAATCCACCCAAATTAACCCCAAAATTCCCAATTTCCACCCAAAGTTCTCAAATTCTCCCCAAAATTCCCAAATCGTCCCCAAATTCCTCCAAATTCCCCTCAAATCCACCCAAATTCACCCCAAGTCCCCCTCGAACCCCAATTTCCCCCAAATCCCTTCAATTTCCCCCAAAATCCCCCTCAAATCTCCCCCAAATCCCAAATTTTCCTCCCCACTTTCCCCCACACCCCAAATCCTCCCCCCGAACCCCTAAAATCGCCCCGAATCCTCCCAAAAAATCCCCAAAATTCCCCCCAAACGCCCCTCGACCCCCAAATTCCCCCTAAAATCCATCCCAATTCCCAAAACCCCCCCAAAATCCCCAAAAATCCCACAAAATCCCCCTCCAGCACCCCAAATCCCCCCCAAAATCCCACCAATCTCCCCCAAATCCCCCAAATTCCCCTCTCCGAACCCCCAAATCCCCCCCGGACCCCAAATCCCCCTAAATGTCCCCCAAATTGCCCCAAATCCTCCTCTCCGAACCCTAAAATCCCCCTCAAATCCCCAAAATTCCCCCAAAATCCCCCCAAATTCCTCCAATCCCCTCCCCATCACCCCAAAATCCCCCTCAAATCCCCCCAAATCCCCCCAATCTCCCCGCACCCCGAAAAATTCCCCGAAAATCCCCCTTCCATCACCCCAAATCCACCCAAATCCCCCAAATCCCCCCAAATCCCCCTTCCATCACCCCAAATCCCCCCCAAACCCCCCAAATCCCTCCAATCTCCCCGCACCCCAAAAATCCCCCCAAAATTCCCCTTCCATCACCCCAAATTCACCCCAACCCCCCCCAAATCCACCCAAATCCCCCCCAAATCCCCCCAAATCCACCCAAATCCCTCCTCCATCATCCCAAATCCCTCCTAAATCCCCCCAAAATCACCCCCAAATCCCCCCAAATCTCCCTCCACCACCCCAAATCTCCCCCGAACCCCAAAAATCCCCCCAAATCCCCCCCAAATCCCCCCAAATCCCCCCTCCATCACCCCAAAATTCCCCCAAACCCCCCAAATCTCGCCTCTTACCCCAAAAATCTCCCCAAATCCACCCCAAATTCCCCAAATCCCCCACAAATCCCCCCATAATCCCCTCAATCCCTCTTCCATCACCCCAAATCCCCCAAATCCCCCACAAATCTCCCCAAATCCCCCCCAAATCCCCCCCAAATCCACCCAAATCCCCTTCAATCCCCCTTCCATCACCCCAAATCTCCCCCCGAACCCCAAAAATCCCCCCAAATCCCCCCAAATCTCCCTCCACCACCCCAAATCCCTCCTAAATCCCCCGAAAATCACCCCCAAATCCCCCCAAAATCCCCCCAAAATCCCCCACAAATCCCCTCAATCCCCCAAATTACCCCCAAATCCCCCCCAAATCCACCCAAATCCACCCAAATCCCCCTTCCATCACCTCCAATCCCCCCCAAATCCCCCCAAATCCCCCCCAAATCCCCCCAAATCCCCCCCGAACCCCCCAATTCTCCCCCGAACCCCCAAACCCCCCGGGCCCTCCCCCGGTCCCTCCCCGGGGCGGAGCCGCTCCCGTTCCCGGTCCGGCCCCGGCGGCGACAGCCACGGCCCGGCACCGACCCCCAAATCCCCCGGGACCCCCAAAATCCCCCCGGGACCCCCAAAATCCCCCCCGGACCCCCCAAAATCCCCCCAAACCCCCCCGGGACCCCCAAAATCCTCCCCAAAATCCCCCCGGGACCCCCAAATTCCCCCCCGGGACCCCCAAAATCCCCCCGGGACCCCCAAAATCCCCCCCGGGACCCCCAAAATCCCCCCGGGACCCCCCAAACCCCCTCAAAACTCCCCCAAAATCCCCTCGAGACCCCCAAAATCCCCCCGGGACCCCCAAACCCACCCCGGGACCCCCAAAACCACCCCAGGACCCCCAAAATCCTCCCCAAAATCCCCTCGGGACACCCCAAAATCCCCCCAAATCCCCCCCGGGACCCCCCAAAATCCCCCCGGGACCCCTAAAACCCCCCCGGGACCCCCAAAATCCCCCCGGGACCCCCCAAAATCCCCCCGGGACCCCCAAAATCCTCCCCAAAATCCCCTCGGAACCCCCCAAACTCCCTCAAAACTCCCCCAAAATCCCCCCAGGACCCCCAAATTCCCTCCAGAGAACCCCAAAATCCCCCCCAAAATCCCCCCAAAATCCCCCCGGCCCCCCCAGCCATGACGGTGGAGTTGGATTTCGAGGAGTGTCTGAGGGACTCGCCGTGGTTCAGGTACCCCAAAAAAAACCCCAAAAAACCCCAAATCCTCCCCAAAAAATCCTCCCCAGAACCTCCCAAAAAAAACCCCAAAACCCCCCAAAAAAACTCCAAAATACCCCCGGGACCCCCTCGAAATTTCCCAAAAAACCTACCCGGAACCTCCCCGAAGAAAATCCAAAATTCTCCCCAAAAAACCCCAAAATTCCCTCCAAATACCCCACAAAATACCCCAAAATTCCCCCTAAAATCCCCCCCAAAAACCCCAAAATTCCCCCTAAAATACCCCCCAAAAAACCCAAAATTGCCCCCAAACCCTCCCAAAAAATTCCCCAAACTTTCCCCCCACAGGGACCCCCCAAAATTCCCCCCAAACCCTCCCGGGACCCCCAAAATTCCTCCCCAGACCCCTCGGGACCCCCAAAACTCCTCCAATCTCCTCCAAAACTCCTCAAAATCCCACCCAGGACCCCCCAAAACCCCCCCAGGACCCCCCAAAATTCATCAAATCCCCCCAAAATCTCCTCGGGACCCCCCAAAATCCCCCCTGGCACCCAAAAATTCCCCCCAGGACCCCCCCAAAAATCCTCTAATCCCCCCCAAATTCCCCCAAAATTCCTCCAGGACCCCCAAAACTCCCCAAAACTCCCCAAATCCCCCCAAAATTCCCCTCAGGACCCCCCAAATCTCCCCAAATCCCCCCAAAATTCCCCCCAGGGAATTTGTACAAAATAAAGGGATTTTGTGCAAAAAAAAGAGGATTTTCTACCCAAAAAAGGAGTTTAATGCCCATAAAAGAGGATTTTATACTAAAAAAAAGGGATTTTGGGCCAAATAAAGTGAGTTTTGTACCCAAAAATGGGGATTTTTTAAAAAAGGGGGAATTTGGTACAAAATAAAGGGTTTTTGGACAAAAAGAAGGGGATTTTGTACCCAAAAAAGAGGATTTTGTACCAAAAAAAAAGGGGGATTAGTACCCAAAAATGGGGATTTTGTACCCAAAAAAGGGATTTTCTACCAAAAAAAGGGATTTTGTACTAAAAAAGGGAAATTTTGTACCAAAAATGGGGATTTTGTACCCAAAATAGGGATTTTGTACCCAAAATTGGGATTTTGTACCCAAAAATGGGATTTTGTACTCAAAAGGGGGATTTTGTAGCCAAAAATGGGATTTTGTACCCAAAATAGGGATTTTTTACCCAAAAAAGGGATTTTGTACAAAAAAACAGTTTTGGTACCTCAAAAAGGAAGAATTTTGTAGAAAATAAAGAGATTTTGTATCCAAAAAAGGGGATTTCGGGTCAAATAAAGGGATTTTGTGCCCAAAAATGGCAATTTTGGGCCAAAAAATGGGATTTTTTACCCAAAAAATGGAATTTTGTACCAAAAACTGGGGATTTTGTACCAAAAATGGGATTTTGTACTAAAAAAAGGAATTTTGTATCCAAAAAATGGCTATTTTGGGCCAAATAAAGGCGATTTTGTACCCAAAAATGGGATTTTTTACCCAAAAAAGGGGATTTTTGTACCAAAACTGGGGATTTTGTACCAAAATGGGATTTTGCTCAGGGCCGATTTTGGGGCTCCCCCGCCCCTCCCCCACCCCCCCCCCCCCCCCGGTGCTGCGGCGGCGCCTCCGGAAACAGCTCCGGAAGGGGCCCCAAAATCCCCAAAAACCGCCCCAAAACCGCCCCAAAACTGCCCCTCCCCCACCAGGGACCCCAAAATCCCCAAAACCGCCCCAAAACTGCCCTTCCCCCACCCAGGGACCCCAAAATCCCAAAAAAAAACGCCCCAAAACCGCCCCAAAACCGCCCCAAAACTGCCCTTCCCCCACCCAGGGACCCCAAAACTGCCCAAAATCCCCCAAAACCGCCCCAAAACTGCCCCTCCCCCACCCAGGGACCCCAAAATCCCCAAAATCTCCTCAAATCCCCCCCAAATCCCCCCAGGACCCCCAAAATCTTCTCCAATCCCCCCTGACCCCCCAAAACCCTCCTGAGACCCCCCAAAATCCCCCTGACCCCCCAAAATCCCCCCCAAATCCCTCCAGGACCCCCCAAAACCCTCCTGGGACCCCCAAAATCCCCCCCAGGACCCCCCAAATCCCCCCAGGACCCCCCAAAATCCCCCCAAAATCCCCCAAAACCCATCCTGACCCCCAAAATCTCCTCAAATCCCCCTGGGACCCCCCAAATCCCCCCAAAACCCTCCTGGGACCCCCCAAAACCCTCCTGGGACCCCAAAATCCCTCCAGGAACCCCCAAAATCCCCCCAAAATCCCTCCTGAGCCACCAAAATCTCCTCAAATCCCCCCAGGACCCCCCAAACCCATCCTGACCCCCCAAAAATCTCCTCAAATCCCTCCAGGACCCCCCAAATCCCCCCAAAACCCTCCTAGGACCCCCCAAAATCCCCCACAAAATCCCTCCAGGACCCCCCCAAATCCCTCCAAAATCCCTCCTGACCCCCCAAAATCCCCCCCAAATCCCCCCAGGACCCCCCAAAACCCCCCCAGGACCCCCAAAATCCCCCCAAAATCCCCCGGGACCCCCAAAATCCCCCCTGCCCCCTCCCCAGGGCCGCGCTGGACGAGGCCGCCGCGGACGCGGCCGAACTCGAGACTCACCTGGAGAAGGTTTGGGGGGAGGGGGACCCCAAATTTGGGGCGATTTTGGGGGTTTTGGGGGGTTTTGGGGTCTCAGGGGCTGCAGCCGCGCTGGGGATTTTTGGGGTGGGTTTTGGTGGATTTGGGGGGATTTTGGGGGGATTTTGGGGGAATATTGAGGGAATTTAAGGGGATTTTTGGGGTGGATTTTGAGGGAATTTTTAGGTGGATTTTTGGGGGGATTATGGGGAATTTTGGGGAATTTTGAGGGGATTTTTAGGGTGGATTTTGGGGTGGATTTTGAGGGAATTTTTAGGTGGATTTTGGGGAATTTTGAGGGGAATTTTGGGGTGGATTCTGGGGTGGATTTTCAGGGGATTTTGGTGGATTTTGGGAAATTTTGAGGGGATTTTCAGGGTGGATTTTGGGGTGGATTTTGAGGGAATTTTTAGGTGGATATTGGGGCGAATTTTGGGGGATGTTGGGATGGATTTGGGGTAAATTTCGGGGTGGATTTTTGGGGAGATTTTGGATGGTTTTGGGATGGATTTTGGGTGGTTTGGGAGTGGATTTTGGGGGAATTTTGGGGTGATTCCAGTGGTTTTTGGGGTTCCAGGTGCTGAAGCTCTGCTGGGCCGTGCTGGGGATTTTTGGGGTGGATTTTTGGGGTGGTTTTAGGGTGGATTTTGGGGTGATTCCGGCAGTTTTTGGGGTTCCCAGGTGCTGAAGCTCTGCTCGGCCGTGCTGGGGATTTTTGGGGTGGATTTTAGGGCAGATTTTGGGGTGATTCTGTCAGTTTTTGGGGTTCCAGGTGCTGAATCTCTGCTGGGCCGTGCTGGGGATTTTTGGGGTGGATTTTGGGCAGATTTTGGGGCAGATTTTGGGGTGATCCCGGCAGTTTTTGGGGTTCCCAGGTGCTGAATCTCTGCTGGGCCGTGCTGGGGATTTTTGGGAAGCATTTTGGGGGATTTTTGGGGTGGATTTTTGGGGTGGATTTTGGGGTGGATTTTGGATGGTTTTGGGGTGGATTTTGGGATGGATTTTGGGGCAGATTTTGGGGCAGATTTTGGGGTGATTCCGGCAGTTTTTGGGGTGGATTTTGGGGCAGATTTTGGGGGATTCCGGCGGTTTTTGGGGCAGATTTTGGGGCAGATTTTGGGGTGATTCTGTCAGTTTTTGGGGTCCCAGGTGCTGAAGCTCTGCTGGGCCGTGCTGGGGATTTTTGGGGTGGATTTTGGGGCAGATTTTGGGGCAGATTTTGGGGTGATTCCGGCAGTTTCTGGGGTTCCAGGTGCTGAAGCTCTGCTGGGCCGTGCTGGGGATTTTTGGGGTGGATTTGGGGTTGATTTTGGGGCAGATTTTGGGGTGGATTTTGGGGTGGATTTTGGGGTGATTCCGGCAGTTTTTGGGGTCCCAGGTGCTGAAGCTCTGCTGAGGATTTTTAGGGTGGATTTTTGGGCAGATTTTGGATGGATTTTGGGGTGATTTTGGTGCAGATTTTGGGGTGATTCTGTCAATTTTTGGGGCTCCAGGTGCTGAAGCTCTGCTGGGCCGTGCTGGGGATTTTTGGGGTGGATTTTGGGGGATTTTTGGGGTGGATTTTGGTGCAGATTTTGGGGTGATTCTGTCAATTTTTGGGGTTCCCAGGTGCTGAAGCTCTGCTGGGCCGTGCTGGGGATTTTTGGGGTGGATTTTGAGGCAGATTTTGGGGCAGATTTTGGGGTGATTCCGGTGGATTTTGGGGCAGATTTTGGGGCAGATTTTGGGGTGATTCTGTCAATTTTTGGGGCTCCAGGTGCTGAAGCTCTGCTGGGGATTTTTGGGGTGGATTTTGGGGAAATTTTGGGGGAATTTTGGGGTGATTCCGGCGGTTTTTGGGGTCCCAGGTGCTGAAGCTCTGCTGGGGATTTTTGGGGTGGATTTTTGGGGTGGATTTTGGGCAGATTTTGGGGTGATTCTGTCAATTTTTGGGGTCCCAGGTGCTGAAGCTCTGCTGGGGATTTTTGGGGTGGATTTTGGGCAGATTTTGGGGTGATTCTGTCAGTTTTTGGGGTCCCAGGTGCTGAAGCTCTGCTCGGCCGTGCTGGGGATTTTTTGGGTGGTTTTTGGGGCAGATTTTGGGGCAGATTTTTGGGGACATTTTGGATGGTTTTGTGGTGAATTTTGGGATGGTTTTAGGGTGGATTTTGGGGGAATTTTGGGGTGATTCCGGTAGTTTTTGGGGTTAGATTTTGGGGCAGATTTTGGGGTGATTCCGGCGGTTTTTGGGGCAGATTTTGGGGCAGATTTTGGGGTGATTCTGTCAATTTTTGGGGTTCCCAGGTGCTGAAGCTCTGCTCGGCCGTGCTGGAGGCCGGCCGGGTTCTGGAAGTTTCCAGCCGCGCCTTCGCCGTGGGGCTCCGGGAGCTGGCGGGGACCCCCCGGGGGGACCCCCTGGTGCGGGTGAGACCCCCAAAAACCCCATGGGGGGGGCAGAACCCCCAGTTTGGGGGGTCCTGGCTGGGGGAGAGCCCCAAATTTGGGGTCTGAGAGGTCTTGGGGGGGTCCTGGAGGGGTTTGGGTATCCCTGGAGGGGGGAACCCCAAAATTTGGGGGGTCCCGGGGTAGCCTTGGGGGTCCTGGGGGGAATTTTGGGGGTCCTGTAGGGGTTTGAGGGTCGTTGGGGGGAATTTTGGGGTGTCTGGAAGGAATTTTGGGGGTCCTGGAGGGGTTTGAGGGTCATTGGGGGGAATTTTGGGGATCCCTGGAGAGAATTTTGGGGTGTCTGGAAGGAAGTTTGGGGGTCCCGAGAGGAATTTTGGGGGTCCTGGGGTGTTTTGGGGCTGCCGGGGGGTTTTGGGGGGCCTTGGGGTGAATTTTGGGTTCCTTGATGGGAATTTGGGGGTCCCCAGTGGGAATTTTGGGGATCCTGAGAAGAATGTTGGGGGTCCTGGGTTGGTTTGGGGGTCCTGGAGAGTTTTGGGGGGTTCAGGAATGAATTTTGGGGTCCCTGGGGTGAATTTTGAGGTCCCAGGGGTGAATTTTGGGGGTCCCGGGGTGAATTTCGGGGGTCCCAGGGGTGAATTTTGGGGGTCCCAGGATATTTTGGGGGTCCCAGGGGTGAATTTTGGGGTCCCGCAGGAGGCTCTGGAGAAGTTCTGTGACTCCCTGGAGCAGATGATGGACAGCCACGAGGTCAGCAGGCCACGCCCCTTTAAGCCACGCCCCCTTTCCAGGCCACACCCCT